>NC_086001.1:2190000-2553750 GCF_030014385.1 Trichomycterus rosablanca | reverse complement strand
AGAATGACCAAGGACATCTATGATGACGTGGGCAGCTTTGAGCTTCTTCAGATGGATACGGGAGAACGAGTGGAGAGTATGGTAGCTATTTATGAAAGTGTGGATGCTGTTAGACCTCAGACAACCGGCACAGACCCTGAAACACGGACGCATCAACCAGGTACCAAACACAACACACTTGCACACTTTTCACTTGGCACAGTGCAGTCAATAAAGAGTTGATGAAGGTCTTAGATGTTCTAAGCGACTGGGGAAGTTTGTTCCACCACTTGGGTGCTCGAACAGGGAACAGTCTGATACTTTAACGACTCTTGAATTTATTTTGCATGGAACACTTGTAAAATAGTGGGCGTGTCGTCATGATCCACAACAGTCTATATTTAAATCTGTTGATCGTGGCCTTGTGTCTATTTTCTTTTCACAACATGAGGGTGTTAAAATGGCATTAGTTTCAGGACATGATGAACACAAGACATGAAGAGAGGCTTCATAACTCAGCTACTGAGCACTGAGAGTAAGGTGAAGGTGAAACAGAATCATGTTGGTAGGAGTGAATGTAAACGTGGATCAGGATAAACTGATGAACAGAGAAGAGAGTGATGAGATGATCGAAGTTCTTTATTATAATGTAAAAACTTGTAGAGATCAAAATATCAGCACAGAGACTCAATATAGCAGCACAATGAAGAAGATCAACAAGGAGAATTCAGGTAGGACTTTTATTTTCACTAGTTACATGCTACACTCATTAGCTCTTATGTAGCCATATGTAGTAAATCTGTTGTATCTGATCAGTTAATAAATTACAATCTCAGAGCTTTGCTTAAATAAGAATCTTAATTGCAGAAATGCAAGTAAGTCACCTCCTCTGAATGCAGCCCTTGATGTGTTGTTTAGGAGGTAATAAAAGAGGAATCAGAAGTTGCAGACTGGTAGCAGTGGGTTTGGGGTCGCTGTGTCTTCTTTTGCTGGCTACCAACATAGTGCTGTTCATCAACTGAGTATTTCAGCTGTAATTAATTTCATTGGGACATATTGTTATCATACACACACACACACACACACACACACACTCATGCACACACACCCAGTCAGCCCCGGTTCTGGACTGCGTTGATTGGGGGGGTTGGTCAGTGAGAACAGAAAATGTCCTTCCCCAAACTGTTCCCACAAGGCCTTTGACAGGTGATGTAAAACCAAAATTGATTGTGGGTTAGCCGCCATTTTGGAGGTATTTAGTGGTCAAGTCTGTTATGTATTGAACCCAGAGCACTGTATTTTCGTTCTTGATGAAATTGTGCGACCCTTCATAAGGGCATTAAACAGCTGCAGGATGCTGGAGGATTACAGTATCATGCCCATGTGACATGCCATGAATGGGCGGCACAGGGCATGGAGGCACAGATGACTGACTGTGCTGGTTTCTTTAACCTCATTGAGGATGAATTCGCTCCTGGTGGAGGAGTGTCTGTATAATCACAACTTTTTTGCCAGATCACTGCTGACTTCTATATTTAAACTTGTTATTTCTTTATTTTTACATGTTGAGGCTTTGATGATGGGCTCAGTCTAGGCCAGTTTTTCCACCAATGCATTAGCTGGCATTCTTTATCTTTTTCTGGGGGAACTCACATGGTGTTGTGGCACCTTTTGACCATCTTGATCAAACTGCCTTGGAACTCGCAAAGAGATCCACACTGGATCATGGCAGTATCATCTTGTAAACTAGTAGGACTAGTTTGACACCACCCAGCTTTAGTCCCAACTGTTCCCCTCAAAAGACATGTGGTACAATTTTTGGAAGCCCTGATAATTAGCTCATGAGCAAAATGTGGACATTTGTAGCAGGGAAAAGCTTGGAGCTCTGCAGGTCAGCGGGCCTCTTGGCCTGGAAATGAGACACAGCAATTGTCTGTTGTGTTTGGTACCTGGTTGATGCGTCCCTGTTTCAGGGTCTGTGCCGGTTGTCTGAGGTCTAACAGCATCCACACTTTCATAAATATCTACCATCATCTCCACTCGTTCTCCCGTATCCATCTGAAGAAGTCTTAACTGAAGGTGAAGAAGATTACAGAAATCGAAGTGCTTGTGTTGAGTCAGGGCTTCACACCTCTCCAGCAAAGGTGTTATTAAAACCATCTACCGGAAACCTAGTCTAGGTAGTGAAAGTGTGTGTGTGTGTGTGTGTGTGTGTTTGAGTGAGAGTAATAGTAAATGTTATTAAATGTGTTTGGTTCTTAATGCAGATGTTCTTGTGAAAGAGGAGAAAGACGGTCTGTTCCAAACCACTGAATCTTTGAAAGCAAACAGCACTGCAGAAAAGCAGAACTTCCTGTCCAGCAATCAAAACCTGACTGAAGAGAGAAAACAGCTGGAGAGACGATATCAGATTCTGATAGAGAAGAAAGACGAGATAATCAACAACTTTAAAAACCTGACTGAGAGAAACACAGAGTTACTGAGGACGTATTATGATTTGGTGAAGATCCTTGGTGAGTAAACAGTATTTTATAACAATACAGCTGTTACTGACACTCCAACATCTGACTCTGTACTTTGTTACTCATGATGAATTTACAAGCTCTGAGGAAATTTGGAACAAGTTTTTACTACATCTCTACTTGGGTAACGACCTGGGCTGAGAGCAAACAGTACTGCAGAGAGAGAGGAGCAGATCTGGTGATCATCAACAGCAGAGAGGAACAGGTGACAGGAACTCAGAGAAGAACCTGAACTCTGATAATAATCTCCTTATTCTAATTATGTTTCTCTTTTATCTAGGAATTTATAAATAATTTAAGTATTTACACCTGGATCGGTCTAAGTGATGTACAATCAGAGGGGGGGTGGAAGTGGGTGGATGGATCAGCACTAACCACAGCGTGAGTAAAATAATCTGAACTCTTCACATCTTCACACATGAAGCAGATACAGAACAGATCAGCATGATCACATGATTAGAGACTGAGCTCAGTAATGAACACGGTTCTGTTCTAGTGATGTTTTTTTATTAACCATACAAATAAAATAATAATAAATACATTTGGGTTTGTATCCTGAGTGAAGCACATTGCAGTGATTTAATAGCAAAAATGAACACCAGCTTCTACACTACACACATAACTCGTCTCATCATGTTTAGTGCAATATCAAATTTATTTCTTAAGTAATACATTGTCAGTAATCACTTTCAACAATAATCATATTCTGTACATTTATTTAGGTTCTACACTCGCTGCTGATGCATGTTATGTACGATACAAAAACTTTATTACGTTTTTAAATTCATTTTAATTGTAAAAGCTGAATGTGAAAGAGTTTCCTCATGTATCTTCTAATGTGTTTTTACTGGATGCATTCAAAATATAAAGCTTAATATTACTTGTTATTTTTTAATCCCAGGTTCTGGAGTCAGGGCCGGCCTAATAATAACAGAGGTAGGAACTGTGTTGTTTTGAATGCTTGGAGCTCTGGAGCTCTGAACAACTGGAATGACATATCCTGCTTTTACACTTATAGTTTTATTTGTGAATTTCCACTAAAGAAACCTGACATGCAGTAATTTAAACAGTGATTAATTTTGTATCATAAATTACTTTTATTATATTTCAAATGTTTTCTTTTTGAATGTTTGTAATAAAATCGTATTAAATTGATATTAAAATAAAAAGAAGAATCTTGTTGTGTGTGTGTGCCACTTGTTTTCTATTTAATTTACGCATTTCTTTTAATTTTAGCGTAGTCAATTTGTCTTCTGGCCCTGGGGGATCCCTGATTGTGGGTATATTACTGCTCTCCCCTCCCTCCACCCCCACACAGCCCTTAGCGAAACCCTTTTTCACTCATGCACTCTGCACAGGTGCCTCTCTGTCTGCCAATCAGGGTCCTTACACAGCGTTTTGAAGACCCAACCCACAGAGTCAGGTCATCCTGCCCTAGCAGATACGTGTCTGCTGCCGGCACTGCCAATTATGCCAGCTAGATGGCGCTCAGCCGACTGGTGGCAATGCCGAGTTTCGAACCGAAGCAGCGGATTATCCCACTGCCCCAGCTAGGTGTCCGTACGTTTGTATTTTAAGATTTCAGTACATGATGAACACATGATGTGAAGAGACTGAGAGTAAGGTGAAACAGTAAACTGTGATTAAGGCAGTGCCATCTGGTGGACTAGTAGGAATAGTTTGATGCTTTTTATGGTTCAGCATTAATTTTTAGCTTCATTTTTGAGCTCTAGTCCCAACTGTTCCCCTTAAAACACATGTGGTGCAAGTTTTGGAAGCCCTGATAATTAGCTTGTGAGCAAAATGTGGACATTTGTAGAAGAGAAAAGCTTGAAGCTCTGCAGGTCAGTGGGCCTCTTGGCCTGGAAATGAGACACAACAATCTTTTTTAACACCCATCTCCACACACACGCACACGCACACACACACACACACACACATTTTCTTTCACTGCTCAGACTAGGTTTCCGGTAGATGGTTTTTATAACCCCTTTACTGGTGAGGTGTAGAGCACAATCTGAACACGAGCACTTCGATTTCTGTAATCTTCTTCACCTTCCGTAGTGAAGAACAGCAAATTGAGAATGGCCAAAAAAATCTATGATGACGTGGGCAGCTTTCAGCTTCGTCAGATGGATACGGGAGAACGAGTGGAGAGGATGGTAGATATTTATGAAAGTGTGGATGCTGTTACACCTCAGACAACCGACACAGACCCTGAAACACGGACGCATCAACCAGGTACCAAACACAACAGACAAACTTTACACTTGGCACAGTGCAGTCAGGCAAGTGAAATTCTTCGGGTGTTTACCAAATCCTGACCTTAGTAAAGCTTACATGCCAATAAAGAGGTGATGAAGGTCTTTAATCATCCACCACTAGGGTGCTCAGACAGAGAATAGCCTGGTACTTTAAAAACTCTGGATTTTTTAATTAATTAAACTTTAAGTAAATAAATGATCAAATAAAACAATAAATAATCTGGGTCACTTGTAAAATAGTGGGCATGTGGACATGATCTGCAACAGTCTATATTTAAATCTGCACATCGTGGCCTTGTGTCTATTTCCTGTTCACACATGGAGGAGTTAAAATAGCATTAGCTTCAGGACATGATGACCACAACATGTGAAGAGAAGCTTCATAACGCAGCTACTGAGCACTGAGAGTAAGGTGAAGGTGAAACAGAATCATGTTGGTAGGAGTGAATGTAAACGTGGATCAGGATAAACTGATGAACAGAGAAGAGAGTGATGAGATGATCGAAGTTATTTATTATAATGTAAAAACTTGTAGAGATCAAAATATCAGCACAGAGACTCAATATAGCAGCACAATGAAGAAAATCAACAAGGAGAATTCAGGTAGGACTTTTATTTTCACTAGTTACATGCTACACTCACTAGCTCTTATTTAGCCATATGTAGTAAATCTGTTGTATCTGATCAGTTAATAAATTACAATCTCAGAGCTTTGCTTAAATAAGAATCTTAATTGCAGAAAAGCAATTAAATCACCTTCTCTGAATACAGCCCTTGATGTGTTGTTTAGGAGGTAATAAAAGAGGAATCAGAAGTTGCAGACTGGTAGCAGTGGGTTTGGGGTTGCTGTGTCTTCTTTTGCTGGCTACCAACATAGTGGTGTTCATCAACTGTGAGTATTTCAGCTGTAATTTCAGCTGTTGCACAATTGCACGATTGTCAGGACAGACCTCCTGAGAATATAGGGGCAGATGGTCAGCTAACAGATCCCTGTAGCGTTCACCATTCAAGGATTGTGGTGCGATGACAAGGCAAACCAAGAGAATGCTCCCCAGACCGTCACACCACCACCACTGGCCAGATGCGGACCCGTGTTGGTGTACGGCTGTTGTACCCTAGTTGACGCAGGGTACATCGCATGGTCATGGCCGAAATTGCCTGGATGTTTGTTGATGGTTCCTTCACTCTTGGTACACCTGTGATACCGTGGTACTGGAACAGCCCACAAGTGCAACTGTTGCTGAAACACTGGCACCACACCTCAGGGATCCAACCATCGGTTTCTTTAACTAGCAGTCTCTGCACCTCATTGAGGATGAACTTGCTCCTGGTGGAGTGTTTGTATAATCACGACCTTTTTGCCAGATCACTGCTGGCTTCTATATTTAAACCTGTTATTTCTCTATTTTTACTAGTAGGACTAGTTTGATACCACCCATTACAAATTCCATAGAACATTGATCTTTTGCCAAGATCATCAAGAAAACCTAAAATGTCACTTATTGCTGAGAAAAAAATAAGTTTGTATGTTCTGATGTAATCCAAGAACAACCAGACAAGTGGTTTTATGGTTCAACATTCATTTTTATCTTCATTTGTAAGCTGACTTTCTGAGCTCTAGTTCCAACTGTTCCCCTGACATGCAGAGAAAAGCTTGGAGCTCTGCAGGTCAGCGGGACTCTTGGCCTGGAAATGAGACACAACAATTGTCTGTTGTGTTTGATACCTGGTTGATGCGCTCGTGTTTCAGGGTCTGTGCCGGTTGTCTGAGGTCTAACAGCATCCACACTTTCATAAATATCTACCATCCTCTCCACTCGTTCTCCCGTTTCCATCTGACAAAGCTCAAAGCTGCCCACGTCATCATAGATTTCCTTGGCCATTCTCAATTTGCTGTTCTTCACTACTGAAGGTGAAGAAGATTACAGAAATCGAAGTGCTTGTGTTCAGACTGGGCTTCACACCTCACCAGCAAAGGGGTTATTAAAACCATCTACCGGAAACCTACCTAGAGTAGTGAAAGTGTGTGTGTGTGTGTATGGAAGTAAATCTGTCTCATCAGATTTTGAAATTTGAAAGCCTTTGAATTTTGATTACTGAACTTTAAGCCTTTGAATTTTGATTACTGAACTTTTTTTGCCTCAGAATTCAACCCACACATTTTACAATAACTCATTTTCACTTTCATTTTTCGATGTTAACAAATTCAAAATCAAAAATTCAAGTTTATAAAATTCAAATAATATATATTCAGGTTGCTCAAATTCGATAGGTCAAATTCAGATCACAAAATTCAGATTAAAAAATTCAGACTAAACATCCGGGACACGCAGGATGAGCAATCGATTCCAGAGCCGTAGAGAGAACAGAGTAGCGACACTCCCATAGAGAACCGCTGTGACGGGGGCGGGACATTTCTCTGCTCAGCTCCGGGTGGAGCTCTGTTCATTTCCACTACTGAGCAGCATTTTCAGCTGTATGTTGCTTTGTTTTAAAAAAAATAATGAATTTGATGTCATTAATATACTTAATCCTGTTATTGTTTAGCATTTGCTCAGCACTAAATGTTACATGTTCATCTTAATTAATAGGTATAACCGAATTTAGCTTAGTCAGTTAAGCTTAATTAATGACACTAGAGTCTTTTCACCTAAAATGAGTTGATTAATCAAGAGTCTTGTTACAGAAATGATAATAAAACATTAGAACCACAATAAATCATGCTACTTTTACTTTCATACTTAAGTATGAAAATCATACATTACATAATGTGATATCATTAAGTAGTAGAGACGATATACAGTACAGAGATTAAAGAGCTTTTTTTTTTTTTGCATAAACTATAATCTCCCTTCACTTTCCTGAGGATTCATAATAATAATAATAATCATCATTTTGGTTAAACACTAAGCCATGTGGCTGGATTCATAAGGTTTACCTGCACTGAATGAACAGATTGATAAACACATTACCGTACCAAAAACATTATAGTGCACGTACATGAAATAGCTTCATTCATCTCTTATTTCATGAGTGATTAATAATTGATTCCTACATGTAATACATGAATTAATTCATAATTAATATGCACTAGTTCATTTTGTCTAATGTATGTGGTGGACAAGGTACACAAACCATGTAGCTGAGTTAAAGTAGAGATATCCAAGGTAAAATATTACTCCAGTAAAAGTAGTAGTAAAAGTAAAAATACTCTTTACCTCCACTTCACTGAGTACAAGTACTAAAGTATTTACCTTCAAATGTACTTAAGTATGAAAGTAAAAGTATAATGATTTATTATGGCTCTAATATTTTATGATCATTTCTGTAACAAGACTCTTGATTAATCAACTTTTAATTAATCAATTTTAGGTGAAAAGACTCTAGTGTCATTAATTAAGCTTAACTGACTAAGCTAAATTCGGTTATACCTATTAATTAAGATGAACATGTAACATTTAGTGCTGAGCAAATGCTAAACAATAACAGGATTAAGTATATTAATGACATCAAATTCATTATTTTTTTTAAAACAAAGCAACATACAGCTGAAAATGCAGCTCAGTAGTGGAAATGAACAGAGCTCCACCCGGAGCTGAGCAGAGAAATGTCCCGCCCCCGTCACAGCGGTTCTCTATGGGAGTGTCGCTACTCTGTTCTCTCTACGGCTCTGGAATCGATTGCTCATCCTGCGTGTCCCGGATGTTTAGTCTGAATTTTTTAATCTGAATTTTGTGATCTGAATTTGACCTATCGAATTTGAGCAACCTGAATATATATTATTTGAATTTTATAAACTTGAATTTTTGATTTTGAATTTGTTAACATCGAAAAATGAAAGTGAAAATTAGTTATTGTAAAATGTGTGGGTTGAATTCTGAGGCAAAAAAAGTTCAGTAATCAAAATTCAAAGGCTTAAAGTTCAGTAATCAAAATTCAAAGGCTTAAAGTTCAGTAATCAAAATTCAAAGGCTTTTAAATTTCAAAATCTGATGAGACAGATTTACTTCCATATGTGTGTGTGTTTGAGTGAGAGTAATAGTAAATGTTATTGAATATGTTTGGTTCTTAATATAGATGTTCATGTGACAGAGGAGAAAGAGGGTCTGATATACGAGATAATCAACAACCTTAAAAACCTGACTGAGGGAAACACAAAGTTACTGAGGACGTATGATGATTTAGTGAAGATCCTTGGTGAGTGAAACAGTATTTTATAACAATACAGCTGTTACTGACACTCCAACATTTGACTTTGTACTGTGTTACTCATGATTAATTTACAAGGTTGGAAGAAATTTGGAACGAGTTTTTACTACATCTCTACTGTGGTAAAGAACTGGGCTGAAAGCAGACAGTACTGCAGAGAGAGAGGAGCAGATCTGGTGATCATCAACAGCAGAGAGGAACAGGTGAGAGGAACTCAGAGAAGAACCTGAACTCTGATAATAATCTCCTTATTCTAATTATGTTCTTCTTTTATCTAGGAATTTATAAATAATTTAAATATTAAATCCTGGATTGGTCTAAGTGATGAAGAATCAGAGGGGAAATGGAAGTGGGTGGATGGATCAGCACTAACCACAGCGTGAGTAAAATAATCGGAACTCTTCACATCTTCACACATGAAGCAGATACAGAGCAGATCAGCATGATCACATGGTTAGAGACTGAGCTCAGTAATGAACATGGTGGCTGTTCTAGTGATGTTCTTTTTATTAACCATACAAATAAAATAATAATAAATACATTTTGGTTTGTATCCTGAGTGAAGCACATTGCATTGATTTAATAGCAAAAATGAACACCAGCTTCTACACTACACACATAACTCGTCTCGTCATGTTTAGTGCAATATCAAATTTATTTCTTAATTAATACATTGTCAGTAATCACTTTCAACAATAATCATATTCTTTACATTTATTTAGGTTCTACACTCGCTGCTGATGCATGTTATGTACGGCACAAAAACTTTATTGCGTTTTTAAATTCATTTTAATAGTAAAAGCTGAATGTGAAAGAGTTTCCTCATGTATCTTCTAGTGTGTTTTTCACTGGATGCATTCAAAATATAAAGCTTAATATTACTTGTTATTTTTTTATCCCAGGTTCTGGAGTCAGGGCCGACCTAATAATGACAGAAATAGGAACTGTGTTCTTTTGGATGCTTGGAGCTCTGGAGCTCTGAATAACTGGAATGACATACCCTGCTTTAACACTTATAGTTTTATTTGTGAATCTTCACTGAAGTAAGCTAACATGCAGTAATTTAAACAGTGATTGATTTTGTATCATAAATTACTTTTATTATATTTCAAATGTTTTCTTTTTAAATATGTTTGTAATAAAATCGTATTAAATTGATATTAAAATAAGAAGAATCTTGTTGTGTGTGTCACTTGTAAACAGTGTGCATGTTTCAGTGCATGTGGGCGCTTTTTTTTCTATTTAATTTACGCATTTCTTCCAATTTTAGCGTAGTCAATTTGTCTTCTGCTGCTGGGGGATCCCTGATTGTGGGTATATTACTGCTCGCCCCTCCTTCGACCCCCGCACAGCCCTTAGCGAAACCCTTTTTCACCCATGCACTCTGCACAGATGCCTCCCAAAAGATCTTTGATAGGTGACGTAACGCCGAAATTGATTGTGATTTAGCCACCATTTTTGAGGTATTTAGTAATAAAGTCTGTTATGTATTGAACCCAGAGCACTGTATTTTCATTCTTGAAATTGTGCGACCCTTCATAATGGTCATTAAACAGCTGCAGGATGCTGGAGGATTACAGTATCATGCCCATGTGACATGCCATGAATGGGCGGCACAGGGCATGGAGGCACAGATGACTGACGGTGCTGGTTTCTTTAACTAGCAGTCTCTGCACCTCAGTGAGGATGAACTCGCTCCTGGTGGAAGAGTGTCTGTATAATCACGACCTTTTTGCCAGATCATTGCTGGCTTCTATATTTAAACTTGTTATTTCTCTATTTTTACCTTTTAAGGCTTTGATGACGGGCTCAGGCTAGGCCAGTTTTTCCACCAATGCATTAGCTGGCATTCTTTATCTTTTTCTGGGGGAATTCACATGGTGTTGTGGCATCTTTTGACGATCACGGCCAAACTGCCCTGGCCCTCGCAAAGAGATCCACACTGGATCATGGCAGTGTCATCTTGTGAACTAGTAGGACTAGTCTGACACCACCCAGCTCCAGTTCCAACTGTTCCCCTCAAAACACATGTGATGCAATTTTTGGAAGCCCTGATAATTAGCTTGTGAGCAAAATGTGGACATTTGTAGCAGGGAAAAGCTTGGAGCTCTGCAGGTCAGCGGGCCTCTTGGCCTGGAAATGAGACACAGCAATTGTCTGTTGTGTTTGGTACCTGGTTGATGCGTCCCTGTTTCAGGGTCTGTGCCGGTTGTCTGAGGTCTAACAGCATCCACACTTTCATAAATATCTACCATCCTCTCCACTCGGGCTTCACACCTCTACAGCAAATGGGTTATTACGACCATCTACCGGAAACCTAGTCTGAGCAGTGAAAGTGTGTGTGTGTGTGTGTGTGTGTGTGTGTGTGTGTGTTTGAATGAGAGTAATAGTAAATGTTACTGAATATGTTTGGTTCTTAATGCAGATGTTCATGTGAAAGAGGAGAGAGACGGTCTGTTCCAAACCACTGAATCTTTGAAAGCAAACAGCACTGCAGAAAAGCAGAACTTCCTGTCCAGCAACCAAAACCTGACTGAAGAGAGAAAACAGCTGGAGAGACGATATCAGATTCTGATAGAGAAGAAAGACGAGATAATCAACAACTTTAGAACCTGACTGAGAGAAACACAGAGTTACTGAGGACGTATGATGATTTAGTGAAGATCCTTGGTGTGTAAACAGTATTTTACAACAATACAGCTGTTACTGACACTCCAACATTTGACTTTGTTACTCATGATTACTTTACAAGCTCTGAGGAAATTTGGAACGAGTTATTACTACATCTCTACTGAGAGAAAGACCTGGGCTGAGAGCAGACAGGACTGCAGAGAGAGAGGAGCAGATCTGGTGATCATCAACAGCAGAGAGGAACAGGTGAGAGGAACTCAGAGAAGAACCTGAACTCTGATAGTAATCTTCTTATTCTAATTACCTTCTTCTTTTATCTAGGAATTTATAAATAATTTAAACATTTACATCTGGATTGGTCTAAGTGATGTACAATCAGAGGGGGGGTGGAAGTGGGTGGATGGATCAGCACTAACCACAGCGTGAGTAAAATAATCTGAACTCTTCACATCTTCACACATGAAGCAGATACAGAACAGATCAGCATGATCACATGATTACAGACTGAGCTCAGTAATCAACACGGTTCTGTTCTGTTATGAGGTGGGGACAAAGGACCCAAGGATGCAGAGGTTTAACAAAAAGGGGTTTATTTAACAAATAATTAAACACAAAATACAATAAAACAAGGAATAACAAGAACAAAAAAACACTTCGGGAAATCCCGAAGGCAGCCGATGACGTCAAAGCTGTAAAAACAGAAAATAAACAAACATAAAATGACACCGCAGTGCCAAACAAACTGAACGAAAGAAAAAGGAAACAGCCAGAGAAAACAGAAGGTGCGACGCCTGCAGTTTAGCGCCATCCCCTTAAATAAGGGGAGGTGCAGCTGCAGAGCGTTCGCCCTAACGAGCTGGCCAGGTATTTACAGCCAGCTCGTTTTCTGCTCTGTAAGGCCTGTGGCGTCAGGGAGAGATGGTGTGTTCCCCTGATGCCACAGAGCCTAACATGTTCTAGTGATGTTCTTTTTATTAACCATACAAATAAAATAATAATAAATACATTTGGGTTTGTATCCTTAGTGAAGCTGTGCACATTGCATTGATTTAATAGCAAAAATGAACACCAGCTTCTACACTACACACATAAATCGTCCCGTCATGTTTAGTGCAATATCAAATTTATTTCTTAATTAATACATTGTCAGTAATCACTTTCAACAATAATCATATTCTTTACATTTATTTAGGTTCTACACTCGCTGCTGATGCATGTTATGTACGATACAAAAACTTTATTACATTTTAAAATTCATTTTAATTGTAAAAGCTGAATGTGAAAGAGTTTCCTTATGTATCTTCTAATGTGTTTTTACTGGATGCATTAAAAATATAAAGCTTAACATTACTTGTTACTTTTTAATCCCAGGTTCTGGAGTCAGGGCCGGCCTAATAATAACAGAGGTAGGAACTGTGTTCTTTTGAATGCTTGGAGCTCTGGAGCTCTGAACAACTGGAATGACATATCCTGCTTTTACACTTATAGTTTTATTTGTGAATTTCCACTAAAGAAACCTGACATGCAGTAATTTAAACAGTGATTAATTTTGTATCATAAATTACTTTTATTATATTTCAAATGTTTTCTTTTTGAATGTTTGTAATAAAATCGTATTAAATTGATATTAAAATAAAAAGAAGAATCTTGTTGTGTGTGTGTGTCACTTGTTTTCTATTTAATGTACGCATTTCTTTTAATTTTAGCATAGTCAATTTGTCTTCTGGCCCTGGGGGATCCCTGATTGTGGGTATATTACTGCTCGCCCCTTCCTCCACCCCCACACAGCCCTTAGAGAAAGCCTTTTTCACCCATGCACTCTGCACAGGTGCCTCTCTGTCTGCCAATCAGGGTCTTTACACAGCGTTTTGAAGACCCAACCCACGTAGTCAGGTCATCCTGCCCTAGCAGATACGTGTCTGCTACCGGCACTGCCAATTATGCCAGCTAGACGGCGGCCAGCAGACTGGTGGCAACGCCGAGTTTCGAACCGAAGCAGCGGATTATCCCACTGCTCCAGCTAGGTGTCCGTACGTTTGTATTTTAAGATTTCAGTACATGATGAACACATGATGTGAAGAGAGGCTTTAAAACACAGCTACTGAAGACTGAGAGTAAGGTGAAACAGTAAACTGTGATTAAGACAATGCCATCTGGTGGACTAGTAGGAATAGTTTGATGCCACCCATTACAAATTCTATAGAACATTGATCTCTTGCCAAGGCCATCAAGAAAACATAAACTGTCACTTATTGCTGAGAAAAAAAAACATTGGATGTTCTGATGTAATAAAAAAAACCTGATCTATCATAAATGTACAGCTGCTGGAATGTAATTGATACTGTCTAAGCTTGAAACTAGCATGGGCTCTAACTTTTCCACACAAGGGAAAAGTTCCATGTGACCACCAGCAAATGCTTCTCTTTCTGGCACTTCTCTTTCTAAACTTATGCCAATGTAAAGCTTGCTTGACTGTGGATAGTGGGCAGTATACGCACACCTGTATACCAGCGGTTTTGATCAGCAGTAGTCGACCCTAATCAATTAGATGGATTAGAAAGCTGTTCCACAATGTTTAATGATATTACGGAACTTTCTATACCAATAAATGACTCACCTGTGTGACGATCATAACACCCACAATAAGACCAAATCATTCAGTCACAGACAAATTACAGTTTCAGAAATATATGAAATCCTAAGATTACAGTAAAATACATTTCCTTTGCAAGTGTATGTAAAGGTTTAACTTAACCTCAGCTGCATGAAGAGATGAACTTGTACCCATTTAATCACTAGATAAAGGCTAATGAAGTAAAATGCTTGTATAGCTAAAATCTTTGTTTTAAACAGGTGCTTTTATGGTTGAACATTAATTTTTAGCTTCATTTTTTTTAGCTCTAGACCCAACTGTTCCCCTCAAAACACATGTGGTGCAATTTTTGGAAGCCCTGATAATTAGCTTGTGAGCAAAATGTGGACATCTGTAGAAGAAAAAAGCTTGAGGCTCTGCAGGTCAGCGTGCCTCTTGGCCTGGAAATGAGACACAACAATTTGTTTTTCTTTTTTAACACCTACCACCTCTTCGTACACACACACACACACACACACATTCTTTCACTGCTCAGGCTAGGTTTCCGGTAGATGGTTTTAAAAACACCTTTGCTGGTGAGGTGTAAAGCCCAGTCTGAACACGAGCACTTCAATTTCTGTAAACTTCTTCACATTCAGTAGTGAAGAACAGTAAATTGAGAATGGCCAAGGACATCTATGATGACGTGGGCAGCTTTCAGCTTCGTCAGATGGATACGGGAGAACGAGTGGAGAGGATGGTAGATATTTATGAAAGTGTGGATGCTGTTAGACCTCAGACAACCGGCACAGACCCTGAAACACGAACTCATCAACCAGGTACCAAACACAGCAGACAAACTTTACACTTGGCACAGTGCAGTCAGGCAAGTGAAATTCTCCGGGTGTTTACCAAATTCTGACCTTAGTAAAGCTTACATGCTAATAAAGAGGTGATGAAGGTCTCAGATGTTCTAAGCGACTGGGGAAGTTTGTTCCACCACTTGGGTGCTCGAACAGGGAACAGTCTGATACTTTAACGACTCTTGAATTTATTTTGCACTAAACTCTCAGTAAATTGATATTAAAATAAAACAATAAATAAACTTGTCTGGGTCACTTGTAAAATAGTGGGCGTGTCGTCATGGTCTGCAACAGTCTATATTTAAATCTGTTGATTGTGGCCTTGTTTCTATTTCCTGTTCACAAATGGAGGAGTTAAAATAGCATTAGCTTCAGGACATGATGACCACAAGATGTGAAGAGAAGCTTTATAACGCAGCTACTGAGCACTGAGAGTAAGGTGAAGGTGAAACAGAATCATGTTGGTAGGAGTGAATGTAAACGTGGATCAGGATAAACTGATTACCAGAGAAGAGAGTGATGAGATGATCGAAGTTATTTATTATAATGTAAAAACTTGTAAAGATCAAAATATCAGCACAGAGACTCAATATAGCAGCACAATGAAGAAGATCAACAAGGAGAATTCAGGTAGGACTTTTTTTCACTAGCTACATGCTACACTCATTAGCTCTTATGTAGCCATATGTAGTAAATCTGTTGTTTCTGATCAGTTAATAAATTACAATCTCAGAGCTTTGCTTAAATAAGAATCTTAATTGCAGAAAGGCAAGTAAGTCCCCTTTTCTGAATGCAGCCCTTGATGTGTTGTTTAGGAGGTAATAAAAGAGGAATCAGAAGTTGCAGACTGGTAGCAGTGGGTTTGGGGTCGCTGTGTCTGCTTTTGCTGGCTACCAACATAGTGCTGTTCATCAACTGTGAGTATTTCAGCTGTAATCAATTTCATTGGGACGTATTGCTATCATACACACACACACACACACACACACACACACATGGTGAATTTTCCTGTTGCAAAATTGCACGGTTCTCAGAAAAGACCTCTGAGAATATAGGGGCAGACGGTCAGCTAACAGATCCCTGTAGCGTTCACCATTCAAGGATTGTGGTGCGATGACAAACCGTCTTAAGGCAAACCAAGAGAATGCTCCACAGACCATCACACCACCACCACCGTCCAGATGCGGACCCGTGTTGGTGTACGGCTGTTGTACCCTAGTTCACGCAGGGTACATTGCATGGTCATGGCCGAAATTGGTTGAGCTTTCCTACTGTTGTACTAGTGGGTAAGCTGTCCCACTGTCCATGTCGATTCTGCGCTACCACACAATGATCACGACACACAACACTCACCTTTGGCTGGATGTTTGTTGATGGTTCCTTCACTCTTGGTACACCTGTGATACCATGGTACTGGAACAGCCCACAAGTGCAGCTGTTACTGAAACACTGGCACCACACCTCAGGGCTCCAACCATCTGTCCACAGTCAAAGTGGCTCAGGTCGCTCCATTTTTTTAGACAGATAGATAGATGAAAATGCAGTGTTGGAATTCTTCCTCACCAAACTCACCCAACCATGGTGCTTATGGGCACAGTTACTGTATGCTGGAACAGAAAATGTCCTTCCCCAAACTCTTCCCACAAGATCTTTGACAGGTGATGTAAAACCAAAATTGACTGTTGGTTAGCCGCCATTTTGGAGGTATTTAGTGGTCAAGTCTGTTATGTATTGAACCCAGAGCACTGAATTTTCGTTCTTGATGAAATTGTGCGACCCTTCATGAATATTAAACAGCTGCAGGATGCTGGAGGATTACAGTATCATGCCCATGTGACATGTCATGAATGGGCGGCACAGGGCATGGAGGCACAGATGACTGACGGTGCTGGTTTCTTTAACTAGCAGTCTCTGCACCTCAATGAGGATGAACTCGCTCCTGGTGGAAGAGTGTCTGTATAATCACAACCTTTTTGCCAGATCACTGCTGGCTTCTATATTTTCTAACCTGTTATTTCTCTATTTTTACCTGTTGAGGCTTTGATGACAGGCTCAGTCTAGGCCAGTTTTTCCACCAATGCATTAGCTGGCATTCTTTATCTTTTTCTGGGGGAACTCACATGGTGTTGTGGCATCTTTTGACCATTACGGCCAAACTGCCCTGGACCTCGCAAAGAGATCCACACTGGATCATGGCAGTGTCATCTTGTGACTAGAAGGGCTAGTCTGACACCACCCATTACAAATGCCATAGAACATTGATCTCTTGGCAAGGTCATCAGGAAAACCTAAAATGTCACTTATTGCTGAGAAAAAAAATAAGTTTGGACGTTCTTGACCTTCTGAGCTCTAGTCTGTTTTCCTCAAAACATATGTGATGCAATTTTTGAAAGCCCTGATAATTAGCTTGTGAGAAAAATGTGGACATTTGTAGCAGAGAAAAGCTTGGAGCTCTGCAGGTCAGCGAGTCTCTTGGCCTGGAAATGAGACACAGCAGTTGTCTGCTGTGTTTGGTACTTGGTTGATGCGTCCATGTTTCAGGGTCTGTGCCGGATGTCTGAGGTCTAACAGCATCCACACTTTCATAAATATCTACCATCATCTCCACTCGGGTTTCACACCTCTACAGCAAATGGGTTATTACGACCATCTACCGGAAACCTAGTCTGAGCAGTGAAAGTGTGTGTGTGTGTGTGTGTTTGAGTGAGAGTAATGGTAAATGTTATTAAATGTGTTTGGTTCTTAATGCAGATGTTCATGTGAAAGAGGAGAAAGACGGTCTGTTCCAAACCACTGAATCTTTGAAAGCAAACAGCACTGCAGAAAAGCAGAACTTCCTGTCCAGCAACCAAAACCTGACTGAAGAGAGAAAACAGCTGGAGAGACGATATCAGATTCTGATAGAGAAGAAAGACGAGATAACCAACAACCTTAAAAACCTGACTGAGAGAAACACAAAGTTACTGAGGACGTATGAAGATTTAGTGAAGATCCTTGGTGAGTAAACAGTATTTTATAATGATACAGCTGTTACTGACACTCCAACATCTGACTCTGTACTTTGTTACTCATGATTAATTTACAAGGTTGGAAGAAATTTGGAACAAGTTTTTACTACATCTCTACTTGGGTAAAGACCTGGGCTGAGAGCAGACAGGACTGCAGAGAGAGAGGAGCAGATCTGGTGATCATCAACAGCAGAGAGGAACAGGTGAGAGGAACTCAGAGAAGAACCTGAACTCTGATAATAATCTCCTTATTCTAATTATGTTTCTCTTTTATCTAGGAATTTATAAATAATTTAAACATTTACACCTGGATTGGTCTAAGTGATGTACAATCAGAGGGGGGGTGGAAGTGGGTGGATGGATCAGCACTAACCACAGCGTGAGTAAAATAATCTGAAC
Organism: Trichomycterus rosablanca; assembly: GCF_030014385.1. Classification (NCBI taxonomy): domain Eukaryota; kingdom Metazoa; phylum Chordata; class Actinopteri; order Siluriformes; family Trichomycteridae; genus Trichomycterus; species Trichomycterus rosablanca. The sequence goes on along the minus strand of NC_086001.1, from coordinate 2,535,303 downwards.
TCTTCACATCTTCACACATGAAGCAGATACAGAACAGATCAGCATGATCACATGGTTATAGACTGAGCTCAGTAATGAACATGGTGGCTGTTCTAGTGATTTTCTTTTTATTAACCATACAAATAAAATAATAATAAATACATTTGGGTTTGTATCCTGAGTGAAGCACATTAATAGCAAAAATGAACACCAGCTTCTACACTACACACATAACTCGTCTCGTCATGTTTAGTGCAATATCAAATTTATTTCTTAATTAATACATTGTCAGTAATCACTTTCAACAATAATCATATTCTTTACATTTATTTAGGTTCTACACTCGCTGCTGATGCATGTTATGTACGATACAAAAACTTTATTACGTTTTAAAATTCATTTTAATAGTAAAAGCTGAATGTGAAAGAGTTTCCTTATGTATCTTCTAATGTGTTTTTACTGGATGCTTTAAAATAAAGCTTAATATTACTTGTTATTTTTTAATCCCAGGTTCTGGAGTCAGGGCCGACCTAATAATGACAGAAATGAGGACTGTGTTCTTTTGTACTGGAGGTCTGGAAATCTATACAACTGGTTTGATGTATCCTGCTCTAACGTTTATTACTGGATCTGTGAATTTCCACTGAATTAATTTCGTGATTAATTTTGTATCATAAATTACCTTTCAAATGTTTTCTTTTTAAATATGTGATAAAATCTTATTAAATTGATATTAAAATAAAAAGAAGAATCTTGTTGTGTGTGTCACTTGTAAACAGTGTGCATGTTTCAGTGCATGTGGGTGCTTTTTTTTCTATTTAATTTAAGCATTTCTTCCAATTTTAGTGTAGTCAATTTGTCTTCTGCTGCTGGGGGATCCCTGATTGTGGGTATATTACTGCTCGCCCCTCCTTCCACCCCCGCACAGCCCTAAGCGAAACCCTTTTTCACCCATGCGCTCTGCACAGGTGCCTTACACAACGTTTTGAAGACGCAACCCATGTAGTCAGGTTATCCTTATGCCAGTGAAAGCTTGCTTGACTGTGGATAGTGGGCAGTATCCACCTGTATACCAGCAGCTTTGACCAATTGTAGTCAACCCTAATCAATTAGATGGATTAGAAAGCTGTTCCACAATGTTTAATGATATTACGGGACTTTCTATACCAATAAATGACTCACCTGTGTGACGATCATAACACCCACAATAAGACCAAATCATTCAGTCACAGACAAATTACAGTTTCAGAAATATATGAAATCCTAAGATTACAGTAAAATACATTTCCTTTGCAAGTGTATGTAAAGGTTTAACTTAACCTCAGCTGCATGAAGAGATGAACTTGTACCCATTTAATCACTAGATAAAGGCTAATGAAGTAGAATGCTTGTACAGCTAAAATCTTTGTTTTAAACAGGTGCTTTTATGGTTCAGCATTCATTTTCAGCTTCATTTTTAAGCTCTAGACACAACTGATCCCCTCAAAACACATGTGGTGCAATTTTTGGAAGCCCTGATAATTAGCTTGTGAGCAAAATTTGGACATTTGTAGAAGAGAAAAGCTTGAAGCTCTGCAGGTCAGCGTGCCTCTTGGCCTGGAAATGAGACACAACAGTTTGTGTTTTTTTTTTTATCACCCATCTCCACACACACACACACACACACACACACACACACACACACACACACACACACACACACACACACACACACACACCTTCACTACTCAGGCTAGATTTCCGGTGGGTGTTTTAGTAACACCGCTGCTGTATCCAAAATTTTTTGTTATTTCTGAGCCCAGCAGTAAACAAGAAGAACAGTAAATCAAGAATGGCAAAGGAAATCAATGATGATCTGGGCAGCTTTGAGCTTCTTCAGATGGATACGGGAGAACTAGTGGAGAGGATGGTAGCTATTTATGAAAGTGTGGACGCTGTTGGACCTCAGACAACCGGCACAGACCCTGAAACACGGACGCATCAACCAGGTACCAAACACAACAGACAAACTTTACACTTGCAGTCAGAGAAGTGAAATTCTCCGGATGTTTAGACAGAGAATAGCCTGATACTTTATTGACTCTGGAATTAATTATTAATTAAACTTTAGGTAAATAAATGATAAAATAAAAAATAAATAATCTGGGTCACTTGTAAAATAGTGGGCATGTGGGCATGAGCTGCAACAGTCTATATTTAAATCTGCACATCGTGGCCTTGTTTGTATTTCCTTTTCACACATGGAGGAATTAATATAGCATCAGCTTCAATACATGATGAACACAAGACATGAAGAGAGGCTTCATAACTCAGCTAATGAGCACTGAGACTAAGGTGAAACAGAATCATGTTGACAGGAGTGAACGTAAACATGGATCAGTGATGAGATGATCGAAGTTATTTATTATAATGTAGAAACTTGTAGAGATCAAAATAGCAGCAATAAAGAAGATCAGCATGCAGAATTCAGGTAGCTCTTATTTAGCCATATGTAGTAAATCTGTTGTATCTGATCAGTTAATAAATTACAATCTCAGAGCTTTGCTTTAATAAGAATCTTAATTGCAGAAAGGCAAGTAAGTCACCTTCTCTGAATGCAGCCCTTGATGTGTTGTTTAGGAGGTAATAAAAGAGGAATCAGAAGTTGCAGACTGGTAGCAGTGGGTTTGGGGTTGCTGTGTCTGCTTTTGCTGGCTACCAACATAGTGCTGTTCATCAACTGTGAGTATTTCAGCTGTAATTAATTTAATTGGGACGTATTGTTATCATACACACACACACACACACATGGTGCATTTTCCTGTTGCAAAATTGCACGATTGTCAGGACAGACCTCCTGAGAATATAGGGGCAGATAGTCAGCTAACAGATCCCTGTAGCGTTCACCATTCAAGGATTGAGGTGTGATGACAAGGCAAACCAAGAGAATGCTCCCCAGACCATCACACCACCGGCCAGATGCCAGTAATACCATGGTACTGGAACAGCCCACACACGCAGCTCGCCGATTGCTCGCAGACTCAGGCTTTACAGTATTTGTGACTTGTCATCCACAGCAAACCATAAAACCAACGTTGCATTGCAAAAAAATATTTATTCACCTCCAACTCACTACAGAACAGACGATCCCTGCTGGCCGCACAGCCAAGTTCACATCTTCACTAGATTAATTTATTTTTCCTACTTGATTTTACACTACACATCAGCACTCAAACAACTTTGATCGCTCGTTTCACTCTGATGTGCATTTTTGGACATGATATCATTAAACCCCTCATCACTTCTTGTGCGTGTTTTCCGTAACAAAACGTAGTTTGGGAGACCAGATAGACTCATCTGTGTGTCCTCCTGGTGATAGATGGTGTAGTGTGTGATCCCTATCACCGATCAGTTGTGTATTTTACACAATATCTTAAAAGACTCTCGATTACAAAAGATCCAGTCATGTAGTGTGAACTGTACAGTGACGTGACAGTTTCGAAAGTCTTAAAGTGTAAACTTGGCATTACATGCTCTAAATTGCAGCTTGTTTAGTGAGTGAATTTTTAAGTGTGTGATGTCCTGTAATGGTTTTATGTCAGGATGTATTTCTGTAATTTACTCTTTAATAGGAAGTACGTTTAACTTATTCTGTTTGGTTATTAATGCAGATGTTCATGAGAAAGAGGAGAAAGACCAGATAAACAACGCCTGCCAAAACTTGACTGAGAGTTTGGTGAGGATCCTTGGTGAGTGAAACAGTATTTTATAACGATACAGCTGTTACTGACACTCCTACATTTGACTCATGACTTTGTTACTGATGATAAATTTACAAGGTTGGAAGAAATTTGGAACGAGTTTGTACTACACCTCTACTGTGATAAAGACCTGGGCCGAGAGCAGACGGGACTGCAGAGAGACAGGAGCAGATCTGGTGATCATCAACAGCAGAGAGGAACAGGTGAGAGGAACTCAGAGAAGAACCTGAACTCTGATAATAATCTCATTATTCTAATTATCTTCTTCTTTCATCTAGGAATTTATAAATAATTTAAAGATTTACACCTGTATTGGTCTAAGTGATGAAGAATCAGAGGGGGGGTGGAAGTGGGTGGATGGATCAGCACTAACCACAGCGTGAGTAAAATAATCTGAACTCTTCACATCTTCACTTCACATCTTGTTATTTCACTTTAAAAGTGAAAAGCTGAATGTGAAAGACTTTTCTCATGTATTTTATAATGTGATTTTACTGGATGCATTAAATAAAGCTTAATATTACATGCTGTTCTTTTATCCCAGGTTCTGGATGAATGGTAATCCTAATAATGACAGAAATGAGGACTGTGTTGTTTCAAATGCCATATGGTATAAAACTCTGACAAACTGGAACGATGTATCCTGCTCTAACAGTTTTAAATTTATTTGTGAGTTTACACGGAAGTAACCTGACATGCAGTAATTTAAACCAGTGATTGTTTTTGTATAATAAATTACTTTTATTACCTTTAAAATGTGTTAAAAAAGAAAATGCTGAGAATTGAACAAGTTTGAAATGTCAGCTATGTGTTTTGTTTTTACCGCTGCACCACCTAAGAGCCCCTTAAAACGCTTTTGACTAATTTTCATTTAAAAAAATACTATACAAACACAAAATAATTAAAATTGGAAAGCTCATACCCATGGATGCTGGAGGATTACAGTATCATGCCCATGTGACATGCATGAATGGGCGGAGGGGGGCACTAAAGCACAGATGACTGACTGTGCTGGTTTCTTTAACCGGCAGTCTCTGCACTTCATTGAGGATGAACTCGCTCCTGGTGGAGGAGTGTCTCTATAATCACGACTTCTTTGCCAGATCATTGCTGGCTTCTATATTTTAATCTGTTATTTTTCTATTTTAATCTCTTGAGGCTTTGATGTCGAGCTCAGTCCAGCCCAGTTTTTCCACCAATGCATTAGCTGGCATTCTTTATGTTTTCCTGGTGGAAACTCACATGGTGTTGAGGCATCTTTTGGCCATCACTGCCAAACTGCCCTGGACCTCGCAAAGAGATCCACACTGGATTAAGACAATGCCATCTGGTGGACTAGAATAGTTTGACGCCACCCATTACAAATTCCATAAAACATTGATCTCTTGCTAACGTCATCAAGAAACGCTAAAATGTCACTTATTGCTGAGAAAAAAATAAGTTTGGACCTTCTGATGGAATCCAAGAACAACCAGACAATACATCTACCATAAATACAGCTGCTGGAATATAATTGACACTGTCCACAGTCAAATGAGCTTGAAACTAACATGGGCTTTAACTTTCCCACGCAGGGAAAACGTCCCGTGTGACCAGCAGCAAACAGTCTTACTTGCATGACAGCCTCTAAACTTATGCCAGTGTAAAGCTTGCTTGACTGGATAGTGGGCAGTATCCACCTGTATACCAGCAGCTTTGACCAGCTGTAGTCGACCCTAATAAATTAGATGGATTAGAAAGCTGTTCCACAATGTTTAATGATATTATGGAACTTTCTATACCAATAAATGACTCACCTGTGTGAGGATCATAACACCCCCAATAAGACTAAATCATTCAGTCACAGACAAATTACAGTTTCAGAAAGATATGAAATCCTAAGATTACAGTAAAATACATTTCCTTTGCTAGTGTATGTAAAGGTTTAACTTAACCTCAGCTGCAGGAAGAGATGGACTTGTACCCATTTAATCACTAGATAAAGGCTAATAAAGCAGAATGCTTGTACTCCTAAAATCTTTGTTTTTAACAGGTCCTTTTTTAATGGTTCAACATTCATTTTAGCTTTATTTCTGAGCTTTAGACACAACTGTTCCAACTTTAGACACAACTGAGACACAACAATTTGTTTTTCTTTTTTAACACGTACCACCTCCTCACACATACACTCACACACAGACAGACACAGACACACACACAAACACACACACACACACACACATACACACACACATACACATTTACTACTCAGACTAGGTTTCCGGTAGATGGTTTATTAACACCTTTGCTGGAGAGGTGTGAAGCCCAGTCTGAACACGAGCACTTCGATTTTTGTAATCTTCTTCACCTTCAGTAGTAAAGAACAGCAAATTGAGAATGTCCAAGGACATCTATGATGACGTGGGCAGCTTTCAGCTTTCTCAGATGGATACTGGAGAACGAGTGGAGAGGATGGTAGATATTTATGAAAGTGTGGATGCTGTTAGAACTCAGACAACCGGCACAGACCCTGAAACACGAGCGCATCAACCAGGTACCAAACACAACAGACAAACTTTACACTTGGCACAGTGCAGTCAGACAAGTGAAAGGACATGATGAACACAAGACATGAAGAGAGGCTTCATAACTAAGCTACTGAGCACTGAGAGTAAGGTGAAACAGAATCTTGTTGATAGGAGTGAATGTAAATGTGAATGAGATGATTGAAGTTCTTTATTATAATGTAGAAACTTGTAGAGAAGAAAATAGCAGCACAGAGACTCAATATAGCAGCACAATGAAGAAGATCAGCATTTTAACCTGTTGATGCTTTAATGACAAACTCGGCCTAGCCCAGTTTTCAGCCAATACATATGCTGGCATTCTTTATCTTCTTTTGGGGGAACTCAAACAGTGTTATCGCATCTTTTGGCCATCACAGATAAACCGCTCTGGACCCCGCAAAAAGATCATTTGCATCAGCTGCTGCCTGTTTTTCCTTCTATTTATTTATTTTTTTTCTATACTTTTCTTGTCACACATTGGTGAACTGAGCACCACTTCATACTACAGATTTTCCTATATTTCCTTTGTTTGTGGTTCTTCAGCTACAGACTTTTTATGGCTTGGTTAAGCATCCTGTAACTGGGTTCATCTTACATGTGTGACGCTCCATCTTGTGACTTCATAGTGAGGCATGACCCACTGTAACTAATTTGTATATTGTTTTGCATATAAAAACAGAGTACATGCTCATTTTAAATTCAATGGCTGCAGTATGCTCCAAAAAAGTTAGGATAGGTGCATGTTTAGCACTGTTCTGTCAGCATTCTCTTCAACAACATTCTGTAAGCAACTGGTTTCTTAGGACACATTAGCAGATCTGATTGTTTTTCTACTTTATCCAGGGCTTAGCTGCAGGCTTGCAATATTTATGACAGTGTTTTTATTCCAACCTGCAGATTTAGTATGTAAAATTGGACCAGAGCTCTATGTATGTATGTTCATGGTGCTCAGCTCAGGGAAGCTTTAGCGGCATCTGGTGGTGCTGAAGGGAATTGCTCCAGTTTAATAGCCTGAACAGCCCAACCAACAGGTTTCCTCCACTGATTATCATGCACACCCAATCTGCTCCTCATTACTCAGCATTCAGAAACCTCTGGTGTTCCCTCCACTTCTCACCGTTGATGCCACTGCAAACTGAGATAATACAGCTTTCTTTTGAAACACAAAGTATCTCCTTTTTACCCCCTGAATGTCTAGCCTCCTTGTTTTCCTGGACGCCGTCTCTTTGTTTTTCTGGACACAAGCTTTCTCGTCTCCTTGATCTTCTGATCCTTCCACAGTCTCCAGTCTCCGTTCTTAATAAACCTAACTTAAAACTAACCTCTGAGTCCTTTGTGTGGTGTTCGTTTTGCGGTTTCAAAAAACCTTTACTGACTTACTGCCACTCCTGACACAAGGAGGCTTTATTAGATGAAGGCTCTACCTCACATGTTCTCTTTTTTCTTATGTTCTCCTTCAGTCATCAGCTATGAATTGACATAAATCCTAAACCTTAAGTTGCAGACTTTGATGTGTTGTTTAGGAGGTAATAAAAGAGGAATCAGAAGTTGCAGACTGGTAGCAGTGGGTTTGGGGTCGCTGTGTCTGCTTCTGCTGGCCACTAACATAGTGCTGTTCATCAACTGTGAGTATTTCAGCTGTAATTAAATGCATTGTTTACATGGTGTTAGATTGATGTCAGGATGTCTTTCTGTCTTTTACTGTGTGTCTAAGCTAAGAGTGAGAGTAAAAGAAAGTACATTTTACTGAATCTATTTGGTTTTAAATGCAGATGTTCATGTGAAAGAGGAGAAACAAACCATCGATTCTTTGAAAGCAAACAGCACTGCAGAAAAGCAGAACTTTTTGTCCAGTGACCAAAACCTGACTGAAGAGAGAAAACAGCTGGAGAGACGATATCAGATTCTGAAGGAGGAGAAAGTCGAGATAATCAACAACTTTAAAAACCTGACTGAGAGAAACACAAAGTTACTGAGGACGTATGAAGATGTGTTGAAGAAGTTTGGTGAGTGAAACAGTATTTTATAACAATACAGCTGTTACTGACACTACAGTACTAACATACAACTCGGTACTTTGTTACTCATAATCAATTTACAAGGTTGGAAGGAATTTGGAACGAGTTATTACTACATCTCTACTGTGGTAAAGACCTGGGCTGAGAGCAGACAGTACTGCAGAGAGAGAGGAGCAGATCTGGTGATCATCAACAGCAGAGAGGAACAGGTGAGAGGAACTCAGAGAAGAACCTGAACTCTGATAATAATCTCCTTATTCTAATTATGTTTCTCTTTTATCTAGGAATTTATGAAGAATTTAAATATTGACACCTGGATCGGTCTAAGTGATAAACTATCAGAGGGGGGGTGGAAGTGGGTGGATGGATCAGCACTAACCACAGAGTGAGTAAAATAATCTGAACTCTTCACATCCTGTTTTTCATCTAATTTTCTTTACATTTATTTAGGTATCTCACTAGCTGGTGATGCATGTTATGTACGACACAAACACTTTATTTTCACTTTCACGTTTTTAACTTTCCTCATGTATCTTCTAATGTGTTTTTCACTGGATGCATTAAAATAAAGCTCAATATATTACATGTTATTGTTTAATCCCAGGTTCTGGATGAACGGTGAACCTAATAATGCCGGAAATGAGGATTGTGCTGTTTTAAATGTCCTGTCTGGAGCGCCGAACAACTGGAACGATGTTTCCTGCTCCAGCAGAAATAAACTGATCTGTGAAATTCCACTGAAGTAACCTGACATGCAGTAATTTAAACCAGTGATTGATTTTGTATCATAAATCACTTTCAAATGTTTTCTTTTTAAATGTGTTTGTAATAAAATCTTATTAAATTGATATTAAAATAAAATAAAATAAATAATCTTGTGTGGGTAATTTGTAAAAAGTCTGCATGTTTCAGTGCATGAGGGTGTCTTGTGTTCATCTTTAAGATTTTTTGTATATCATGACTTTGTTTCTATTTCCTGTCCACACATGAAGGTGTTAAAACAGCATTAGTTTTAGTACATGATGAACACAAGATGTGAAGAGAAGCTTCATAACGCAGCTACTGAGCACTGAGAGTAAGGTGAAGGTAAAACAGAATCATGTTGGTAGGAGTGAATGTAAACGTGGATCAGGATAATCTGATGAACAGAGAAGAGAGTGATGAGATGATCAAAGTTATTTATTATAATGTAAAAACTTGTAGAGATCAATATAGCAGCACAGAGACTCAATATAGCAGCACAATGAAGAAGATCAGCCAGGACTTAATTTTCACTAGCGACATGCTATGTAGCTTTTGTTAAGCCATATGTAGTAGTACAAAAAAGTCTTTAAATCTGTTTCTTTCTGATTCATCTTTTACCCACTGTCCCAACTTTGGAATTAGTTACACAACATAAATAATGCAGAGAAAGAGGAACAACTACAGGAAGAAAAAAGAGAATTAAATAAAGCAGAAAAACAGTTTTATTGCTCGATCAGCACAATAGTCAGAATTCTTTAGTCTCTGAGATTAAAAATAAAATCTAACGAAGTATAAGCATCTTTCAGTTCTTGTTTCTTGCCCCTGTATTTTGCACTTCCATCAGAAATGAGTACTGCGTAGGCATTAACACACATATCAGCGCTGGTAGTTGATGGGCTCCTAAATAAAAGCATCTAATGATTTACTTCTTAGTTAACTTAGTTCTATTGTTACATTCAGTTCACTAAAGTTTTAAATAAGATGCTTTATATACAGCAGTCCTCAACCTTTTAATACGTAGACCCACGTTTAAAAATAAATGTTCTCTGACCCCCTTGACACGGGTTATGATATTATTCTAATGCTTATAGCAAGGAAGACAAAAGGCTTTGTGTTCTTGCTTATGGAAAATTCTATGAATGCATGATGTAGGTAAATTATCTTGTTTTTTTCTGACTTTGGGTAATGTAGTGGGTTTATGTCTGGTGAACTGTGGCTTCCTCTCATTGGTCTGCTTCAGGATCTGCATCAACAACTGAATCATACGTTGTCGGCGTCCATTGACTTTTGCACTTTTGTTGTGGGCAAATCAAACATGTGTCCATTCTTCCAAAGTAGGCTCTAAGAATGTTAAATGACGTCCCAAGAAATGCCGCATATGCCAATATCCTATTAATCTTCCTGTCCCATTACGTGTGATTATTTTTACTCTTCTAAATGTAATGCAGTGGGACCCCCCCCTAGGCTCAGGCCTCGGCCCCCTGGTTGGGAACCACTGGTATACTGTTCTAAAGGGTTACACCCTGAACTAATATAAGCTCTCAATCTAACCCTGACCAGGATAACGTGTTAAACATGAAATGAAACTAAATGAATATTTGCTTTACTTCCTGTTTTTTTCCATATAAAAGTATTAAGAAACAGCAGTAGCGTCAGTTCATGATCTAGAGAAGTGACTTGGAGAATTCTGCGTAGTGTTGAAGGTTCAGTACAAACAGAGAGAATCACATTGAGAATGTCAAACATAAACTATGATAATCTGGGCATCAGTGAAATGGACGTGGAAAAGAGGACAATAATAAATGAAGCTATTTATAATGATGAAGACATTTACAGAGGCCAAAATACTGAAACAAAGAAGAATTCAGGTGAGATTTACTTACTTCATGATGCTATTTGACTTTTATGCACACTTGTGAGGGACATTTATGCCACAGCAGTCTTGGGATCTTAATGATTTCTGCAGCTGTTCTTAGTATGTGACTGATTGATTGCAACACACACTTCTTAGCCCAAGAAGTCCATTATTCAACATTATTTTCTAAAAAAACTAACAAACCTGATGTGTTAAAATATACATACTAGGGCTGTCAAACGATTAAATTTTTTAATCGCGATTAATCTCAGAATTTTACATAGTTAATCGCGATTAATCGCATTTAAAAAAAACTGTGTAAATGTTATAGAAAACAAGGATTTTAAGTGAAATGTTACAATTAAAATGGTGAACATATTTTATGCTAAATGTACTTATGTTAAAAACTGCTGGGACAAGAGAAAACTGTAAGGGAGTTTTATTCACTCACTTATTAGGCAGTAATACAATCCAGCAGAGAACCTTGACTTCGTATAAATGTCAGATGCGTAGTTATTGTAACAGACTTTTCTGTGGTTGTATCGTGACGATGGTTTGATGGACGTTTCTACACGAAGTGAGTGTGTTTTTACTAGGGATGCATCGATACAATTTTTTCCCAACCGAGTACAAGTACATGTATTTTTGTACTCGCCGATACCTGTTTAGAATGATGCAATCTGGAGCATTATGGAATAGTGTAGTTTTTAGTGTAAAATAGTGCAGTGGAACAGTTGCTTGCCATCACTAATTGTAAAAAAAAAAAACACCGCACAGACATTATTGAGAAAGCTTCTGACAAGCTAACGTAAACGTTCATTAATAAACGCACATAATTAACGTTGTGCACATCATACATGCGATGCGATTCTGCTGATTGAAATATTTACTTTAAAAAGATAATACAGTCCGATCCCATCTGAGCCGATTCTATCAGCACGTTCGTGGTTCACCTCGGTAAATCGTAAACGACTCTGAGTCGACTCCCGCTCTGTGGTAATAACCAGTATAATTAAGCCTGAGCTTTATAATGTAAGCGAGTCACACAAAATGTTCTGTAGTATTTGGTGTTTATTTACAACCGCATCATTCATTATAACAGTAAACACGGAGAGATGACCGAGAAAAGAAACTTACGCTGCGCTTACAATGAATCGATTCCTGAATCACTTGTATCGACACTGTGAACAGAGAATTGAACACAAACAGCGGTCGCTGCTTTTGTAACCGGTTTATCTTCACTGTTAGCTCTATTTTTAAGGGGTTTTTTTGTCAAACGGAACTAAATAACATTAAATGTGCGTGTGAGCGTGGTCAGTGAGAATAATTCAATCTGTCTCCCGTGGGTGAAAAATGAATTGCTTTAGTTTTAGAAGTGAAAAAATCTCGTAATGTAATTAGTGCGTTAACGGCACTATTTTTTTTAATCTCGTTAAATTGAGATTGCGTTAATGCGTTATTATCGCGTTAACTTCGACAGCCCTAATACATACATCAACCCAGATTAGTAATTTGATAATGTATTATGTCATATTAATAAAGCCCCAGTTGAATTGAACTAAAGTGTATCAAGGGGACCTAGAGAAATGTAAAGCTTTTACAGGTGCGCCACTACATTTTTATTTCTGTCCGAAATACCGTCCACTGCTGCAGACCCCAACCATGAATGATGAGGGCCGTACCTAACACTCGCCCCCTCCGTCATGTGTGCCGTTGTGCCAACCGCTTCTTTTCACCTGCATTAGGCGGGTTTACACGGGGATCAGTATCAGAGAGTCACGCACTGCTCTCCATTATTCACCAGCCAGCAGGGGCCGTAATCACAGCAGCGATGAGGAATCCATCTGGCCCTCCCACCCGGTAGACGTTAGCCAATCATTGTCGATGTAGGCGGCCAGCCAGCCAGAGTTAAAACTGAGATTTAAACTTGTGGGCTTTGGGATTACAGCTCTGGTGGGCTAGCGTGTTTTACTGATGCGCCACCCCAGCGCCAGATAACGTCATATTTAACCTGCAGCATTTGGGATGGTCCTTACAGTTGCAAGGGTAAAAAAGACAACTATAAAAAATATAGAATATAGTATAAAAAAGTTTGCGAGCAGTGATATCTGACAAATATGGTGTTAAGTACTAAGTGTACAAACAAATTACCATTACTATTTAGTGTTTATTTTTTAACGGTTTATTAAAGTTCCTGTACATTATAACTGGCATACATATATAGTAAAATAGTTTTAGATAAATAATGTCAGTTGGCCAAGGGGCACCCAAACCGCTGCATGCAAGTGTAGTGAACAGTAATAGAATCTAAGATGACAATATAATAATAATGAGCAAATTCCGTATAAAGTGTTACTTACGCAAATAAATGAATAAATGAATTTCCGTGTTGTTTATTGTTAATAAAACAGGATCCAGACGTTCCAGACTGGTAGCAGTGAGTTTGGGGCTGCTGTGTTTTTTCCTGCTGGTTACCAACATAGTGCTGCTCATCAGCTGTGAGTATTTAAAACATAAAATTACTGAATGTACTGAAGGCAAATCTACTGAACAAATGTAAACCTAAAAATGTTTGTGTTATTTAATGCAGATGTTCATGTCAAAGAGGATAAAGATGGTCTGTCCCAAACTGTTGATTTGTGGAACGCATCCCTCACTTTAGAGAGAGAGAACCTCAAGTCCACTATCCAAAACCTGAATGAAGACAGACAGCAGCAAGATAGACGTTACCAGATCCTAAACGAAGAGAAAGATGAGATAAACAACAAGCTGAAACAGCTGACTGAGAGAAAAACACCAACATGTGGCAAGTAAAACAGCTTTTTATAACAATTCAGCTCTTACTGACAATACTAACATACGACCGACTCTGTGTGCTCTGTGTTAGACGTGGTTAATTCAGAAGAATGGAGGAAATTTGGAACGAGTTGTTACTACATCTCTACTCGGTTAAAGAACTGGGCTGAGAGCAGACAGTACTGCAGAGAGAGAGGAGCAGATCTGGTGATCATCAACAGCAGAGAGGAACAGGTGAGAGGAACTCAGAGAAGAACCTGAACTCTGATAATAATCTCCTTATTCTAATGATGTTTCTCTTTTTTCTAGGAATTCATAAAGAATTTCAAAATAGACGCCTGGATCGGTCTAAGTGATGAAGAATCAGAGGGGGGGTGGAAGTGGGTGGATGGATCAGCACTAACCTCAGAGTGAGTAAAATAATCTGAACTCTTCACATCTTCACACATGAGGCAGATCAGAACAGATCAGCATGATCACATGATTACAGACTGAGCTCAGTAAATAAAGATTCTCTCTGTGATTGTAATCACATGCGAGGTTCAGTAATGCGTAGTTCACACTACATGATTTTTGCCCTGATTTTCGCTCACCGACTGGTCGGTGCTAGATTTGCCGGCTCGAGCGCAACTCGGCTCTCAATCGCTGTGTGTGAACTACTCAACAACTTAATCCGATCGACCGAAGAAATATATCTAGCATGTCAAATATCTGGATCTGAGTTGCCCGACTGGCAATGAGTGCCAGTCGAACAGCCACTGAGAACGCAAGATACGGGGTGGGAGGAAACGCAGGGGAGAAGTTGTAAAAAGGTGGGACAGGGGCGTAATATAGTTTATATCAGAATACATCGGCGCACACAAGTTTTACAGTATTTCTGACCTTATCGTTCTCTTTTATTAACAACTTTGGTGTTTTGTAGAGAACGATAAAGTCAGAAATACTGTAAAACTTGTGTGCGCCGATGTATTCTGATATAATACATTCTGAGTTAATATTTATTAACCTCCAACTCATTATAGAACAATCCCTGCTGTTCCTATTTTTCTTTCTGATTTAACGCTGCACATCAGCGCACAAACTATGATCGCTCGCTTATTTTTGATGTGCATTTTTGGACGTGGTATCATCGCCCCTATCGCCGATCAGTTGTGTAGTGTGAAAACCACAATGACTTAAAAGACTCCCGAGTGCAAGAGATCCAGTCGTGTAGTGTAAACTGTACAGTGACCTGACGACTTCAAAGTCGTGTCGTGTGAACTTTTTACATTACATGTATTTAAGCAATTCACTACATCGTGTTCACATGGAATAACACTTCAGTCTGCAGTCTAAACAAGACTTCATACAGGAATAGCTTCATACATGAACTTGTACACTTATACAGGTTATAACAGCGCAAAATCATCATGGTACAATCTGACTGAGCATCCTCGGGGCTCGGTTCTAACACATGGAACTAATTCTCTTCACCCTTCAAATACCACCCGGACACAATTCATAGTTGCGCAGCATTGCACTTTTTAAGTGTTTTTGCTTTGGCGTTGTTCTTTGTCTGCGAAATCGCTGATACTTTATTAGTTTTTTTAATAGTTCTTGTTATTTGTTTCCTGTGTTCGGTTCTGTTTATTTAGTGATAAAAGTCTCTTTTAGTATTCACGGTATTACTTGGTTTAGCCGTTAGCTTAGCATCGCTAGCTTACTCTGCTCATATCACGTTAATGAAGTCATTATGGTGCTGGTGCTTGTAGCTTTTTTATGTTTTTTTGGCATTCTGGTAATAAACCGCATAAGCTGCTAATTATGTTTGTGTCCAGTGTTTATTTATTACACAGTTGCTCCTTACTGAGTGTGAAATACTTTCTCCATGTGTTAAATTATAGATCTTTCACCACCTGGTGCGACTCTATAACAACGTTTTGTATGAAGTTATTTGTTAATTTCAGGTACTGGGGTCCAGGTGAACCTAATGACTATGGGAATAAGGAGGACTGTGCTGCTTCAGCTCACTGGATTACCGAATTCAACAACTGGAATGATGCTCCCTGCTTTCACAATAAAGGATGGATCTGTGAACTCACACTGATGAGCATTTAAACCTATAATTTAGTACAATATCTTACTGTCATTTGTATGTTTGTTCTTCTTTATTCCATGTTTTCCGTTTGTATTGTTTTCAGTTTGTATTGTTTTCAGAAGCTAAATGCTTTTATTACACAGTAATTGTTGTATTGCACTATGATTAATGTAAATGCAGAAGGTAGATTTGCTTGTATATCTTGTTTAGTTTGATGAGTGGATGTGTGTTTGGATCTGAAAGTTTTCATGTGATACTTTAGTTACTCTGACATTTATTTAGACTTAACCTTTAAGTGAATTAATATTAAAATAAAATAATAAAATAAGTAATCTTGTCTGGGTCACTTGTAAGATAGTGGGCATGTTTTAGAGCTGCAACAGTCAACATTGCTTTGTTTTTATTTCCTGTTCACACATGAAGGTGTTAAAACAGCATTAGTTTCAGTACATGATGAACACAAGACATGAAGAGAAGCTTCATAACTCAGATACTGAGCACTGAGAGTAAGGTGAAGGTGAAACAGAATTATGTTGGTAGGAGTGAATGTAAATGTGGATCAGGATAAACTGATGAACAGAGAAGAGAGTGATGAGATGATCGAAGTTTTTTATTATAATGTAGAAACTTGTAGAGATCAAAATACCCACACAGAGACTCAATATAGCAGCACAATGAATAAAAACAACATGGAGAATTCAGGTAGGACTTCATTTACACTGCTATGTAGCCCTTATTAAGCCATATGCAGTATAACTGTTGCATCTGTTCAGATTTATGTGGAACTTTCTCCTTTGTCAGAGGTGAAATCTAGAGTCCCATAAAAATGTAATATGTAATCGATGTACGTACGCTGTCACAGCACTGTTCATGGTGCAGCAGAAAAACACAGATCATGTCATATCCATGGTAAAACCTGTTAGCTGATTAGCATTGAGTGTCTGTATAATCACGGCCTCTTTGCTAGATCATTGCTGACTTCTCTATCTAAACCTGTCGCTTCTCTATTTGGATCTGTAGTTTCTCTATTTGGATTTGTTTTTTCCTCACTTGATCTGAGGCCTTGATGACAGGCTCGGTCTGGCTTGGTTTTTCCACCAGTGTCTACAGGCATTCTTTATCTTTTTGGAGAAACTTAAATGGTATTGCGGCATCTTTTGGCCATCACGGCATGTTCTGTAACAGTGAATTTGTTGTCCAGTCCTGTATGTGAATTTGTTGACCTGAGATTTTACTCTCAGTTTTTGTTCTTCCCAGTAAAGTAGCAGTAGATGAGTGGGTAAAATAGGTTTTAGTTGAGTCTGGTGAGGTGGTGCAGCTTTGAATCTGTGAGGCGAATCTTCCACAATGTCGGATTAATTCATGAGCTGAAGTCACATGATGCTTAATAAGTTTCTGTACTGAAAGTAATAATGACTTTAAATGTGTTTACTAGTGAATAATTATTAAAATAAAGCATTATTTTAATACACCAGATGTGTGGGGTTGCACTCAACAGTTTTAAGGCAGTGTAGTGTTTCACACTTGAGATCACGTCTCGCAAGTGTCTCAAACTCGCTTCCTGTTTCTTAATGCGCTTATTAATAAACACTTTTCCACTTAATGAGAGAAAGCTGCACAGCGACAGAGGTTCAGTAGTGAAGGTGAGAACAGTAAATAAAGTATGTCTGAGAGAATCTACAATAATGTGGGCAGTAATAGTAGTGGATAGAGGACAACGAGTAGAGATGAAGGTGGATATTTATGAAAGTGTGGATGCTGTTAGACCTCTGTCCACCAGTGCAGAAACTCAGGACACCAGCCCTGAAACATGGGGTCATCAACCAGGTACTGAAAGTTTTCTTTTAAACGTGTAACAGTTTTTTTTGTTTGTTTAAACACTGCAGTCTGTAGAATGTCATGATAACTGAGAGGAAGAGGATAACGCAGAGGAAGGGAGGATTACAGTATCTTTCCATGCAACAAATGGGCTGCAGGGGGCATGGAGGCGCATATGAATGACTCTGCTGTTTTCTTTAACCAGTGGCGGCACGGTGGCTAAGTGGGTAGCACTGTCGCCTCACAGCAAAAAGGTCCTGGGTTCGATACCCAGGTGGGGCGGTCCAGGTCCTTTCTGTGTGGAGTTTGCATGTTCTCCCCGTGTCTGTGTGGGTTTCCTCTGGGTGCTCCAGTTTCCTCCCACAGTTCAAAGACATGCAAGTAACATTATTGGGGACACTAAATTGTCCATGACTGTGTTTGATATAAAATTGTGAACTGATGAATCTTGTGTAATGAGTAACTACCGTTCCTGTCATGAATGTAACCAAAGTGTAAAACATGACGTCAAACAAACAAAATCTTTAACCAGCAGCCTCTGCGCCTCATTGAGCATTAATTCACTCCAGGTGGAAGAGTGTCTTTGCAATCGTGGCCTCTGGGACAGATCACTGATGGCTATTTTAACCTGTTGATGCTTTAATGACAAACTCGGCCTAGCCCAGTTTTTCAGCCAATACATATGCTGGCATTCTTCAACTTCTTTTGGGGGAACTCAAACCGATAAACCGCTCTGGACCCAGCAAAGAGATCCACACTGGATGCTGACAGTGTCATTTGGGGGGTGGCTGCTTCACTCTTTTAATAGCTACTGCCTGTTTTTATTGAGTTCCTTCTCTTTATTTATTTATTTTTTCTATATTTTTCTTGTCACACATTGGTGGACTGAGCACCACTCCATACTACAGATTTTCCTGTATTTCCTTTGTTTGTGGTTCTTCAGCTACAGACTTTTTATGGCTTGGTTAAAACTGGGTTCATCCTGTAACTGGGTTCATCTTACATATGCAACACTCCATCTTGTGACTTCATAGTGAGGCATTGTTTTGCATATAAATACAGAGTACATGCTTATTTTAAATTTGATGGCTGCAGTATGCTCCAAAAAAGTTAGGATAGGTGTATGTTTAGCACTGTTCTGTCAGCGTTCTCTTTAACAATCAGAATCAGAATCAGAATCGGGCTTTATTGGCCAAGTATGCTCACACATACAAGGAATTTGTTTTTGGTTACACAGATGCTTGCAGTGCACGAAAAATACAATACAGACAATCTTATTCACGATTAAAAGATAAAAGATTCTGTAAGCAACTGGTTTCTTAGGACACATTAGCAGATATGATTGTTTTTCTACTTTATTCAGGGCTTAGCTGCAGGCTTGCAATATTTATGACAGTGCTTTATTCCAACCTGCAGATTTAGTATGTAAGATTAGACCAGATGTCAGGAGCTCTGTGTATGTATGTTCATGGTGCTCAGCTCAGGGAAGCTTTGGCGGCATCTGGTGGTACTGAAGGGAATTGCTCCAGTTTAATAGCCTGAACAGCCCAACCAACAGGTTTCCTCCACTGATTATCATGCACACCCAGTCCCAACCTGCCCCTCATTACTCAGCATTCAGAAACCTCTGGTGTTCCCTCCACTTCTCACCGTTGATGCCACTGCAAACTGAGATAATACAGCTTTCTTTTGAAACACAAAGTATCTCCTTTTTCCTAGACGCCCTGCCTCTTTGTTTTTCTGGACACAAGCGTTCTCGTCTCCTTGATCTTCTGATCCTTCCACAGTCTCCATCGTCTCCACCAGTTCCACGTTCCCTCTTTCCCAACCTCTTGGTTCCCTCGCTGCTCCTTCCAAGTTCTTCCTGCCCTAAGTATTTTGATTTTGTCGTTCTTAATAAACCTGTTAAAACTAACCTCTGAGTCCTTTGTGTGGTGTTTGCTTTGCAGTTTCAAAAAACCTTTACTGACTTACTGCCACTCCTGACACAAGGAGGCTTTATTAGATGAAGGTTCTGCCTCATGTGTTCACTTTATTTCTTATGTTGTGGCTTAGAATGCTCCTTCGGATTTACATAAATCCTGAATCTTAAGTTGCAGCCTTTGATGTGTTGTTTAGGAGAAGTTGCAGACTGGTAGCAGTGGGTTTGGGGTTGCTGTGTCTTCTTTTGCTGGCTACCAACATGGTGCTGTTCATCAACTGTGAGTATTTCAGCTGTAATTAATGGTGTCGTTGCCATATATATATACTTATGATTAGACTGAAAGCAGGATGTTGTTCTGCACTGTAAGCCCGGATAAGTTCAATCTACTTAAAAAATTTGAGGAAACCGGTTGCCTTAAAAAAGTTAAGTAATGTATAATGAAAACTTGAGTTAGCATAACTTAAAACATTAAGTTATTACACCTAAAAGGCAAGTTGATTAAACTTTCTTTTTTTTGTTATACCAACTGCTTTTCCCAATAATTCTACTTAATATCTTGAGCTCAATGGAAAAAACTATTGATTTCTTCTTAGTTTTCATGTTAATTACATTTTAAATATGAATTACAAATGTTTATAGAGAAACAGACACAATTATAAAATTATTTTTCTTTATTTCACTTCAGAAGTATTTACTTAAAATACAACATGTGAAGAAAACATCTTTAAAACTGTACAAACTGTATATAAAGTTCTGATGAAACACAAACAGCTCTTTACAGTAACCATGAACCTGTAAAACAACAAAAAGAAACAAGAAACAGAAGTATTAAAATCAACTTTAATAGCATTAATTAAGGATTAAAATAAAGCAAGCCAGCACACTCTTTGCTTCGTATGAAGGCTAGCATGCTAACATGCTAGCATGTAGCCTAAATGCGGCAAATAAAGCAGCACTGTTTGATTATTTATTTACTGTCAACATTAAGATCATTTATTTTAAACAAAATTGTTAAGTAAAGTGCAACACTTACCAAAATTAGACGGAAGATGAAAAAGCCCCATCAGACTGGTGTACATGCTACTCAAAAATAGCATAATGAGGAAGAAAATGTTTGTCCACTTAGTTTAACAAAGGTTCCACTTCACAAAAGACATTTCAGGAAGACAAGTTTACTTTTGCAAAAAGCCTTCAATGAAAAGTAAAAAGTAATTTGCAACAACAGGTTTCAAAAGTTAAAACAAATGGCTACCCGAACACAAGAAAATCATTTTTGCCTGATTCACCAACAGCAAGCTGAAAAAAGGCGACTTACATGTAAATGGGGGCGTTTTTCTGTTTTATTACCTTAACTTAACTTTTTTAAGTTAATCTGATAGAAAAGTAATTTTTTTTGTTTAGTAAACTTAAATCTTTTAGCACATTTAAATGTGTACTCAAATTAGTACAATGTACTCTGCATTTTATAGTAGAGCAAAAAAACTTAAATAATTTATGTATGTTGTACTAAAAATGTTTGATTAAATATGAAGTCCGGGCTTACAGTGTGTCTTTTAGTGTGTCTGACAGTGAGAGTCAAAGAAAGTACATTTTACTGAATCTATTCGGGTCTTAATGCAGATGTTCATGTGAAAGAGGAGAGAGACGGTCTGATCCAAACCATCGATTCTTTAAAAGCAAACAGCACTGCAGAAAAGCAGAACTTCCTGTCCAGCAACCAAAACCTGACTGAGAGAAACACAAAGTTACTGAGAGCGTATGAAAATTTAGTGAAGATCCTTGGTGAGTGAAACAGAAATTTTTAATGATACAGCTGTTACTGGCACTCCTAACATATGACTCTGTACTGTATTACTCATAGTTCATTTACAAGATTGGAAGAAATTTGGAATGAGTTATTACTACATCTCTACTGTGGTAACGACCTGGGCCGAGAGCAGACAGGACTGCAGAGAGAGAGGAGCAGATCTGATGATCATCAACAGCAGAGAGGAACAGGTGAGAGGAACTCAGAGAAGAACCTGAACCTGATAATAATCTCCTTATTCTAATTATGTTTCTCTTTTATCTAGGAATTTATAAAGAATTTAGAAATTTACTACACCTGGATCGGTCTAACTGATCTAGAATCAGAGGGGAAGTGGAAGTGGGTGGATGGATCAGCATTAACCACAGCGTGAGTAAAATAATCTGAACTCTTCACATCTGCACACATGAAGCAGATACAGAACGGATCCACATGTTCACATGGTTATAGACTGAGCTCCGCCATCACGTTACTACTCTTCACTTTTGTTGTGCAACACCCACCGTTGATTGCAAAACTGGTGGAAACACGGGCCAGTTCTTAAGGTTCAAAGAAACCTGAACAGAACCGGTTCAAGGACCATAGCTCTTTTGGTGGAAAAGCACAAGCAGTTAGGTTAATTGGAGCTACTAGAATTGGACCCACCATGACCCTGGCCAGAATGAAGCTGTGCTAAAACAGACAATGAGTTTATTTACACTGTGACGTGTATCTCATCTCATATTCTTTACATTTATTTAGGTACTTTACTAGCTGGTGATGTTACGTTCGACACAAACACTTTATTTTAAGGTTCTAAATTCATTTTATAGAGATAAGCTGAACGTGAAAGACTTAGTTCATGTATCTTCTAATGTGTTTTTCACTGGATGCATTAAAAATAAAACTTAATATTACATGTTATTTTTTAATCCCAGGTTCTGGGGGGAAACTGCAACTGCAGCTAATAATGACAGAGATGACTGTGCTGTTTTGGATTTCTGGTCTGATCTGAACAACTGGATCGATGTTTCCTGTTCTAACAAAAATAAATTTATCTGTGAATTTCCACTGAAGTAACCTGACATGCAGTAATTTAAACCAGTGATTGATTTTGTATCATAAATTACTTTTATCTTTAAAAATGTTTTCTTTTTTAAATGTGTTTGTAATAAAGTCTTAATAAACTGATATTAAAATAAAAAATAATAATAATCTTGTTGTGTGTGTCATTTGTAAACAGTGTGCATGTTTCAGTGCATGTAGGCATTTGTATTGTAAGATTAGCACTGAGAGTAATGGCAAGTTCACACTACACGACTGGATCTCTTGTAATCGGAAGTCTTTCAAGTCTGTGTGTATTTCACACTACACGACTGATAGGTGATAGGGGGTTTCACACTACTCCATCTATCACCAACTGGAATCACAGGCGAGCTTCTCTGCTCTCCCAAACTACGTTCTGTCACGAAAACAAACGTGAGAAGTGACGAGGGGTTTAATGATACCACGTCCAAAAATGCACGTCAACAGAGATCAAAGTTTGTGTGCTGATGTGCAGCGTAAAATCAAGGAGAGAAAATAAATGAATCTGAGTGGATTTGGCAACGTGAACATCATTGTTCTTGTAGGCGCTCAGCCAGTCGGTAGCACACCAGAGCTGACATCTTGGTTCGAATCTCAGCTCTGGTTTGCTTCCGTGTTTTACCTTCCATTAAAATGAACGAGCCTTTTGTTAATACCTCTTGTTGAGTACCTGTTTTAATTATTTAAAAAACTTACATTGCTCTTTTAATTATTCAAATCAATAAATTGATGTTTAAATAAGACGATGAGTAAAAATAAAGTTTACAAATCTCTGTTTTCTTTCTGATTCATCTTTTACCCACTGTCCCAACTTTCTTGGAATTAGTTACACAACAGAAATAATGCAGAAAGAGGAACAACTACAGGAAGAAATACGAGAATTAAATAAAGCAGAAAAACAGTTTTATTGCTCGATCAGCACAATAGTCAGAATTCTTTAGTCTCTTAGATTAAAAATAAAATCAACAAAGTATAAGCATCTTTCAGTTCTTGTTTCTTGCCCCTGTATCTTGCACTTCCATCAGAAATGAGTACTGCGTAGGCATTAACACACATATCGGCGCTGGTTAATGGGCTCCTAAATAAAAGCATCTAATGATTTACTTCTTAGTTAACTTAGTTCTATTGTTACATTCACTTCACTAAAGTTTTAAATAAGATGCTTTGTGTACAGCAGTCCTCAACCTTTTAATACAGAGACCCTCGTTTAAAAATAAATGTTCTCTGAACCCTTGACACGGGTTATGATATTATTCTAATGCTTTTAGCAAGGAAGACAAAAGGCTTTGTGTTCTTGCTTATGGAAAATTCTATGAATACATGATGAAGGTAAATATCTTTTTTTTTTCTGATTTTGGTTGATGTAGTGGGTTTATTTCTGGTGAACTGTGGCTTCCTCTCATTGGTCTACTTCACTGTCCCAACTTCACTTGATCTGCATCAACAACTGAATCTGAATCATTAGTAGTCGACGTCCTTGACCTTTTGCACTTTTGTTGTGGGCAAATCAAACATGTGTCCATTCTCCCAAAGTAGGCTCTAAGAATATTAAAATAGATCCATAGGGTGTCCCAAGAAATGCTGCATATGCCAATATCCTGTTAATCTTCCTGTCCCATTACATGTGATTATTTTTACTCTTCTAAATGTAATACAATGGGACCCCCC
The DNA here is from genome assembly GCF_030014385.1 of Trichomycterus rosablanca. NCBI lineage: Eukaryota > Metazoa > Chordata > Actinopteri > Siluriformes > Trichomycteridae > Trichomycterus > Trichomycterus rosablanca. Next base: position 2,511,266 of record NC_086001.1, on the reverse strand, counting down.
CTCTAGGCTCAGGCCTCGGCCCCCTGGTTGGGAACCACTGGTATACTGTTCTAAAGGGTTACACCCTGAACTAATACAAGGTCTCAATCTAACCCTGACCAGGATCTAAATGAATATTTGCTTTACTTCCTGTTTTCTTCCCATATAAAAGTGTTAAGAAACAGCAGTAGCTTCAGTTCATGATCTAGAGAAGTGACTTGGAGAATTCTGTGTAGTGTTGAAGGTTCAGTACAAACAGAGAGAATCACATTGAGAATGTCAAACATAAACTATGATAATCTGGGCATCAGTGAAATGGACGTGGAAAAGAGGAAAATAATGAATGAAGCTATTTATAATGATGAAGACGTTTACAGAGGCCAAAATACTGGAACAAAGGAGAATTCAGGTGAGATTAACTTACTTCATGATGCTATTAGATGTTATTAGATTTGCATTCATACAGTTGAAGTCAAACTTTTACATGCACTTGTAAAGGACATTCATGCCACAGCAGTCTTGGGATCCTAATGATTTCTGCAGCTGTTCTTTGTATGTGACTGAATGATTGCAACACACACTTCTTTGCCCAAGCAGTCCTTTCACAACATTATTCAACATTATTTCCTTTTACAGGTGATCCTCTACATTTTTATTTTTGTCCAAATAATAAATACTTGTATTTTCATTATTTCTCATCTAAGAATATTACAGAGCAAATTATTTAGTGAGCTCATATTTTTTATTGTATTGATGCATTTTTTCCTTTTTTCTCCCAATCTATTCATATCCAATTACGCCAATTATATCTCCTCCACTGCTGCAGGGCCCTACCCTGACCTAATACTTGCCCCATCCGACAAGTATGCAGGTGTGCCAACCACTTCTTTTCACCTGAGGCGGGGTTCACACAGGGATCAGTATCACGTACAGAGAGTCATGCACTGTTTCAACCATTCACCATTTCTGTGCAGGCACAATCGACAAGCCAGCAGAGGCTGTAATTGCAGCAGCAATGAGGAATCCCTCCAGCCCTCTCACCCGGTAGACGTTAGCAAATCATTGTCCATGCAGGCAGCCAGCCGGCTGGTAGCAGAACTGAGATTTGTGGCGTCACTAATTACTAATTATTATTATATAGTGTTTATTTCTTTAAAGGTTTATTAAAGTAACTGAGCAATAAAAATGGCAGAATAATGTTATATAGTAAAATAGTTTTAAAAAAGTCAACAACAGATGTTAGTTGGCCAGGGGCACCCAAACATTGGCATGTAAGTGTAGTGAACAGGGATATTATTCAAGATTACAATATCATAAAGAGTTTCTGTGTTGTTCATTGTTAATAAAACAGGATCCAGATGTCTCAAACTGGTAGCAGTGAGTTTGGGGCTGCTGTGTTTTTTCCTGCTGGTTACCAACATAATGCTGCTCATCGGCTGTGAGTATTTAAAACATAAAATTACTGAATGTACTAAAGGCAAATCCACAGAGGCCACAGTGCTACCCCCTTAGCCACCGTGCCGCCCAATAAAAAGTAAGCAGTGTCACAGAATGCTGCTAAAAGAATATACCATTGATTATTTTTCTAAATTCTCTCTGTCTATTTTGTCTTGAGGCCCTCATGCATTTAAAGGTCCCCTCATGCCTAGGGTCTGTTTAATCCCAGGATATTACAACCCCAAAAGAGAATCTCAAGCAATAATTTACTCCCTTCAAACCAAGCACACCCACACACATATCAGGGATCTGAATCATGACCTACCAGATTTGGAAAAAAACTGAGCCAAGTTAATTCTACCAAAGACAATCCAGCAAGTATCCTCATACATGCTGTCCTTATAATTATACCTTTAAGTGTCCTTACTATTTTGCTTACTTTCTTTGACTCAAGATATAGTGTTACGAATTATGTTATACCAATATGGTAACTATATACAAAGCTAAATAACATTTGTACGGCATGCTTAAATCATTGTTGTAACAATTTCTATGTATTAGATCTGTTTAATCTATATACTGTATTGGTACAGTACATCTACTGGCTACATCCACTGCACACCACACCTCTTTAAATGAGAACAACAGTTATTGAATGAACGGAGTGCTGCAGGCGAGGAAAGTCCAGAGCAAAGAGGTGATTCGGCTATGGGTCTCTTCTGACCAAGTCTTTCTTCATCAGCCGACAGGTACATGCCTCATGTGCTCACTGATGAAGTGCTTGGTTTCTGTACTTTATTATCCTTTCCATTATTAATCGATGGCATACATTTCCTGGTTTTACCCACCATTCGATCCACTATAGATAATTATTGTTATTTCCCAGTAATAGATTGTACCTACATATTTATACATTTATCAGTAACCCTTAGTTATTCCATTTACTTATTAATGTTTGTTGTATATGTTATGTTTTAGAGTTTAATAAACATTGTAATGATCAGAACTTAGTGCTGTGAGTTTGATTCCCTGCGTAAGAGAAATAATCCACCTAAAAGCTTTCTCTATCAGAAAGTGACTGACCTGTTATTAATTTGGTTTTCCTGGTAGTTTGCCTCTAAAAATGCCAGTTGTGCTCCAAAACTGATTATGAACTATTAGTTATATAATTAATTCATTTCTAACATATTTTCTCCAACAGCAGTAATTTGTAAATCCACTTTGACCCATGATTTAATTATTTTAAAGGTTAATAATAACGTGAAATGACATCTTAATAACACCTAAAACAGTGGGGCAGCATGGTCGCTGGTTTAATCCCCACCACTGCCAAACTGCCAATGTTGGGCTCCTGAGTAAGGCCCTTAACCCTTATTTGCTTGGACTATATGTGGTCACAGCTGAAAGTTGCTTTGGAAAGAAACATCTGCTAAATGTCATAAATGTAAATTGTTGGGTTTAAAAGAAGCATCCAGGCAGAGCCTAGTCCTTTATGAGCAAGGATGGGTTCAGACCCGCCACTTTGTCCAAATATGTTTCAGCATGTTATTCGATAGTTTAAATACAACTTTTTTTAATGAGCAATTTCTTATATTTTGGGTCTTTTGCTCGCTACAGAACATAATATCACCAGTGATAGCTCAGTGATAGCTCAGTGGTTAAGGTACTGGACTAGTAAGCAGAAGGTTGCTGGTTCAAGCCCCGCCACCACCAAGTTGCCACCGTTGGGTCCCTGAGCAAGGCCCTTAACCCTCAATTGCTCATCGTGTTCCGCTCATTGTGTAAGTCGCTTTGGATAAAAGCGTCTGCTAAATGCTGAAAATGTAAATGTAAATGTAAATAATATCATTAAAATGTAGCCAATCTGGAAAAAAAAGCCAAAAACCACTACTACATCCTTAAAACCTGTGACATCTGATTCCTCAGGTGGCACTGCATTAAAAATCAGCAAGCTTCTGTGATGGGTATCACCACTTGGGCGCAAAAAATACTTTAACAAGTGAATTTGGACACTGTCATCCTGAAAAAGACCAGTCTCATCAGGGTAAAAACTGTCCTGTTACAAAAGTTGGTATGTTAATCAGGTGATCAATCCCACTTACTGTACTTTGTATAGGGTCAAGGGAGGATGACAGAACCACTAGAATCCCTCACTGTAGAGGTCAAGAATTCAGTCCTGTACTGTTCTCTTGGTGTACCCCACACATTCACCAATGCATTTGTTATAATCCCATGTATCTTTATCTATGTTGAGTTGTAGTCGAGTTCGTCCCTCTTCGGGTAATCTGGTGATCGAATGAAGAAATAAATGAACTGAAACTAATTTTATTCTCAGTCCAGATGTTCCTCTGTAGCCACAATTAGATCAGTTGTCACATGGTAAACCCAACATATAACTGACAAATATCAGTCTGAACTGATCATCTGCCAGAAACATGAAGGTTGATATAGATGTCGATTCTGAGAACATTTACATGAACACTGAAGACGTCGTGAAGATTTCCAACCAGGGTGAAGTTCACGAAATCTGGCTGAACTCAGCAACACAAAAACCAGGTAAATCACATTTGGTAAAATGTACAATTAATAAACGCCACCTGAGCGCTTGTCTGTGTGACTAAATAATGTGGCTAATGTTTTTTTTTGTCCAGAGAAACAAAACCAATTTGACAAATTTGTTTTGTAAGAAATATCATATGATCTGGTTGATCATGTGGTCTTGTCAAAAGTTATTTAAACTCCTTGAACGTTGAACTTTCTTATTCTTAGTTAGTTGTGGTTTCCTACGGCTTGTAGGACTGTCTGTGAGAGCAGTTACCAGTCAAGTCAATTGATTTTACAAGCCAATTGGAGTCATTTTAAGCAGTTTTAGGTTTAAAAAAGTTTCAGGTTTGGTCAATGTATGTACAATTTTACACTGTTTAATAAAACTCACAGTGAACATATAAAATTAAATATACATGATTAAATTATTTATTTTATTTTTCTTTACACAAAGAAGTATGTGTTCCAATTATTTAGTCACAAAAATGGGTGTAGAAATGATTGAAATCCCAAGCCTGCATTGATACACACAAGATTTATGCCCAACTTTTTTTCCTCCCAGTTGTATGTAGTCATATCCAATTCCCTTGGTGTTTCTCTTCCACTGTTACAGACCCTGACCTTGGTCGAGGCGGGCGGTCTCCCTATGATGTGTGTAGTGCCAACCACTTCTTTTCACCTGCCCGAGTAGGGTTCACGAAGAAATTAGTATTATGTACAGTCATGCACTGATCTCCGTTATCCCCTAATTATTATATAGTGTTTATTTCTTTAAATGTTAATTAAAGTAACTGAGCAATAAAAATGACAGAATAATGTTATATAGTAAAATAGTTTTAAAAAAGTCAACAACACATTAGTTAGCCAGGGGCGCCCAAACATTGGCATGTAAATGTAGTAAACAGGGATACAATTCAAGATTACAATATCATAAAGAGTTTCTGTGTTGTTCATTGTTAATAAAACAGGATCCAGATGTTCCAGATTGGTTGCAGTGGGTTTGGGGCTGCTGTGTTTTTTCTTGCTGGTCACCAACATAGTGCTGCTCATCAGCTGTGAGTATTTGAAACATTAATTAAAAAGATACATTCACAAAACAATTACTGAATGCACTGAAGGCAAATCTACCAAACAAATGTAAACCTAAAAATTTTTGTGTTATTTAATGCAGATGTTCATGTGAAAGAGAATAAAGATGGTCAGTCCCAAACTGTTGATTTCTGGAACGCATCCCTCACTTTAGAAAGAGAGAACCTCAAGTCCACTATCCAAAACCTGACTGAAGAAAGACAGCAGCAAGATAGACGTTACCAGATCCTAAACGAAGAGAAAGATGAGATAAACAACAAGCTGAAAGAGCTGACTGAGAGAAAAACACCAACATGTGGCAAGTAAAACTTTTTATAATGATTCAGCTCTTACTGACAATACTAACATACGACCGACTCTGTGTGCTCTGTGTTAGACGTGGTTAATTCAGAAGAATGGAGGAAATTTGGAACGAGTTTGTACTACATCTCTACTGTAATAAAGACCTGGGCTGAGAGCAGACGGGACTGCAGAGAGAGAGGAGCAGATCTGGTGATCATCAACAGCAGAGAGGAACAGGTGAGAGGAACTCAGAGAAGAACCTGAACTCTGATAATAATCTCCTTATTCTAATTCTGTTTCTCTTTTGTGTAGGAATTTGTAACAAATTTAAACATTCATGCCTGGATCGGTCTAACTGATCTAGAATCAGAGGGGAAGTGGAAGTGGGTGGATGGATCAGCACTAACCACAGCGTGAGTAAAATAATCTGAACTCTTTGCAGGTCTGAGTTCTGTGCAAAAGAAATTATTCAATGGTAAAAAAAAACTAAGACAAAACAATCATGAAACATGATGAGAAAAGTAAATAAAAGCAACCAAACTAATAAGTACACAAAACAGTGTAAAGTGTAAAGATGAGCTTGTTCCCTAAAATGAGCACTTTCCAGAAACTTAACACTGAAGAATGGACAGCAAGTTACAACTGGGAGGAAAAGGAAGCACGATTGAAACCAAATTATTATTATATACCATTTTCTTTTAAAAGGAAATGAAATTAGCCCTCAATTGTAGGTGTTTTTGGTCATGTGTGTGTTTGTTGGCTATTCCAAGCACTTACTTCATGATCAATAGTAAAGCTACTGAAAACTGACTGTTTGGTCTGTCTTCAAACTAAGCTGTAATTCAGGGTTAAACATCTTCACATTTGCAATAGTGATAAATACAGATCTAGATCTAGATATAGATCTTTTACAAGTGTACAAATAGTTTTTACATACGAGACCTGAGTTTAATGTTTATATATAGACTTTTCAAATAACAGTATGCAGGAATGGCCAGAGTGCATGTATACCCCAATGTATACAAGCTTTCTGTGTGTTGTGCATTAATTTCAGGTTCTGGAAAGCTGGTGAACCCAACGATGCTCATGAAAATGAGGATTGTGTTGTTCTTTCGCTTAAAATTCCCACATTGAACACATGGAATGACGTACACTGCACTAATGAGGTAGTCGCAATCTGTGAATCTACACAGCCACCAGTGACGGGCACTTAATTTTGTTTAATTATTATGCTGTAGTGCCACGGAACTACTTCATCTTTCTGTTTGGTCTTGAGGCCCTCACGCATTCAAAGGTTTTATAATTAACCCGTAGTTATTCCATTTACTTATTAAAGTTCGTTGTATATGTTATGTTTTAGAGTTTAATAAACATTGTAATGAACAGAACTTAGTGCTGTGAGTTTGATTCCCTGGGTAAGAGAAATAATCCACCTAAAAGCTTTCTCTATCAGAAAGTGACTGATCTGTTATGAATTTGGTTTTCCTGGCAGTTTGCCTTAAAAAATGCCAGTTGTGCTCCAAAATTGATTATGAACTATTAGTTATTACAGCAGTAATTTGTAAATTCACTTCGACCCATGATTTAATGATTTTAAAGGTTAATAATATTGTGAAATGACATCCTAATAACATCTGAAACAGTTGGGCAGCATGGTTGCTGGTTCAATCCCCACCACTGCCAAACTGCCAATGTTGGGCTCCTGAGCAAGGCCCTTAACGCTTATTTGCTTGGACTATATGTGGTCACAGCTTTGGAAAGAAACATCTGCTAAATGTCATAAATGTAAATTGTTGTGTTTAAAAGTAGCATCCAGGCAGAGCCTAGTCCTTTATGAGCAAATATGTTTCAGCATGTTATTCGATAGTTTAAAGACAACTTTTTTTAATTAGCGATTTCTTATATTTTGGGTATTTTGCTCGCTACAGAACATAATATCATTAAAATGTAGTCAAACTGGAAAAAAAGCCAAAAACCACTACTAAATCCTTAAAACCTGTGACTTTCTCAGGTGGCACTGCATTAAAAATCAGCAAGCTTCTGTGATGGGTATCCCCCTTGGGCGCAAAAAATACTTTAACAAGTGAATTTGGACACTTTTTTCATCCTGAAAAAGACCAGTCTCATCAGGGTAAAAACTGTCCTGTTACAAAAGTTGGTATGTTAATCAGGTGATCAATCCCACTTACTGTACTTTGTATAGGGTCAAGGGAGGATGACAGAACCACTAGAACCCCTCACTGTAGAGGTCAAGAATTCAGGCCTGTACTGTTCTCTTGGTGTACCCCACACATTCACCAATGCATTTGTTATAATCCCATGCATCTTTATCTATGTTGAGTTGTAGTCGAGTTCGTCCCTCTTCAGGTAATCTGGTGATCAAATGAAGAAATAAATGAACTGAAACTAATTTCATTCTCAGTCCAGACGTTCCTCTGTAGCCACAATTACGTACGTAGCAGAAAAATAGACCAGGCGTCACATGGTAAACCCAATATATAACTGACACGCAGCAGTAATATCAGTCTGTACTGATCATCTGCCAGAAACATGAAGGTTGATATAGATGTCGATTCTGAGAACATTTACATGAACACTGAAGACGTCGTGAAGATTTCCAACCAGGATGAAGTTCACGAAATCTGGCTGAACTCAGCAACACAAAAAACAGGTAAATCTGAATTTACTTTAGTGACTGAATAAATGTTAGTTGTACTTTCCTACAGCTTTTGACTTCTCTGTGACTATACAAATTAGGCTAATTTAACCGCACATGTGGGACTAAACCACACGCATTACACTGGAAAAGTCTGTGAGTGCAGTTACAAGTCAAGCCAATTGATTTTACAAGCCAACTGGAGTCGTTTTAGTGGTTCTAGGTTTAAAAAAAAAAACTTACAGTGAACATATAACAACTGATGAAATTATTTATTTTATTTTTCTTTAGACAAAGAAGTATGTATTACAGTTATTTAGTCACAAAAAGAGGTGTAGAAATGATTGAAATCCCAAGGCTACATTGAGGTACATGAGATTCATGCCCAACCTTTTTTTTTTTTTTTATCTATGTATATTAAAGCATTTCCCCTCCAATCTAGCCGTATCCAATTCCCTGGGTGTTTCTCTTCCAATGTTACAGGCGGTTGGTACCTAGCACATGCTCCCTATGACATACTGTAAGTGTTGTACCAACCGTTTCTTTTTACTTGCCCAGGGAAGGTTCACAAAGCAATCAGTATTGTGTACAGTCACGCACTGATCTTCATTATCCCCTGTCTCTGTACAGGCGGCATTGACCAGCCAGCAGAGTTTATAATTGCAGCAGCGATGAGGAATCCCTTTACATAGGCACCCGGCCCGCCAATAGCAGAGCTGGGATTCAAACTAGAGCGCTCGAGATCTTAGCACTCAGATCTTAAAATGCCCGTAAAATAGAATTGTCATAAAGTCAGACAGTTTTGGTTTTGATTACTGAAAGTTAAGAAAGAGGAAATACTTCTACTGGACTGCTTTCATGTGGTTGACCACCGTTGCAGTAGGGGTGATTCACCGTTATCGGAAAAGCAGTAGTGAAAGTCTAACTGGGTTTCTATTCTTTTCTACAGCTTCTTCTCGGGGTAAAAAGGCTTTCCCTGGCAACCCAGGTGCAGTGTGTCTGGGGCTGCTGTGTGTCCTCTTGCTGGCTCTCATCATCAGCCTGTGGGTTAAATACAGCATGTTACAGAGCAGTTATAATAACGTGACTTTAGAGCGAGATGTCTTACAAAGCGGTTATAATAATGTGACTTTAGAGAGAGACGTCTTACAGAGTGGTTATAATAACGTGACTTTAGAGAGAGACGTCTTACAGAGCTATTATAATCAAGTGACTTCAGAAAGAGACATCTTACAGAGTGGTTATAATAAAGTGACTTCAGAGAGAGACGTCTTACAGAGCAGTTTTAACCAGCTGATCTTGGAGAGGAACCAGCTGCAGAACAACTACAACACCCTGACTTTGGAAGCAAACGCACTGAAGAAGGAGCGTGGTGAGATACGTGAGTCATATTCTCCTTCAAACTTAATTATTAATAGGTTTAATAGACTAACCCACTACCACCATCATTGACATTTACAGCATTTAGTAGACGCTTTTATCCAAAGTGACTTTTGTGACAGTATACATTGCAAGCAATTTAGGGTTAAGGGCCATGCTCAAGGGCCCAACAGTGCAACCTGGCTAATGTGGGACTTGAACCAGTGACCTTCCAGTTACTAGTCCAGTACCTTAACCGCTGAGCTACCACTGCCCTGTTTGAACCTCAGTGGTGGCATCAGCGTGGCCGGGCACTCAACACACATTACAGGCGGTGTCTGAGGAACAGAAAGCTGGATAGGGTTACACACTTCCTTACCTCATTGCTTCTACAACAGTGTGGTCTGGTCCAGGCACTGGAACAAGAGCTGTAGGAATACAGAGAGCAGCTTGGTCCACTGTATGCACCGGGACTCTCTGTAAAAACTCACCCTGACCAGTTTAAAGAACCAGAAGGCAGTTTCATGTGGCCTTTTTTGACCAGCAAGGGTGATGTGCACAAGCACCTTTTTGGTATTTTCCTCTCAGCATGGGTTAACAGTTGGGATTTTCTTTCCAACCTTGGCAGGAGCTCACTGTTTCATGTACTTTTTAATAGGATTTGATTGGTGTGCTAAATAAGTATGTGGACACCTGACCATGAGCTTGTTATACATCTTGTTATTGTAAGGTGTCTGCGGCATCAGTGGAACCTACCACTCGTTCCTGACGTCGCAGGCTTTACAGAGCAATTAAGAGCTTGGCCTCAAATAGGCGGCCAGCTCGTTAGGGCGAACGACCTGCAGCTGCGGTTCCCCTATTTAAGGGGGCATCGCCAGGCTGCAGGCGCCGCACCTTTTGTTTCATTTCCTTATCTCTTGTTTTGTACTTTTGTTGTTTGTTTGATGACCGGCTGCACAGCGCCAGCCATTCCTTTTTTTTATCAGGGCAAGAACGGTTACCCCAGGCGCTTCGCAGAGCGATTGGGTGTGTAAGCTGAAAGGCTGAGGTAACTAGGTTTTTGTTTCAACTGATTAGGGAAAGCTGGTGCGATTTGGTGCAGTCCTCGAGCTGCAGTTGCTTTGGCTTTGCCGTTTATCCCCCGCTTGCAAAACTAGCAGCGGGTTAGCCTTGGGCTAATGGCCATTCTTTGCAGCCTTCTAAAGGTGTGTGTTTTTCCCCAGGGTATTCACTGTTGAGTTGGTTGAGCGGTAAGTCTCCGCTCCTCCACCTGGGAAACCCCAGTTCGAATCCACTTGTCTGAACTCTTTTGATAAATTATTCATCGATTTCTTCCCAGTCGCTTAAGGCTGGTGACACAACCGATTTAATAGCTGGTGCGATTGCGTCAGCATCCGGCTCCTTCCCAGCCAGATCGGGTTGGTGACATGGCCGGAGCGGCTTTTATAAGTCGATTTTTGCTTTTCTTTCATTGCATTACCCGGGTTTTAATTTCGAGGTTTTGTCTCGCTGTGCTATTTACAAGCGCACAGGCTTCAGGTAACTCTGGCCCCGCTACAGCGCAACGAGGCTAGCGAACACCTCGCTCCTGAGCGATCCGGGTTCGTGCCCTGCGCTTCCCTTTTTCCTTGTGTGTTTTTTCCTTTTCAGTTGCCTGCGGCGCCAGCGGCTTCATTCGGGGTTCACCGCCCCGTTCCCGTTATTTTTGTCCTTTTTTATGTTGTCATTTGTTAACTGTTATTTATTGTTTAATAAAAATTATAATTTATTCTCTGCATCTTTGCGTCCTTCCTTTCCCCACATAAGTTATACATCTATATATCCAATTTTATATATTCACTTTTTAAGGAAGACCTTCCACAAGGTCCTGTAGTGTGACAGCTCAGACAAGGTGAACAACAAGGTCTGGCTTGCAATTTGAATTCCAGTTCATCCTAATGATGTTTAATTAGGTTGAATTTAGGGCTATGTTGAGGCAACTGAAGTTCCTCCATGCCAAACTTGTCAAAGACACGCCATGTCTTTTTGAATCATTGCTACACATTTAGAGGAATATAAGATGGTAATGAAGTCATGTCCACTTAATTTTGTCCACATAACGTGTATTTTTACCCAGAATATAGACCTAGAAGAACATGAATATGTTTTGTTTGGAGTGGTCAAATCATTTAGTCTCAGAAAAAGAACAGTTGCAGCAATCACTGATATAAGTGTACGTAAGCATCTGACCTCAGTGAACTTGATTTAACCCATGCAGATGAAGTGTTTCTGAAGGGATGGATGAAGTTCAAGTCCAGCTGGTACTTTGTCCCTGACACCATGAAGAACTGGTCTGAGAGCAGACAGGACTGTAGAGACAGAGGAGCAGATCTGGTGATCATCAATAGCAGAGAGGAACAGGTGAGATCACGCCAAGTCATTTGCAAAATATGAGCAAATTCCCCCAATGTAACATATCCAATTATCCATGTACTAACCAAGGTCCTTGAACAGCATCAAAGACACCCCCCCCCCCCCCCTTTTTTTGTAATCTGGTCTTTTCCCATTCAGAAGACTAATGGCCTATTTTATACTAATTGTGCCTGCTAGGGGGCGCCCAGACGATCGGTAGCAGAGCAGAGATTAAAACTCGGAGAGCTCAGAATCCCAGTGCTGGCACCACACTGCTGGTTTTTGAGTAGGAAATGCTCATAGTTTTATCAGCTCTACTTGCCATAGAAGCACTTTGTATTTCTACAATTACTGGCTGTAGTCCATCTATTTCTCTACATACTTTTTTCCACCCTGTTCTTTAATGGTCAGGACCCCCACAGATCAGGTATTATTTAGGTGGTGGATCATTCTCAGCACTGCAGTGACACTGACATGGTGGTGGTGTGTTAGTGTGTGTTGTGCTGGTATGAGTGGATCAGACACAGCAGCGCTGCTGGAGTTTTTAAATACTGTGTCCACTCACTGTCCACTCTATTAGACACTCCTACCTAGTTGGTCCACCTTGTAGATGTAAAGTCAGAGATGGTCGCTCATCTATTGCTGCTGTTTGAGTCGGTCGTCTTCTAAACCTTCATCAGTGGTCACAGGACACTGCCCACAGGGCGCTGTTGGCTGAATATTTTTGGTTGGTGGACGATTCTCAGTCCAGCAGTGACAGTGAGGTGTTTAAAAACTCCAGCAGCGCTGCTGTGTCTGATCCACTCGTACCAGCACAACACACACTAACACACCACCACCATGTCAGTGTCACTGCCTAAATAATACCTGCTCTGTGGTGGTCCTGACCATTGAAGAACAGCATGAAAGGGGGTAACAAAGCATGTAGAGAAACAGATGGACTACAGTCAGTAATTGTAGAACTACAAAGTGCTTCTATATGGTAAGTAGAGGTGATAAAATGGACGGTGAGTGTAGAACAAGGGGGTGGTTTTAATGTTATGGCTGATCTGTGTATATTAAAACATAATGTACAGTATATTGCTTAAAGATTAATTCATGTTTTACCATCAGCACTTTGTTTCTGGACTTGGAAAGAGTTTATGGATTGGTCTGACTGACTCTGATGTTGAGGGACGGTGGAAATGGGTGGATAACACACCACTGCAAACTGGGTGAGAAACAGTCACTATTTATTTAGAGCTTTTAATTCAGAATAGACAAGCGACAAGTAACATCATTGTTTCATTCATCACTGTCACTGTTGTTTTTCAGGTACTGGAGGGCGGGTGAGCCTAACAATGTTAAATATGTATCAGTGGATGAGGACTGTGCCCAGGTGGTTGCTAATTCTATCCGTGGTAACACAATAGTCAGCTGGAATGATCATTCTTGCTCACAAACATGTAATTGGATTTGTGAAAAGCGTAACAAGTTGAGTCCAGAATAAAAGCCTCAAAAACATCACAGTGAATGTTTATTTTCAGATCCTCCTCTTGATCTTTTATATCCATGAAAAAGAAGGACACCAAACTTTTAAAATCACCTGTAGCTCACAGATTTTAGTTATTACTCACACAGGAATGTGCTCAGTTAAAACTCTGTATGATCAAAAGTATGTGAACACCTGGCAAAGTGCTGGTTGAACAGCCCATTTCAACCAAAACCGTACAAATGAGGTTGCTATGGAAGTAAATCTGTCTCATCAGATTTTGAAATTTAAAAGCCTTTGAATTTTGATTACTGAACTTTAAGCCTTTGAATTTTGATTACTGAACTTTTTTTGCCTTAGAATTCAACCCACACATTTTACAATAACTCATTTTCACTTTCATTTTTCGATGTTAACAAATTCAAAATCAAAAATTCAAGTTTATAAAATTCAAATAATATATTCAGGTTGCTCAAATTCGATAGGTCAAATTCAGATCACAAAATTCAGATTAAAAAATTCAGACTAAACATCCGGGACACGCAGGATGAGCAATCGATTCCAGAGCCGTAGAGAGAACAGAGCAGCGACACTCCCATAGAGAACCGCTGTGTATTTCTCTGCACAGCTCCGGGTGGAGCTCTGTTCATTTCCACTACTGAGCAGCTTTTTCAGCTGTATGTTGCTTTGTTTTAAAAAAATAATGAATTTGATGTCATTAATATACTTAATACTGTTATTGTTTAGCATTTGCTCAGCACTAAATGTTACATGTTTATCTTAATTAATAGGTATAACTGAATTTAGCTCAGTCAGTTAAACTAAATTAATGACACGAGTCTTTTCACCTTAAATGAGTTGATTAATCAAGAGTCTTGTTACAGAAATGATCATAAAACATCAGAGCCATAATAAATCATCATACTTTTACTTTCATACTTAAGTACATTTGAAGGTAAATACTTTAGTACTTGTACTCAGTGAAGTGGAGGTAAAGAGTATTTTACTTTTACTACTACTTTTACTGGAGTAATATTTTACCTTGGCTATCTCTACTTTAACTGACCTACATGGTTTGTGTACTTTGTCCACCACTTACATTAGACAAAATGAACTTGTGCATATTCATAATGAATTCATTAATGTATTACATGTAGGAATTAATTATTAATCACTCATGAAATAAGAGATGAATGAAGCTATGTCATGTACCTGCACTATAATGTTAAAGATACAGTAGTGTGTTTATTAATCTGTTCATTCAGTGCAGGTAAACCTTATGAATCCAGCCACATGGCTTAGTGTTTAACCAAAATGATTATTATTATTATGAATCCTCAGGAAAGTGAAGGGAGATTATAGTTTATGCAAAAAAATAAATAAAAATAAATAAAATCTCTGTACTGTATATTGTCTCTACTACTTAATGATATCGCATTATGTAATGTATGCTAATATAATGTACTGTGTTAACAAGAACGACCTAATAACACGTCATTATACATCAATCTTCCACTTCATATACCAAACTGACATTAAAGCAGATGCAGTAAATGTAAAGGTACTTGAAAATACCCAGAAATTGTACAAATGTTTATTATTTAGCGTTTAATATTTCATTCACTGCTGCTTGTCCCATCCCAGCTAGCCTTGTAATTGTGGCCCACTTCCGGCGCAGCTGGGCCAGAATTGCCCCCAAAACACTACGATACCATTTATTTCCCGTTTTCTTCTCCTTTCACATCCTCATAGATAAAATAATACATTTATTCTACAGATTAACTTCAGATTGTGCAGCAGAAAGTATTTTATTAAGATAATTGCAGCAAGTATAAAAATAATAATAATAATCAGAATATTAAAAATAAGACAAATTATAAAAGTGAAACAAAATTACAACTATATTAATATTATATATAGAAAATAACATATAATTGCATCTGTTCTCTCTACGGCTCTGCAATCAATTGCTCATCCTGCGTGTCCCGGATGTTTAGTCTGAATTTTTTAATCTGAATTTTGTGATCTGAATTTGACCTATCGAATTTGAGCAACCTGAATATATTATTTGAATTTTATAAACTTGAATTTTTGATTTTGAATTTGTTAACATCGAAAAATGAAAGTGAAAATGAGTTATTGTAAAATGTGTGGGTTGAATTCTAAGGCAAAAAAAGTTCAGTAATCAAAATTCAAAGGCTTAAAGTTCAGTAATCAAAATTCAAAGGCTTTTAAATTTCAAAATCTGATGAGACAGATTTACTTCCATAGGTTGCCCTCCTCTTTCTTGGCAGCTACACTTTGAGAATGCTAACGACATTATTGTTGTGGGAATTTGTGCCAAATTAGTCAAAAGAGCATTTAGAGGTCATGAAAAGTCTTTAAAGTCCATCCCAAATGCATAAAAATGTCTGACTGTCCTTTTAATAAATAAAGAAGTTGTGATGAAGCTGTGATGAAGTCGTGATATGACACCCATATTACCCTTATTAATAAGTTTATATAATCATGTAATTAGTAAACTGATTTAGCTAATTAAACACAGTAGAAGAAAAATCTCACTGTTCTTAAACCTCACATAACATCAAAACATTAGAACCTGCAGTTTGTGTATTTGTCCAACCATCAACCATAATCACATTTGTCATCGAGTCCCACCGGCATTCAGTCTCCACCCCGATTCAACCTCAGCTTCCTGAATCTATCACACTCATGAGTTCCTGCACTCGTTACAATATGAGGACGAGTTCTCAGACTCAGCGATGGAGTTTTATTTTCTTTTGTTTATTAGGTAAGAGTTTCTAAATATGCCTTCTGTTTTTCAGTACAGTTCAGTTTTTTTTATTAAAGAAGTTTAAAGATTCACACAAGCAGCCAAATTGAAACAGTTTTTAACTTTTAGTTCTAGATGGAAATGTTTCACTGTTCGCAGGGTCTGTTTTTGTAAACTGACTAAATAGGAAAAAAATTGAACTCATTTTAATTTCATGAATAATTGATTCTATTCAAACAAACTTTATTTGCTTAATACAAAAATGTAATGTATGACCATTTTATTTTTTTATGTTCAGTGCAGTGGAGCTGAGGTCTAAAGTTTAGAATTTAAGTCTGTGTGAAATCACACTATTAAGTTATAAAATAACAACATTAGTAGTTTAATGGTGAGAACTGGGTTAAGACAGTGCTGATACAGGATATCCTGTTACAGTGTGGTCAGTCTGTTTAAGCTGCAGCAGTGTCTCTGAGGTCAGAGGTGTTAGACAAATACTTAGCAGATTATCGTGACCCACATTGTATTGCATTACTAGCAGATATTCAGAACACAGTTTGGAGTGTGTCTGTGTTTATTCAATCAAGCAAGCATTAGTAAGGTCAGCCACTGAGGTTAAACAAGAAAGCCTGGTCTGCAATCAGTGTTCCAGTTCATCCCAGAGGTGTTCAGTAGGGTTGAGGACCAGGCTCTTAACAGGTCACCACACCAAATTCACCAAACCAAGTGATTTTATACACCTGTTAGCAATGAATGTGACACATGCTTTGTGAAGACTTTATTTTTAAGCAAAAGCAGCTACAGCACCCCAACACTGTTTTTTTTTTACATTAAATTGGGTTACTTCTGCTGATTGTCTATATTTACAAGTTTAATGTTTAATAATAATCAGACTAATTTTATACTAATATTAAAGGAGCACTGGCCAATATTTAACAGTTCATCCTATTACTAATAATATAAAAATATCTGAAAAATTTCATAAATCAGAATAAACCAAGTGTTTCTTAATTGTGTTGCTTTATTTAATAAAAAAATAAAGCAGATTGTGTAAGTTTAGATTCTTTCTTTTGTTCTTCCTTATATTTAAACATGCGGTAGGTGGATTGGCTGCTCTGAACATGTGAGTAAATATGTAAGTGCTTGATGCCTTACAATTGACTAATATGTTCTCCTTTTAGAGATCTTCAGCTTTATGGAAGGATCCACCACTTCAGGTCAGGAGGTGTTTGGCGCTGTAGGAGAGTCTTTTACATTCAAGACTGGGGTACCTGAATATGGCTCCATTTTATATGGAAAAGATATGATTGGTCAGCTGTTTAATAAACTGAGTGCTACAGAACAGGACGAGAGGTTTAAGAATCGTCTCCACTGGGACAGTCAGACTGGATTCTTTACTCTCACTCATCTGAGAATAAATGATTCAGGGATTTACACAATGCAGAGCACAAGAGGAGAGAAGAGAATACAAGAATATCAGCTGGAGATTTACGGTCAGTTTGTACTTATAAAAAAAAAATCATATAACTCTCTCAGAATGGAATTAAAACTTTGTTAACGTGATTATTTATATGCAGAGAGAGTATCGGCTCCTCAAGTGACAAAGACACCCTACAGTTCATCAGAGAATGAAGTGTGTACATTATCATGCTCAGTGAAGAATGTGAGTGGACTGAAGCTTTACTGGTATAAAGACAACGTCCTGTTCAATGAAACCAGTAGCTCCAGTTCTCTCATACTGGATCTTCCTCTGGAAATAAAGAAGACAGACAATCACGTTATCTGTGTGGCTTCCAACCCGGTCAGCAACCGGTCAACCACAGTTGACATTACAGAGTTCTGCCCTTATAACAAAGGTACAAAAATAAACATGTATTTAAAAGCATAAACACTCAGGTGCACAGCAGGTAATTACACTAACCTACGACTGCTGACATCTGGATTTGAATCTCAGTGGATGAAACTGAAATGAAAAACCAGCTGTTGAGATAAATAAACAGTAGAGCCACACTAAACCTCATGATGATAATTTCTCTTGGTTATGTTACGTTTCTGTTGTTGTGAGAATTCAGCCAAAAATACGTTTCGAACCCTGAATCTCAGCGGTGATGGGCTAGCGTAATACAGTCATCAGAGGAAAGCTAGACTGATTCTTCCTGCAGCTTGCTCTACTGTATACCAGTTTTCTTTTTATCATAAAAAGACTATAATGTATATTGTTACACATCTAGGATACAAGATGTTGTAGCAGATATATCCTGTGAAAACAGGAGAAATAAAGACACAGGAGAACAGTAGTTGTGCTTCGTTTAGTGTCTCTTCTGGAATCACCTGACATTCTCCTAACAGGAGTACAGTACATTTGTTATTTGTAAATGAAATAAATATTTGTGTATAAACTAATCAAATGTTTTAAATAACTTTTAAAGTTGACAATTCTTGTCTGAGTTACATTTGTGACATACACACTGCATTCTGGCTTCAGTAAGAATTACTAAGAAATACTACAAAAATACAAATTCAATATACTCAAAAATAACACTCTCTTTAACAAATACGTCAATCTCTGACTGAGGTTTATGTGATATACACATTTCAT
This sequence comes from Trichomycterus rosablanca, assembly GCF_030014385.1. Taxonomy (NCBI): domain Eukaryota; kingdom Metazoa; phylum Chordata; class Actinopteri; order Siluriformes; family Trichomycteridae; genus Trichomycterus; species Trichomycterus rosablanca. Next base: position 2,492,689 of record NC_086001.1, on the reverse strand, counting down.
TTAGTGAGATGAAGAGACTAAAGACCACAAGCTTATAATTTACATGACAAATCAAATATGCCAGCTAAACAAAACATTTAAACTTTTAACTATAGCACTGGTTATCTAATATGAGGTTTAAATTAACCAGCTAGACTCTAGTAGTATGGAAAAATACTGATTATATATTTTTTTAGAACAGTGGAGCCATTAAATGCTCCCTTGTTTCTTAGAATCTAACTAACAGCTTCAAAATGAACTCTTACAGAAATATAAACATCAATTAGCCCTTTAGTCTAATGTGCTCAACCAAACAAATGAAATCCATTAATAACCCCTTAAACCCCTTTAGCATCTCATTCCGGTTAACAATTAGCATAAACCCATTCATTTCAATGGCTGAAGCTAGCATACATTTCACTCGGTTTAAACTCCACATTTCTCTCACCAAAATGGCAATGTAAAACCACATTTTACACCCTGAATGATGTATTTCACGATTATTAGGTTATTTGTGCACTTTTAATGTTTACCAAACTGTGAAAACAGGAGAAATAAAGACACAGGAGAACAGTAGTTGTGCTTCGTTTAGTGTCTCTTCTGGAATGAGCCAGAGAGAGCAACTTCCCGGTGAGCTAGAACATGTTCTCCTGTACAAGAGTGTCCTCTAACGGCCATAGCTGGAGTGAACTTACAAGGGTTTTTTTCTTTTAGATTTGAAGAATGAGTGACCCTAATAATTACATGCATAAAAAAAAGAATTATTGTGACCATGTATGAATTTCTTTATATAGGGGTCACAATATTATAAAAACAATTCTAGTAGAGAAAACTGTTTAGATTAAAATTTAACACACGATTACTTCTTGTTTTAGTCCCACTAGAATTTCACAATCATTTTTAAACTGAAATATCTTTTTTACAGCTGATGAAGTAAGAGTTTCTGTTGGCTGGATTAGGATTGTTGCTGTTGTGTGTGCTGTGATTGTGTTGGCAGTAATAATAATGGCTGTAAGTCTGATGTGCACAAAAGGTGAGTAAATCCTCACTACTGTTTGTAGTTTTTAACTTAAAGTGTTGCTCTTATTTAGCTTTGCACCGAGTGGCACACATACTACAGTATATACAGTATATACAGTATATATCATATGCAGAGAATGCAAAGAAATGCTAATTTGTACATTCTGTAGCACTGTAGTGTAGTGTAGAGTTTCAAACGTCTTAGTTGTTGCGATGTTTTACCAAAGAGGTAAAGGACCATCTCAAAGTTACCTGTCATGGTAAATTGCTCATCTGTAAAGCCACCATCCATAAGGGGGCACACAAGTATTTCAAAGCAACATATGCTGCCATCTAGAGGACACTGTGTTGCATCACACCAGCAGTTTGTACCATACCAGACACTTAAAACGACGATTAAAAGTGCAAACTAATAACATATTTTATACTCACTGTTTTGCAAAATGTGATGTTTCTGTTTCTTTTTACTCGTTTTTGTGATTTTTAATCTTCCTGGTCTGTTTGTGGTTGAACATGTTTCTGTGGTTTATGTGCATAAGCTGTTATGCTATTTCAAATATTTGCATTATGATATTTGTATTTTATTTCTGGAGTGTTATTTACACTGATCTTTATTTATTTCTCTTTACAGTCTGGTGTTCAGATGACGAACTGTTTACTGAAGTTCAATATTCAGGGATACCTTATAAAATCGTTTAAGCAGGTCAGTTATATCTGATGGACAGTAAAAAGCTTTTAGTGTTGCAAGAACACCACAGAATGCAGAAAGAGAATCTACAGTGTGCAACAAGATCCATGTATTATGGCAAAGTTTTGAAATATGTTGATTATTGAAGATGCTGTGTAATAAAAACATGACTTTTTATTTTCAGGTTGGCTGTGTGAGCGTAGAAAGAATTTTTTGTTTAATGTAAATGACATTTTGGCATTCATATATGTGTTAGTGTTTGTATTGTATATTAAATCTATATTCTGTTTTCAGTTTGCTTATTCCTTTTTACACACCAAACTGAAAGTGCCTTGTAATTTTGTAAAATATTAAAGTTTTGCTGTAGGCTAAATCTTTACTCATCCATTCTGTTGTACTTACTATGGGGATTTTGCTTGCACTGCTGAGTGAATGTGTTGTTTTTTGTTGATGGATTGACGAGAGTGGCAAAAGTGACAACCCACTCCCAGTGGTTCCAGAAGGTGGTGGACCTACCATGGCCCTGACCAGGACGTAGTGTTTATTAAAGATAAATAGTGAATTAGACTGAATCAGTTCCTTCTCAATAAAAAACACATTACAATTTTGTGAAATGTGTCTACATCTCATTTTAGTGATGTGTTTACAATGTCATAACAGCCGTTTGATCGGTGTAAATGTTTGATCTGTGGCTTTTTGATATAGGAGAGTCCACTTAACATAAAGGCCATCCCCGAACAGTTAGGTCGAAAGGTTGGAAACATAGTGCTGCTGTTATATTAGATGCCACACAGCTAAATTAGTATTGGGGACTTGAGTTGAGTACTCATCTTTGCTTGCTGTTTGTGAACCGTTTGGAAGGTTCTCCCTGTATCCGTGTGTTTGAGAGAGTTTTCCTGTGATGAATTAGTTCTATATCAAGAGTGTATTCTTTCCATGTTCCACGTGGATTCGAATGGTAATGAGCTCAATATGACCTTGACCAGGATTAACAAGTTATCTGTTTATTTGCTAAGTTATTTTATTCAACCTTCATTTTGTTCAAGGTCGTGGCGGGTCCAGTGCCACATTAACTAAATAGGAAACCCATAACATGACAAACTGCTTACAGACAGTGACCAGAGGTGAGACCAGGTCCCAAGGATCCATTTACTCTTATTATGGGGGTGCGGTTGTTAAATCCACCTTCTGCATGTTTTACAAGGTGGTAGGAAACTGGAGTACCTAAAAAACACTCGGAACAAGAAAACTGTCGGGAACGAGCTTTTTAGCTAATAGCTCCCGTTACAAATCAGCGCCATCACGTGTCACACAATTCAGTGGTCACACAGTTTCATGTAACACCTTCCCTTGAGCGTCGCTGTCTTTTTATTATGTAGTTGGACTGTTAGATAATAGCTTTGGAAGGGGAGTCGTATAAAGCGTATGCAATAACCGAATACAAACAAAACAAAGTGAGATCGTGCAGCGTTGAAACAATGTGTTTATAATAAAAAATACTCAGAAAAGCTCATATTTAATGTATTTGGGTTACAATTTATTAATGTATAACTAGTGTCTCCCCTTCTAAAAATGGTTCAGTCCATATATTGGTCCTCGCGGTAGATTGTTTGGATTTGAATTTCAGGTGTAACGGACGACAGAAGCTGACGACCGTTAGTGAGTGATGCGAAAGAACAATATTGGCTAAATAAACAATAATAATAATAATAAAAACTATGTATGTTTCCAGAGGCAAGAGAGAAAGCAAATGAGGATTCACGGTAATTCAGAAGTGTTTATGAGAAAAGTAGGTTTTATTTCAACTTTAGTCAAGCTAAACAAAGTAATATCAGATCACAGTGTTTTGTTTTATTCCATATATATCAGTGTTTACTATATATTTTCTGTTTGTCTTGCCATTACATGCATAATACGTGCATCTGCCCCCCCTGTAGTTACGCCACTGGTTTTTAATTGCCGATACACCTGAATGTTTTTTTTAAGGGGAACTGACCAAGAAAATAATAACTGACCAAGGGGTAGGATTCAACCTTGGACCCACGTTGCTTTGTGGGTCAAACAAGAATTTTTACAGTTGGATATTTAAAGATTTATAATCAGCTAAATGAAATGTAATCTCATTTTTATTAGCCCATAATAAATTGCACTTATAAAAATGACAAATAATAATAATAAAGATGAAAAAAATAAACATTTATGCCCTTTAGCCAATGCTTTTATTCAAAGCGACTTACACTTGTTACTAAATACAATCTAAGTAATAAAATAATTCATGTTAGGATAAAGGGCCTTGTTCAGGGGCCCACCAGTGCTACTGTACCGAGGCACTAGATGGCAGCAGAGGCTGTCAGTATTATTTAACTGTATGGTATGCCCAGAGCCGTAGATAGAGAGAGTTGCGACACTCCTTGATCTCGCCGCTACGCGGTCACGTGGTTCATGTAACCCTCCAATAGTTCCAAACAAACCCGGCGCTGTCATGTTCTCATATGGGACCGGCAGCAGTAAATGAAATATTAAACGGCAAATAATAAACATTTGTACAATTTCTGGGTATTTTGAACTGCGTTTACATTTACTGCATCTGCTTTAATGTCAATTTGGTATATAAAGTGTAAGATTGATGTTTATAATGACTTGTTAATAGGTCGTTCTTGTTAACACACAGTACATTATATTAACATACATTACATAATGCCATATCATTAAGTAGTAGAGACAATATACAGTACAGAGATTAAAGTTTTTTTATGTTTTGTTTTTTTACATAAACTAATCTCCCTTCACTTTCCTGAGGATTCATAATAATAATCATTTTGGCTAAACACTCATAGTAAGTAAGTAAGTAAACCTTTATTTATATAGCACTTTTTTAAGGCAATGCTACAAAGTGCTTCACAATCAATAAGATCAATAAGATATGGTCTAATTAAAAGAAATAAAACACATAAAATACATATAAAACAAGAAAAACAACCCAAATACATCCATGGGTGAACTAAAAACAGACATAAATTATCCAAACAGTGCAGCTTCCTCTAATAAACAATAAGACAGGAAACATCATTTAAAGTCCATTCTCAAAGTCTAGGGTATAAAGATATGTCTCATGTCACTCAGTCATGTGCTGGATTCATAAGGTTTACCTGCACTGAATGAACAGATTGATAAACACACTACCGTACCTTTAAGGTACATGAAAAAGCATTCATTCATCTCTTATTTCATGAGTGATTAATAAATGATTCCTACATGTAATACATGAATGAATTCATTATGAATATGCACTAGTTCATTTTGTCTAATGTAAGTGGTGGACAAGGTGCACAAACCATGTAGTTGAGTTAAAGTAGAGATATCCAGGGTAACATATTACTCCAGTAAAAGTAAAAATACTCTTTACCTCCACTAAAGTACTAAACTAAATTTACCTTCAAATGTACTTAAGTATGAAAGTAAAAGTATAATGAGTTATTGTGGTTCTAATGTTTTATGATCATTTCTGTAACAAGACTCTTGATTAATCAACTCATTTTAGGTGAAAAGACTCGTGTGTCATTAATTAAGCTAAACTGACTAAGCTAAATTCAGTTATACCTATTAATTAAGATAAACATGTAACATTTAGTGCTGAGCAAATGCTAAACAATAACAGTATTAAGTATATTAATGACATCAAATTCATAATTTTTTTTAAAACAAAGCAACAAACAGCTAAAAATGCTTGATAAGTGGTGGAAATGAATGGGGCTCTATGGGATGTTTGGAACTATACAGAGCTCCACAACCCGGAAGCTGCGCTCCAACAGTTCCCTATGGGAGTGTCTCTGTTCTCTCTACCGCTCTGGTTATGCCCTCCCCAACCCAATGTACTCTAAATTGCTCCTTGATGTGAATAAGTGAGTGTATAATGCCCTTTACTGTATTCTAGCCCGGTGCCAAGTGTTCCCAGAATACACTGCAGATCCTCTGGACCAGTAAAAGCATTTACTGAAGATGAATGATTTAGGTTCTTGAGCTGCACTGTGGGTGTTTTTCCTGTATTGACGTGATTTAATTGTTATTGCCCCTTGGTGAAAGTGAGTGTGAATAAATAAACTACTCAAGCAATAATTGTATAAAATTTAATTTCTAAAGTGCACACAAAGTTAAAAAATGTTTTATATGAACCACAACAATTAAACAGCCTTAACAAAATAATGTAACAAATTATAGATCATTTAAGGGCAGCAACTAAATGTTAAGATTAAAATCTGATGGTAGAGAGGAGCAGATTATATTAAATAAAATGTATTTTATAACACGCCTGGTGTTTGTCAATGCATTCAAATGTGAGATTGTGAGTCAATAATCTTAATTAGCTTGTGTATAATTACCGTTAGTAGTAGTTGTGAGTGTGACAGGACTATTAGATTGTAGAATAAAGCATGTTTGTACTTAAATTGCACACGCTGTGTCTGCTACATACTCAGATAAAGGAAGCTCTGAATCATTTGATTTGATAAAAATAACGTTGTACTTCAGAATGCTTTACAAAGTCCTCAATATTAATTAGAAGTAATATAATGATTAAAATATATGAATAGTAATTAAAGGAAGTGCAGTAATTCAGGAATAGAGCAAAGAGCAAGTTTACAATACTGTTCAATACAGTGCACCTTTTGTATGGAATGATTTACAGAAACATTTTAAATTGAAGCAGCTTATTTCTTTGACTGAATTTAAAGTAAAAGTCAAACATTTTTATACATATGCTTGTTCTTGTTAAACGTACACATGTGCATATATCCTCCTTATGTTGCTGATTGTGTCATTTTTGTGTTATATGCTGCTGTCTTGGCCAGGGCTCACTCATAAAAGAGAATGGTGATATTGGAGAATGGAGAATTTTTTTAATGTCAATGTGCATTCCCTGGTTAAATAAAGGTTAATAATAATAATAATAATAATAATAAATAATAATAATAATAATAATAAATAATAATAATAATAATAATAATAATAATAATAATAATAATAATAATAATAATAATAATAATAATAATAATAATAATAATAATAATAATAATAATAATAATAATAATAATAATAATAATAATAATAATAATAATAATAATAATAATAATAATAATAATAATAATAATAAATAAATAATTGGTTCTAATACCAGAAATCACTGTGTACGTTCATTACAAAATAAAACCAGAGGAACGTGAACCAGTGATGTCATAGTGTCACACAAATTCCACATATGGAAACACAATTAATCAGTGAAAATGTATAATTATAAACAATTAAGTACTTCCTTTGCTTTATACATGCATGATGAGTAACTATAAAACTACTTTCTGTGTGGAGTTTGCATGTTCTCCCTGTGTCCGAGTGGGTTTCCTCCAGATGCTGCAGTTTCAAGTGAGGTGAATTGGAGACACTAAATTGTCCATGACTGTGTTCTATATACCCTTGTAAACTGATTAACCTTGTGTAATGAGTAACTACCGTTCCTGTCATGAATGTAACCAAAGTGTAAAACATGACGTTATAATCCTAATAAACAAACAAACAAACTATAACACTACATGGTCCCTCTTTTTAACATTTATGTTTTTTTTTGTTTTTAATTTTTCTGAGGATGTGTGAAGCCCTGCAAAAGATTGGTGCCTTATCCGAGACGAATTTCTTTCTGTGCTGACTATAAACCTGACCAGAAGTTTGAAGCAAGGTAAAGTTACTCAATAGGAAAGCATTTTTCTGAGACCCCACATTCACTTATTTAAATAATCATTTTCAGTTAATTATGGGTTATTTAGTGAATAAAAACCATTAGAAGTCACAATTTGCCTGATTTACCCAATTAAAAACCTAATTTTATTTAAATTAAGTAAAAAAAGCAAAGCTCTGCAGTTCAGAACTAACATCAGTTTTAAAGAGTTTATAAATAACGTTATTAAATAATAAAATCATTCATGTAAAGCGTTCGTATGTTAATATAAAATAGAAAAGAGTGGGGAAATGTTGGTCTTGAGCAGAAAACATGTGACGTGCCGGATTATTACTATGTGGACAGTAATAGACCTCGTTCATATTTAATTTATATCTTTAGTGTCACCTGTTCAGTACACACCTGTCTATTTCATCTCTATAGAGGAACTGAACTATAACAGCAGCCGTTTATTGAACCCTCTGTTCTCACATATCAGATACCAGATAGACAAAGGAGCAGCTGCACTCAGGGTTGGTTATAAATGGTACTTTGCATACAGGTGTGTTTACAGTAGTAGCGCCCATTTAACCACATTAGAAAAAAAAAAAAAAAACTTGGAAAATAAAACCAACTGAAATGGTTTAGAGCATTTTTTAGTCTGTAAGCAAAGTGAGAATTTGCATATTTTTCCTTCAGCAATAAACTGCAAAACTTCAAAAGAAATGGATAAATTCCATCATATCAAACATTAGTCGCTGTTGCTGGGTGTGATACATTTAATTATTCAAATAATTAACTGACTTCATATCGGGGATTATTGAAATTAAGGACTTTGTATTTTATAAATACACACAAACACAAATGTATTAAAATAACTTAGTTATATACTGATGTCTTCATGCATGTAAAGACGAACAGTTTATATAAAACAGTGCAATAAAAAGCAATTTTCTTGAAATGTTTTAGGTTTTTGTGTTACTATTAACATTTACAAAGTTCCACTTTCCTGTTCGTGTCTACGCTGTTGCAACATCAGTGGAGTTTACATAATCTCGTGGTCGAATTTTGTCATAAATAGTTGTTAGCTGGTGCGTTTCCTCAGCTGCAGAACATTCTCGTATATTCGCCTGTTTATCAGAGAGAGAGAGAGAGAGAGAGAGAAGCAATAAGTGCATTTATCTGAGAATAAAGATGATACTGTTACTGGATACTGTAGCACTTCAGTAGGGACTTTCCTATCATGGCTGTGGACTGTAATACAAACGCTGACTTTCATCTTAGTTTCAAAGACAGTGCTATAAGGCGTGAGAGTTAGAACTAGCATTGCTTTCACACAGACCACAGCGTGTAAATCACATGTTGTACATGTGAAACCAGAGTGTCGTGTGAGGAACTGATCTTGTGGTGTTTCTGCACTGTAAAGTCTTTCACTGTCTGTCAGTCCATCAGATGTTACTGACCTGTGAATGTTTTTTATGAGTTATCTCAGAATAATGTACTTCATCGGTGGGTCCTTCAGTTGCAGAGAAGTCTGCAAACATAAACAAAGCAAACCAACCAATGAGACTGACAGACACTGAATAATACTGAATATTACACACATACAACTGTCTTACTGTTATAATGAATACAGAGTGTATCTACCCCAGATATTGTCTGACCATAAACTGGTCAGGCAGACAATGAAACAATAAATAAGGGATTGTTTTGTTTTACTAATAACTTTATCCTGGCCAGGTCACCCAAAAACACTACAGGGCAGAAAGACACCCTGAACAGGGTACTTGTCAGGGTGTCTTTCTGCCCTGTAGTGTTTTTGGGTGCTCGTCAATTCACTCACTCACCCCTTTTGGGCAATTTAAAGTAACCAGTACACCTTCCGCATGTTACTTGAGTGAAATAAAAGTACTCTGGGGAAACTTATGTGCACATGAGGAGAACATGTGAAACTCCTTACAGACAGTGTTCTGACTTCAAACCCTGGTCCTTAGGAGCCATGCTGTTTTGTGGCACCCACTTAAGCTGTAACAAGCTGTAAGCCATAATCATGCTGGAAATTAAAAGGGCCTTCCCAAACTCTTGTCACCAGATTGAAAGCATATAGTAGAATTCAGCCAAAGGTTTAGCTGTATTTAAAAATGAGGAGGATAAATACCTGCCTTCTGTACGTTGACTGGTGAGATTTTGCTGCCTTTTCTTGAGACACACAGCCATTATTAGTATCACCACAGTAAACAGCACAGCACACACAGGAATGATCCACACACTTAGTTTTGTACCTTCAGCTGGTGATTAATATGCAAAATAAAATTAATCAATCAGCTTAATTCCAATTTTTAACAAATACTAGTAACAATAGTACAAAGCACAAACTTTACAAAAACAAATGCACACAGCCAATGATATTTTATTGCTAGGATTTAGGTGTCTATGACCAGCTAATTGTAAATCAAAAAGTCCACTCACAATATGTTCTCTCTTTGTTATAAGGGCAGAACTCTGTAATGTCGACTGTGGTTGAGCGGTTCCTGACCGGGTTGGAAGCCACACAGATAACATGGTTGTCAGTCTTCTTTATTTCCAGAGGAAGATCCAGTATAAGAGAACTGGAGTTACTGGTTTCATTGAACAGGACATTGTTTTTATACCAGTAAAGCTTCAGTCCCCTCACATTCTTTACTGAGCACAATAACGTACACACTTCATTCTCTGATGAACTGAAGGATGTATTTCTCACCAGAGGAGCCGATACTCTCTCTGCATAAAATAATCATGTTAACAAAGTTTTAATTCCATTCTGAGAGAGTTATATAATTTTTTTTATGAGTACAAACTTACCGTAAATCTCCAGCGGATACTCTTGTTTTCTAATCTCTCCTTTGATGCTCTGCACTGTGTAAATCCCTGAATCATTTATTCTCAGATCAGTGAGAGTAAAGAATCCAGTCTGACTGTCCCAGTGGAGATGATTCTTAAACCTCTCATCCTGGTCTGTAGCACTCAGTTTATTTAACACTATTCCAATATTATCAGTTCCATAATTAATAGAGCCAGATTCAAGTACCCCAGTCTTGAATGTAAAAGACTCGCCTACAATGCCAAACACCTTCTGACCTGAAGTGGTGGATCCTCCTATAAAGCTGAAGATCTCTGAAAGGAAAAACAACAAATGTGACCCACCTGAGGAATCACCAATAAAGCACATTTATAGAAACAACATTTACAGTTGCAGCTTTACCAAAGCATATTTTTATTAGATTATTTTTTTTTAGGTTTTTATAGACTTATTGACAAGACGTTTAGTTTAAAGCTATGAAGTAAATATTGCAATTGTATATCAAAGGACAAAGTCAAACAGAGGACACAGGGATTGTATGATCTATGACAAAGATCTACTTTTTTTAAGTACTTTTCTTAAATGACCCTTTAACATTATGGCACATTTAATAATATATGTTCATCGAACTTCCACAATGCACAGCCACTTTCTATTATTCTATTATTATTATTATATTTTGGTCTACTTACCTACCTATCTATCTATTTATCTATCTGTCCACACCCCAGAAGCTTCCTGAGGCAAATTCTGGAAGCCTGGAATTAACTAATCAGAAGCAAAATCACTCTCACACACAATGTAGATGCCTATTTTATGGATTAAGCTATTTAAACTACACCTACTGCTAACTTAAATAAAATATAATGTACATATGTGTGTTTTATATACACACATGGAGTAATGAGGAGGGAAGTCAGGCTTTAGTGGATAAACAGGAAAACAATACATTTAGCTGTTACTGAGACAGTTTTACAGTTTGGTTTTGGAGGAATAACAATATGTGACTTAGAGAAAAAAGGAACCTGAATGCTGTACATTACAGACAAGTTCTAGTGAATTGTAGGGTGTTTTGTAAACAGTTTGGGACTTTTTCTTATTTGTGTGTATGAGTGAAAGTGAATTTATGTACTTAAGTTAAAAATGTAGGGGGAAATCCAGCAGAGTTGAGACTGATTAGTGATGTGTAAATTAGGTTGGACCAGGTTTTGAACATTAAACATTTTAGCCAAGATATTACATATTTTATTTAGTGGTTTATTAGCACGGACGTGTCGAGACCTGCTATTTTTAAAAACTCTTTCTCATCAAGCAGCTACAAGGTTTTTAGGTGCACTATACTGACAGAAGTATGTGGACACCTGACCTCGAGCTTGTTGGACGTCCCATTTCAAAACCGTGTGCATTTATATAGAATTACACCCCCCACACCCATTTTTCCTGCTGACTCTTCTTGGGTCAATATTACCTGAAATGGAAAAAATGAGCTGTGAAAATGCACATTGTGGTCTGATGATTCCACCTCTTAGATTGATTGTGGAAATAAAAGGTAACTTGTTCTCTGTGCCGGAAAAGAAAAAAAAACATCCAGATTGTTACAGTAGAAAGTTTTAAAGGTCAGGGTTTGTCATGGTATGAGGATGTTTAATTGTCCTGGTCATAAACAACTTGCACATCTGTGAGAGCAAAATCAACACCTGCAACATTAATGTCTTTTCAGAGACTTATATTTATTTTAGCACAATGATGCGAAGCCACATCCTGTACATGTTACAACAGCATCTGAGAGTGTTACATTAATGTTTTTGTTGAGACTGGATCATAGCTCCTGGTTATTTTTTTGTAATAATATCTTTTTATAACAACCCTGTAAAGTGGTGTCTATATCTTGTCAGTGAGCTTTTAGCATGTTCCTTGTTTCTATGTGCTAATTGTCTATTTTTAATATTAGTTGCCCAGCTTTCAGACCCTTGCAACATTCATTCATACATTTATTTACCGTAACTCTTTCGTCTTGTTCATGGTCGTGGTGGATCTGGTGCCACCCCAAAACACTAGACGCTACACAAAAATACGCCCTGAAACTCACACAGGCACACTAAGTGGTAAATATGAACAGACAATCTACTTTCTGCATATTTTTTGGAGATGGAAAGGAACAAATTCACCCGGAGGAAAGTTATTGGGAGAGCGTTGTGCCTGCCCAGTCACAGGTTCCTTATTTATTTTGCTTCTACTATAAATTTGTTTTGGAAAAACCCCAGTATCATCATCATCTACACCACAATGCTGTACAGAATTCCCCAGTCTTTTTTAAAACTGAATGTCAACAAATCTGGGTTTTTCAGCTACTTCAAACAAACCTAATTTTCCACCTAAGCTAATTACCAAACCCTTCATACGCTGTAACCTGTCTGTGATAGACAGCAGTTAAAACTTAAAATCCTTTATAAAACAAAATGTAATTGAATGTAATTGGCTGATACCATCTGTTTTTAAGCTCTTGTAAACCACCTTTATTTTAGTTAGAGTTTACCCATAGCAACTAGTCAGAATTGTTTTTTAAATGTTTTTCAAAAGATTTTTAAATGTATTATTTAACTAAACCAAACTTCATTATTTAAATAAGACTTAATGTAAAAAAATGATGTATTTTTTAGAATTAACAAATTAAGATGAAATGCTTTTAGAAACTTAATAACAGTGGTAAATTATCCCAGATGTAGTCAGTCTACCAGAATTCTGCCAAGAGCACATGAATGACAACTAATGAACTGCAGGTCCTGTTCACCACATATTCAAGCATTCAGGATTTCACTTCTAGAAGCAGAGTGGGCACAACATGATATCCATGGGGAGCCAGTGCAAGAACCTGTGCTAACAAAAGTGTAACATAAAGCCTTGTCTCAGATTTGTCTTGATGTTAACCAATAATGTATAATGTGCTGATGAGTCAAATGTGGTAATGTCTGGAAGACTTAATTCCCCTTTACAGCTGATGTAAAGCTAACACTGCATACCACAATAAGAACATCATACCAGCAGTCACATATGATGAGGGTTGCGTAATGGTCTGGAAATGCTTGGATATTTTTAGAGCCTGAATGACTTAATCAGCATAACCAGGAGTGACAGTAAATGCTTTTTGTGTGGATGGCTGCAGATGTTGCTGCCAAATGTGAGACAAACATTAATTGAGTTTAGGGGGCAAATACTTAATAACACTTATGTGTTATTATAAAAAAAAAGAGATAGTTATGTAAAAGCTGTTTTATGTTAGCTTGTGTTTTCCTCGTCTTATTGCATTTTGTATGAAGATATATTAAAAACAACAACAGAGGGAATCACAGAAGGGGGCACATACTTTTAAATGTCTCTTCTCCAAGTGTTTTGAGCATATTAGTAATGTTGCCTGAAATCTAGTTCAAATAGAAAATAATAGAACATTGGTGAAATTGTAAATACCTTAAAATGTCAGTGTGTGTGATTTTAAAATACTGTAAAATGTTCTGACTTTCTATTAAGTTGCCGCTCAGGCCATGCGAGCCTTCACTTACACCTCATTAGCTTCACATATTCTGTCCACCCCCTGTATAACGTCATGTGTTTGTATTGCTCTAATGTCTGAAACCATAAAATATAACCATTTTTAAATAAATAAAATATATTAACCGTGTTCCTAATTGCTTAACACTGTTCTGTTTCAGTTCAGATCACTCTGACCACTGGAAAATAGCATCTGTGCTTCCTTACATGATCACAATGCCTCTGCATGCAGAACAATAACTTCTGCAGCCGTTTTGTACTTCCGGAGTGGTTTACTGGTCAAAAGCCCCCATGTCTGCTCTCCTACTTGGTTTCCTCTAGAGCAAAAACCATAGTGCTCACTCACGCACAGTGCAACAGAAGCTTTTACTCAACTGTCCATTTTACAACATGCATGTTTAGAGACCGAATACGGTGAATTCAGAGAGTATTTCATCTCCACTATTTGAAACTTCATTAAAAATTAAACTAAAGCTAGCACAGTAGGAAGAATGTAAATAAAAAGAGCAGTTCTTAATGAAATACCTGTAAAACACAGAGTATAAATCATTGTTTGCCATTTTCAATTGCATTTTGTAGCAGTTGTAGCCTAGCGGTTAAGGTACTGGACTAGTAATTAAAAGGTTGCAGGTTCAAACTCCACCACTGCCAGGTTGTCACTATTGGGCCCTTGAGCATGGCCCTTAACACTGAATTGCTTTGACTGTATAATGTATGTCGCTTTGCATCAGGGGTGTCAAACTCATTTTCACCGAGGGCCACATCAGCATTATTGTGGCCCTCAAAGGGCCGATTGTAACGTATCCTGCTGTGATTGCAGTCTGCTGTTTTTCTTGGAGGCTGAATTCTGCATTTATATTGTTCTACTTTACCACAGACACGGCCTCATAACACAAGAGACGCACCGGTTTCTGTTCCTGAAGCACAAACTTGTTTTCACTTTCATTAGATTTCCTCCATATGCTTAATTTTCTTACTCATCATCTTGTACATTTTAGGATCATGTGTAAATATGTGTAACATCATCTACTGGCGGGATGCGTCACTTTGCAGGTCACAAAATCAGCCTGCATTGTGAGAGATGCAGTTTGTTTAGGATTTTACAGTGTATTTTAAGACAATTGTTCTGCCCTCACTAATAGTTTATCCCCCTTTCTCAGCTAGACAGACAGACAGACAGACAGACAGCTCTCCTCAGAATACAGTCGCTTTATTTGCTCCCCAGCTGTGTGATACACTGTGTGCACCAGAATGAAGTAAAAATACAAACAATAAAAACAATAAAGAACTTAATACAGTAAAAGCACACAGCTGTAGTCAAGTGTTACATCTGGTACAATATGAGATTTAACCAAACGTAAAATAGCGCTAAAAAGTTAGCATTTTGTGTAAAGATACTAATTGCTATAGTAACGGTAACGATTGTATTTAATTACGGTAAATTTGTAACTAAAACGCTGTGATATACTCACTAAACATTTACTAACAACTGAGAATATAAACGCCACGACTTACAGACGATGCTTCTGTATTATATTACGAGATAATTATTTATATTTATTATTATTGTTTACATTACTACCCGCGTTCTTTTGCCGTAAAAGTCACATGGCTTCTCAGCGAAGGTCAAAGTTAGTTGCCATGACTACCCATTAAATTATAAGTGCGTCTCTGTAACGACTCCATCACAACAATCATACAGTTGTTTAAGCTCTCGAATCTGGCCCGCGGGCCGGGAGTTTGACACCCCTGCTTTGGATAAAAGCATCTGCTAAATGCCAAAAAAGTACATTTTACATACTGTCCCAACTTTTTGGGAATTGGGTTAGTAAGGAAGTGTGAACAAATCATAAATTCATTTGCTAGGTCACAAAGCTAGTAAGTAACAGGTGTAGTTAGTCAGGTGAACACAAAAAACTCAATAAATTGCATTAAGAGGTTATAAAGAACATGTATTTGATAACAACAGTGCATGTGAGTGTAGGACTCTGGTAAGTACTTCCACATAGTTCATGTGTTGAATGTAGCTGATATATGCAGCATAAAGATCTAAGTAACTGATAAGGATCAAATCATCATGGCCAGACGACTAGATCAAAGTATCTCCAAAACAGTGATGGGTGGACATAGGATAGTGGTCAAGTAAGGGGCAAGCAAAAAATGCTGACGGTGCTGGGAGGCCAAGAACCGTTGATGCCAGGGAACAATAATCACTATGGCATCTGGCACGAACTGACAGAAGAGCTACTGGGGCTCAAATTACAGATTTGCATTTTAATCCTGGTGATGGAGTGACCGTCACAACACACAGTGCATCAAACCCTTCTGTTTACAAGGTTACGTAGTTACAGAGTGGTTATAGTGCGTACATGTCTTTTACATGCTGAGGAAGTGACACAAGGATGCACTGTAGGACGACCTACTTTAAAAACATACAGAAGTTTAATGACCTGCTGGTAATGTCCAGGTACCTGATACCACAGGACACCCTAGAAGGTCTTGAGGAGTCCATGTCTCCACAAGCCAGAACTGTTTTTACAGCCACTTAGGCAAGTGGGTATAATGTTTACATTTACATTTTCAGCATTTATCAGACGCTGTCAAGGGCCTTGCTAAAGGGCCCAACAGTGGCAACCTGGCAGTGGTGGGGCTTGAACCAGCAACCCTTGGATCACTAGTCCAGTATCTTAACCACTAAGCCACAACTAATGTTAATGTCTCAATGCCTTTAATAGGAAGGCGAAAACAGTCTCAGTCTTTAAAGTTAATGCTTCTAAAGCTTCAGAGCAAAATAGCCACTGTGTAGGATTATACACATTCATTATAAAGTCTTAAGTGGACAAAACAAAGTGCTAATGGCACAGTGTGACCACTGTACTGAACCAGTTTAATCCAGCCTCTCTCTCTCGAACACACTCGACAGGAGAAAGCTGCACTCTGGTTTTGCTATTAAATTTTTTTTCAATCATGTTCTATATGTGTTCTATATGTGTTCTATATGTGTTCTGTGCTTTTGCTTGTTTCGGTGGTAGATGGGGTTGATAGAGTACAGTTGTAACCCCATTTATTTGCTCTTGTTATATTTTCTATATCCAGAATGTGTAGTTAAGGTTGTGTGTTTAAGGATGAGTGAAGTGTCAACACAAGACCTGGGAACATTCCAAATTACACAACAGCATCCTGTTCATGTTGTTTACCTGCTTCTTATAAATAATTTTTATTTTATAAATTATTCTGTACCTAAAAACGCCAGCATGTACATAACTGGGGATGCTTTAAGTCATTTGGTAATTTATCCAGCACAACACACCGATCAGGCATAATATTATCACCACCTACCTAATATTGTGTTGGTTCCCCTTTTGCAGCCCTGACCCATCGAGGCATGGAGTCTGACACCTTTCTATCAGAACCAGCATGAACTTCTTCAGCAGTTTGAGCTACAGTAGCTTATCTGTTGGATCGGACCACACGGGTCAGCCTTCGCTCCCCACGTGCATTGATGAGCCTTGGCCGCCCATGACCCTGTCCGCCGGTTTACCACTGTTACTTCCTTGGATAACTTTTAATAGATACTAACCACTGCAGACACATCCCACAAGAGCTGCAGTTTTGGAGATGCTCTGACCCAGTCGTCTAGCATCACAATTCTCAAAAACTCACTCAAATCATCATACTCGCCCATTTTTCCTGCTTCTAACATCAGCTTTGGGGATAAAATGTTCACCTGCTGCCTAATATACCCCCCCCCCCCCCCCCCCCCACTAACAAAACGGTGCCGTGATGAAGAGATAATCAGTGTTATTCACTTCACCTGTCAGTGGTCATAATGTTATGCCTAGTCGGTGTAAATGTGTGTAACTATTACTATTTTAAACTTATATAACACGGATTGTAGACCATTATATACAGCTCTACTAGTTGTTGTTGTTACCTTTGCCCTCAAACAATAAGGTTTTATCATTTTATTAAGGTCACTGTGCTGTTTTTGTGTACGTTTCCTACATTCAAACAAGAATCCAAAAATTCATTTTAATCAGTATTTGTCTGGGCCTGAGGATCCTTTCTGTGTAGAGTTTGCATGTTCTCCCTGTGTCTGTGTGGGTTTTTGTGTGGGTAAAAAGACCTGCAGTCAGGTTAAATGGAGGTACTAAAATGGCCCCGAGTGTGTGTGTGTGTCTACCCTGTGATGGACTGGTGATCTTTCTAGTCTCTTCCGCAGTTCTGACCAGGATAGATTGGTGGTAAAATTAGACAGTGAGTAAGTAAAACATTTGACGTACTGGGCACCTTTTTACCACACGTTCACACAAGGTTGTGTTTAGGACCGAGCTTTCCTATTTTTAGTAGATTGATATAAAGTTTGAGATTCACTGATGTTTATGATGTAAAAGATAAATATTTTGGAGTTTTAAAGGTAAAGTGAAAGGCTTTAACTTACAATAGAAACCACAATGTGTATTTACCGCCCGCCTTTATTTATATAAAAACATAAAATATTTTCTCAAGGTCATTTCACATCATCATGATTAGGTAAACTAGTAATTATCATCAGCTCAACTACAGGATTCACAGGAAATGTTATGAAGACTCCAAACTATAATCTATTAAATATGTTGGTATTAAACTGGAGATTAGATTTATACCTGTTATTATCAGTGTAGCTTCAGAGCAAAACTAACATGTGAGGTCAGACATGCTGAGCTCAGTCAGTACAACATATTTTGCCAGCATGGTTTTATTTATTTTCAAAACAAACCAGGGGGATTTTATTATGAATATTTTTCCATTAAGAGGATGAATCATGGGTCATATTTGGATTTTGGAAAATGAAAGTACTGTAGTTTAATAAAAGTTTTAGAATAGTAGAATAGTTATTCATAAACATCGTATTGCAATTAAAATAAAATAAATTTTTTAATCTACAGCAAATTCATATTTGCTTTATGTTTAATGTAAGGCTTAATATCCCGGGGTCAGAACATGTCGCATTTTGAGTAAATAACCTTTGACTCTTAGTTTATTTTTTTCTTTATTATTTTGGTGAAGGCCCTGCAGTGGATTGACATCCTGTCTGGTGTGTGTTACTTTATTACTTTGTTACTTGACATTTTTATTTTACAGTTCACAATATATGTTTGAACAGAGAAGAGAGAAAATGGTTTTCTTTGTCTCCGGTTGTAAAACTGTTGGTAAATTGTTACCATGTGTTCCTTTGTTTGAAGAACATAAAACATAGAAACAGGTTTCAGAAGCAAACATTATAAAGCGCAGCGTGTTTTGTTACCTTGATCATGTTCCCTTGGCTTCTCCTGGTGACATTTGCATGTAATTTAAAAGTCAAACACAAATACACAAAGACAAAAAATCCCCTAAAAACCAGAAGCTTCTTCAACTGCTCTGCTGTAACCATATAATATAAAAGATACTTCATTTTATTCAGTAAATTCAGGCTAATGTAAATGCATCCTTTTTTATAAAGAGATTCAAACAGTTAACTGTTTTGCTCATATTTTGTTTTTTATTTAACTTTATTCTGTTTTTTTTACATCTAATTATGTGGTAGTGAATCAGAATGAGTTGATTATAAAGTATTTAAAGAAGCATTTACAGGATCTGTTTCACTGACTGATCACTCACATCAGTTCAGCAGATTTAATAGAGATGAATAAATAACACATGATGTAACATGTAATAAACTATAAACACTGTATAAAACAAGTCATGTGAGAAAAGCTTACCTGTTAAACACAAGAAAACCAGAATCCATTGCTGATGAAACCATGTCCTCATTTTTATTTAGTTCACCGAGTAAAACAAAAGCGTCGCATCTCTACTGTTTTTTTTTCTCCCCCCCCCTGTTTCAAAGCAGAGAGCCGATTGGTCTCAGAGTGTTTTACACACTCACACACACACACACAATGCAAATTCATCTGTTCATTGCTAGGCTAAAGAACTCTGCTTGCAGCTCTGAGTTCTCTGAAAATATAAAGCCAACTTATACTCCTGAATGTTTTGCCTAATCCCTCCTCTCATGTCACTCACATGTTTATATACACCAATTAGGCAAAACATTATGACCACCTTTCTAATATTGTGTTGGTCCCCCTCTTGCTGCCCCATACACAACAAACTGTGATGCTCTGTGTATTCTGACACCTTTCTATCAGAACCAGCATGAACTTCTTCAGCAGTTTGAGCTACAGGAGCTCGTCTGTTGGATCGGACCACACGGGCCGGCCTTCGCTCCCCATGTGCATCAGTGAGACTTGGCTGCCCATGACCCTGTCGCTGGTTTACCACTGTTCCTTCCTTGGAGCACTTTTGATAGATACTGACCACTGCAGACCGGGACACACCCCACAAGAGCTGCAGTTTTGGAGATGCTCTGACCATCACTTTGAGGATAAAACGTTTACTTGCTGGGCCCCCCCCCCCCCCCCCCCCCCACTAACAGGTGCCGTGATGAAGAGATAATCAGTGTTATTCACTTCACCTGTCAGTGGTCATAATGTTATGCCTTGTCGGTGTACATGTTAATGTGACATGTATATTATATGACCAAAAAGAATGTGGACACCTAACCCTAAGCTTGTTGGACATGCTATTCCAAAACCGCTCGCTTAAACTGTTGTTACATAGATGGAAGCATTTCAGTTATTTTATATGACAAGATGACACACACGCCTTACAAATGTGTGTAAACTTTAACTCTTAAGTGTGATTTTAAAGGGCTTCATGTGGTCAGACGTTAAAAACAGAGCCAGTAAATCACGTGATTAAACAGGAAGACTGTAATGAGGAGTCATGACGACCACCCTAGAGAGCTCATTAAACCAGGGCTCGGCCTAAACATTAAACAGAGTGGCGTCTGTCTGCAGACCTTATCATTAGGACAACATCATCAACACAAAACTCACACAGAAATCACTACAACAGCTCTCTAACAGGAACAGACTCTTCTTTACAGGGTCGTAACTAAATACACTAAACGTACACACAGAATTAAACAGACTAGTGGTGTGCGATACTGCAAAATTTGGAATCGATCCAATACCCAGTAAATACAGGGCCAGTATCGCCAATATCAATACTGATACCGATGCGTGGGTGGCACGGTGGCTAAGTGGGTAGCACTGTCGCCTCACAGCAAGAAGGTCCGGGTTCGATCCCCAGATGGAGCGGTCCAGGTCCATTCTGTGTGTGGTTTGCATGTTCTCCCCGTGTCTGTGTGGGTTTCCTCCGGGAGCTCCGGTTTCCTCCCACTGTCCAAAGACGTGCAAGTGAGGTGAATTGGAGACACTGAATTGTCCATGACTGTGTTCGATATAAACTTGTGTAATGAGTAACTACCGTTCCTGTCATGATTGTAACCAAAGTGTAAAACATGACGTTAAAATCCTAATAAACAAACATAATAATTAAGGTAGATGCATCATTAAATTGCTAAATCTGAATGAATTTTCATGACCTTTAAGTGTATTATTGTAATACATAAATTTTTTGTAAGTAGCTGCTCTCAGCAGGGTTGTAAATAAATTCTTTCTGCTGTACTTTCTCACAATGTTACCATCATGACCTATAACCACAAAGCAGCTAACTCATAACTCATATATACCACATAGTTGTGTTTGCTGGGTGAATAAATTTTTACATATTTAATAGTGACCGAATACATGTGTCCTTGTTAATGTAAAATAAAAAAATCGATGCTATTGTGTTTACATTTATAAGCACAAAGTAAAATGAAAAGAGCTCTCATTCACCCAAATACAAATAAAAGCCTCACTGCACATGCTCCAATTTATTTGCGTAGGGTGTGCAAGGTGCGTTTGTACTTTACGTACGTGTAATTTACACTATTATTTCCATAAAATTGAAATAATTTCTGTATCTGCAAAGCAAAGTATTCCAAACTTAAATCTTCCAATGGCTACCAATGTACTGATGTCTGTTAGGATTTTAACAACATAACAACGTGACAGTTCCACAACAAAACACAGCAGAGCAGGAGCGGAGGAGCGAGGTGAGCATGTAAGATGTGAGAGGAGCGAGTGTGTACACACATGGGGTGTGTTCGAAAAGCTAGCTCTGTCTCTACATAGACACATTTGACGTCATCCTGTGCTGCGCTCCCGAGAAGGAGGCTGTTCCAAATCCTAGATGCCTTAATATCCTCACTACTGAGGCATCTTAATATTTCATTGTTATTTTGACTCAGAAACGAGTGAGCATCCGATGCTGCCTTAGTGATCAAGGCAATCCCAGAATTCACTGCGGATCGGGTGCTCTTCTCTCACAGAAAAATAAACATGGCTGACGGAGTGGAGAAACGAATGGAGTTATTTTCAAACGTAAATAAAATATTACTGATTTTTAACTTGTATAAACTTGTACCGAGTGTTTTTATTTGCAAGTTCGGGCTTGTCAGGAAATGTAACCGTTATCGTTACATGAAGGGAGGTGTTATATTGACGTTAGCGTGCAAGATGCTAAATGCTAAACCCGATGGAATCGCTGTCTAAGTAGCGCGTTCGAATAACCTGACTTATAAGTCGATGACTTATTAGAATCCTCTCTTCTGAGGCAGCTGCCTATGTAGACAGTAAGACAGCAAGGCAGCTCCCTAGGTTTTCGAACACACCCCATGGTCTTTACTTTCTGCCGAAATTGGAGAAACTTGCTGAATGTAGCGGAGAAAAAGTAAAACTAAAGTATCAATCCGATACCAATACCAACGTTGGTATCGATAACATCGATATTTGGATTGATTTGCCCACCACTAAAACAGACACCTCTATCAGCCAGTCTTACTTCTGCATTTTCTAACTTCCTTCATTATCTTGTCAATCCCAGTTCCCCATTGCGATTCCTCTACCGGTGAGGAGAGTTGGCACTCGGTGGATTCTCACAGAGAGCTGTACAGTGCACAAGTCTTAACGTACTTGGCGCCGTGGAGGTGGCTGCCTGTTGCAACAGCTCCTGGTCAGGTATATGCTCACGTTTGAGTTTTTTCTTACTTTTTCCTTTCTTGTTGTGAATTTCCCCACTGTGGGACTAATAAAGGATTATCTTATCTTATTTTATCTTATCTTAAGTCATAAAGGCACACTACGCTGCAAGTGAACCCCCCAACACTTGTGCCGGTGCCTCGACCACAAGCGGAGGTCGCATTTGCAGCAGCTAGAAGGAAAATCCTATTCAAATTGTCCAGGGATAGTTTTGTTACAGCCAACTTACATGATCACTCTACTGTTCCTCTTTTATTTTTTAAGGAATTAAGACATGTTAATAGCAGGATCTTTCTGCCACATGGCGGCCATATTGGTACACGTTTTAATCCCAGACCATGTAGAATTAAAATGCTTATGTGTAACACATGGTTATAATTGAAAGTTGCTTTGGATGAAAGTGTCTTATACATGCCAAAAAGTAAAGCACCCATTTATTTATTTTACATTTAGTACACAATGTATACAGTGTTTTTAATAATGACACTTCTTGTAGCATTTGAGCCAAAAATCACTGGACACTGTAAAACCCTTTAAACTTTCCATGCTGGTTCAATTGAACTGTGGTCAGGTATATGAACACAATAAAGCTGCTGTGTTGTGTTTATAAATCCACACTGAGATGCAGAAACACTAAACACCGTCAATTTTATTAGTTTAAAATATTAAGTAAAAATGAAGATAAAAAAACCAAGCTTGAATATTTAATATGGTTTTAATCCTGTGTTGTTTTTGTTTTTGTGTTGGTTTGCAAACTAGTTTATTGTGCATTGCTGCCACCACCTGGTTTGGGTACCAATAAAAGCTTCTTTTTTTGAAACCCTTTTATTGTTACGAAGTTTAACAATACACTGTATAATTTAAATTACTCTGCGATTGATTTTTACACCCCCACTTTTCTTGTGGTTTCTGTTTTACTGTTTGAATTATTCATTTTTGGCTTTTTTTCTACTAATCTGAAAGGTAATTTTTAGGTGCTTTCTTCTAGGGCTCATCCAATGTCAGCGCTAGACCACATTAATGCACTTTTGATGAAATGGGTACAAATTCCCCCAGACGCAGTCTAAAATCATGTGTTTGGTCTTCCTTAGAAATAATTGACAAGAGTCATGGTTTAAAAAGAACCTTGGTACTCAGCCTGACTCAGGCTTCTCATAACACAAAACAAGTGGCCAGATGTTACACAGATATACAGGAAGGGGATGCACAGACAAACATGCAGAGAGGCAGGAACACACACACACAGGCAACAAAGGAGCATAATGGATACAAGCAGGCATTCTCTTTGGTCAGAAAATGGATTTGGTCCCCAGGCAGCATTGATTCATGTCTCACATTACTGAAAGACTAAAGAACAAAGTCTCCTCAGAAGCTAGAATGTCCGGCAGCATATCAGTTACAAAAATACTGTCTCCACTTTGCTAAAAAGGCTTGTCACAAGTTGTGGGAATTCAGCCCACGCAATCAGAGAACATATGTGAGATCAGGCACTAATGTAGGACAAGCTGGCCTGGCTCGCAATGGACGAGACACTTTATCCCAAAAGTTTTCATTAGGGTCGAGGTCATGGCTGATCCTAATGTCTCTAGTGATTTTACTTTAGCTAGAACTGCAAAATAACTCCCCAAAATGTTGTCACAGATTTAAAAGTGTATAATTTATGGCAAGTAAGTGATTTTATACACTTCTTATCATAGAGGTTGTTAAAATATCATTTTAGGCACATAGAATGGGGCACATACTTTTGGCCATATAGTTTAAGTTATCAAGGTCTCCTTTTATTTCTGCGTGTTTATATTACAGAGTTAAATGAGATCTAATATTTGCATACGGTTTTACTAGAGCCTAGATGATTCCATTGCAGACTGAAGTCAGAGAATTACTGTCTCGAAACGAATCCTCATTGACCAAGAGTAGTTACGTTGCTGGATGATTATAGTTATCAGACAGCTTACTCGTGTCTGCAAAAACAACTATTTACGTAACAGCTGTTGCACAAAGCTCAACTGCACCCACAACAGTGCAATAATGTCTGTGATGCAAACCTCTCAATCAAAATATCTCAATCTTATAATAATCTGTATTAGTTACCATTCAGTAATCATTCAGTGTAATAAATCTAGCAGTTATCTATAATTTAGTGTGAGTATGTTTGTTGACACTCTAGTGGTGCAGTGATAAAGAATGCTAGCTCACTACCTACTCACCAGTTGGGTGTCACATGAACATGATTGGTTAATTTCTGAGCAGGGGGGAATATTTTCCACATCAAAACATTTTCACTTGAACAGACCAAACTCTTCATCTCTGTGTTCATGTGGGATTCCTCCAGATATACTAGTTTCCCACCACGTCTCAAAAATATGCAGTAGGTGGACTGGCGACACTAAATTACTTCAAGGTGTATGTGGGAGAGCAAGTGTGTGTTCTGTTCTGTTCTGTTGCCCTGTGATACATTGGCACAGCTGTTGCACAAAGCTCAACTGCACCCACAACAGTGCAATAATGTCTGTGATGTAAACCTCTCCGTCAAAATATCTCAATCTTACAATAATCTGTATTAGTTAACATTCAGTAATCATCCAATTAAATACATCTAGCATTTATTTATAATAAAGAGTACGTTTGTTGGCGAAGCGATAATGTATGCTAGCTCACTACCTACTCGCCAGATGGGAGTACAAACATGATTTGTTCATTTCTGACCAGGGGGGAATATTTTCCACATCAAAACATTTTCACTTGAATGCACCGAACTTTAAAGGTACAAAATAGATGCCACAAAGTAGTGGGTGCCACAGAGTAGCTTGTGCCATGCAAACCAGGGTTTGTTCCTCTCCTCCAGCTACCTCTCCGTCTCTCTGTGTTCATGTGGTATTCCTACAAATATACTGGTTTCCCACCACGTCTCAAAAACATGCAGTAGGTGAACTGGCGATACTAAATCAGTCCAGGTGTGTGTTCTGATCTGTTCAGGGTGTGTTCTGGTTTTGCCAGTTTCCTCCCACTTCGTCAGTGAGCACAGATGTCATGATTTGATATTTTTAGTCTTGACTTAAAAACCATAATAATGGGAGCAGACCTGTCACTCAGGGGTCTTTTTCACAGCCATCAAAAATCAGGCATCACCGCTTACCTGTTCAGGTGCATTAACCTCTACACCCTCCAGAGGGGGACATTGGAGTTATTATACAGGTAAGATCAAATATTTTTATATTAATCATAAAATGACATAATTATCTGATGTTCTTACTGTGTCTACTTGAGGTTCCTCTGTTGTTTTATGCCACCTCCCAGGAGAGACACTTAATTGGCTACTTTTGGCTGTAAAACACAGTCGGAGTATTACTGATGATGCAAACATTCTGTTGTGATGTGCAGAATTTGGATAAGAACTGATGTTATCTCTAAGGCAGGATGTAACATGGGAAGTAGGCGGACTCTAGTCAATGTTAACCCTTTCATGCCAGTGATATTCCGGAATGACCCCTTTAACATTGGTTAGGAACACTGGCGAGGAACAGGACAAAGAGATTAAGGTGTTGACACAGACTCCAAAATCCCCACATCTGGCAGTGAGTGTTTTAACCAGAGACAGACAAGCTTGTGAGATTGTGTAGTCTACTGCTGTATGACTAAGCTGTTGTTGCTCCTAGATGTTTCCTAAAATAACCGATGGCAGTTTCATGTTGAAAGTCACTAAGTTCATGGCTGTCTAGATACCTGATGCCATGAAGTGTAATGTTACCTCGTGAACTTCACAGTTCTCCAGGTTAATTGAAGTCTGTATGTTGGCATTAACTAAGAGCTTTGGTAAAGTACTCTTGTTGCCTAACCTATAATTTCTCCACCATGTTTGTACTTTAGAAACCTTTACTTAAAAAAAAAAAAAAGGTTTCATGTACATACACGCAGTTAGCTTGGATACTTTTTAAACATCATCATGTTGACAGGTTATGTCACTGTAATGCTGGAACACAGAGGATTTTATATAATAGGTTTCATATATCTTTTAGCATTGTGTGTGAGTGTGTTTGTGTGTGTGTATGTGTATGTGTGAAAGGCAATAATTAGGAGGGGTGTCAACATTATTTTTGCCAAATTATGTATATACACCAGTCAGGCATAACATTATGACCACCTTCCTAATATTGTGTTGGTCCCCCTTTTGCTGCCAAAACAGCCCTGTAACTGTGATGCTCTGTGTATTCTGACACCTTTCTATCAGAACCAGCAAGAACTTTGGGCTACAGCAGCTCGTCTGTTGGATCGGACCACACGGGCCAGCCTTTGCATCCCACGTGCTTCAATGAGCCTTGGCCGCCCATGACCCTGTCGCTGGTTTACCACTGTTTCTTTCTTGGACCACTTTTGATAGATACTGACCCCACAAGAGCTGCAGTTTTAAAAATGCTCTGACCCAAAACTTCTGTGCTTCTAACATCAACTTATAAAAAATAAAATGTTAAAATGTTCTCTTGCTGCCTAATATATCCCCCCCACTAACAGGTGCTGTGATGACGAGATAATCAGTGTTATTCACTTCACCTGTCTGTGGTCATAATGTTATGCCTGTTCGGTGTACACAATCTTCTGTAATAATCACTGGCATCAGAATGGGTCAGACTGAGCTCTGTGACATTAACATAATACTGCTAAGTGATGCTACAGTTTTTAACCATGTAATACTCACCACTGAGTTCCAAACTCTGTTAACTCTCTGCAGCGTTGGCACAAGAACTGTCCATCAGAAGCTTAACAGAATGGCTGTCAGTGGCTGTGCAGCCTCTCAAAATCTGCAGATCATCATGGTCAATGTCAAGCATCAGCTGGAGTGGTGTAAAGTACCCACAACTGCACTCTGTGGCAGTGGAAACACTTTTACCTGTGGTAAACCATACTTCATCTGGGAGGCTGACAAACAAGAAGGATTCCATCTGAATGAATAGCACCACGTATGATGGAGGAGGAATAATGGTCTCGACTTTCAGTTTGAGTAATGGTATAAATAGATTTCACAGAGGTTTGACCCTAAACCCCTTACGTCCTAACATCTTTTGAATAGGTGTGCTGACTGACAGCTAAGCCTATATACTGCACATATTAGTGTCCTGTTATTGTTTTAGTTGCTAATAAGCAAATAAAGCTAATGACTTCTGTGCTGGTCTAAAACTTGGAAAATTCTGGAATTTACATCATTAATCAGATGGTACTCTTGTTTTCCTTCCAGTGACGATAACTCGCTGTCTGTTTTGTCTTAGGTGGTTTCCAGATTACCGCTCTTGGTTCTTTATTATCTATTAATGAGTGATTCATCCTGCTCAGGCTAACAGAAGGGGCTAGAGCATACACGAAAACACTGACCACAGTACCTGGACACACCTAGAACTCGGCACCAGTCTGTCACCGGGCATTAAACAATCAATTACTTTCCCACTAACACAAAGAGGCCACTTAGAGTAGCGTATCCACCTGGCAAATGATTAAAAGTTAGGAGGAAACAGGATTACCACCAGGAAACTAAAACAGACAAAGGGAGATCATGCCAAATTCTTCACAACCCTAGAGCTGTGCGGCACCCGTACTCCCTGCTGCGCCAGCTTGCTGCCCTCACTCCTGTTTCTGTTCTATTATTAATAGCTACTACTCATAGTTTCCAGGTGTAGCTGTGACACCAGCTGAGTTGTTGACCTTTTTTCTAGCTATAATGGCTGATTCTTCTGTTACTGTGGCTTGTTAGAAAGGAGAGCAGATCACGTCACATAAACTCAATACCCTCATTTTAGAATGACACTTTAAACCCGACGTTTCTTGCACAAATCTGAAGGATGTGGTAAGTAACTGGTGGCCAACATGCAAAAAATGTAATGAAGGTGTGAAAGAGGTGACACAGATGTGGTCAATATGAAGTTTGCTTTTGTTTATTTACTATTTAAAGGGTTCTGGCTCAGATTTATATGGTGCACAAATAACAGTTTATGCATCTTCTTCAGGTCCATATTAGAGCGGTAACAACATTCCCCCATCACAGATAGAAACCTGCAAACTACCGGCTTTGGGTTTTGTGTGAAAGAGCTCTAGAGTTTACATGCTAATTAAACTGACACAACGATTTACTGGCTCGAGACCTAGTACAATTACCAGGTAAATACAGGGTCTGTATAGGGCTCATAAATACGAAGGCTGGTACACGACTTTCCAAATGTCAGGTTGCTGGACAGTTCACACTACACGACTGGATCTCTTGTAGTCGGGAGTCTTTCAAGTCGATGTGGCTTGATCGGTAAAAGGGGGTTTCACACTACACCATCTATCACCAACTGGAATCACAGGCGAGCTTCTCTGGTCTCCCAAACTACATTTTGTCATAAAAACAAACACGAGAAGTGACGAGGGGTTTAATGATACCACGTCCAAAAATGCACGTCAACAAGTAGCGAGCGATCAAAGTTTGTGTGCTGATGTGCAGCGTAAAATCAAAGAGAAATAATAAATGAATCTGAGTGGATTTGGCAACGCGAGCAGTATGGATAGTTCTATAGTGAGTTGGAGATTAATAAATATTGTTTGCAATGCAGCGTGGGTGTTTTGTAGAGAACAATAAGATCAGAAATACTGAAAGGCTGTGTGTGTGCTGATGTATTCTGATATAAACAATATTACGCCCCTGTTCCACCTTTTTACACTCCTCTCCTGCGTTTCCCCTCACACCGTATCTTGCGTTCTGATTGGCTGTTCGACACTCATTGCCAGTCGGGCAACTCAGATCCAGGTATTTGACAAGCTAGAAAACTCTTTTTGGTTGCTGAGTGGATCGAGTTGTTGAGTAGTTCACACGTAGCGATTGAGAGCCGAGTTTCGATCGCCGAGCGAATGCCGAGTTGCTCCCGAGCCGGCAAATCTAGCGCCAACCAGTTGCCGAGCAAAAATCAGGGCAGAGATTGTGTAGTGTGAACTAGGCATTAGCAAAAACACCAGGAGTAGACATAAACACGAGCTGTTCAGGTGAGTTTTTTCAGGTGAGTATTTGTTCTTCTAGCTACATCATATCTGTATTTTAATATTAGTGTAATGATTATTATTATTATAATATTATTATTATTATTATTATTATACCTCTTTACCAAGTTACTGGCTCACAGCAAGAAGGTCCTGGGTTCAATCCCCAGGTAGGGCAGTCTGGGTCCTTTCTGTGTGGAGTTTGCATGTTCTCCCCATGTCCATGTGCGTTTCCTCCGGGTGCTCCAGTTTCCTCCCACAGTCCAAAGACATGCAAGTAAGGTGAACTGGAGACATTAAATTGTCCACGACTGTGTTCGATATAACCTTGTGAACTGATGGATCTTGTGTAATGAGTAACTACCAAAGTGTAAAACATGACGTTACAATCCTAATAGACAAACAAACAAACCAAGTTGCCACTACATGAACAACATGCAGGCTGAAACTTGATGTAAAAGCACTATATATATATATATATACTCCTCCTGATAATGCTTTTAAAAAGCCATTCATAATTTATTACTCTGCTGTTTAAACTCAGCCTTGTTCTGTTTATGAACAAAACAAAAAATACAGACAAATACCTTGAGTCTAGAGTTACCTGGAGTTTCTTTATGCTCAGAATACCACAAAAATCTTTACTAACTTACTTTACACAAAATATGTATTAGGATCGTATTTACTTATTTATCTTATTTTATATGTATTAGGATCATTACCTTATTTTATAAAAGGGAATAAAGGAAAAAGGTTGCTGTGACATTTATCCTTTCAGGCCCAGATCAACCCTGATCAGGATGAAGCAGTTACTGAAGGTTATCTTTTTATTGACCCCTCTGATTTAGATTTAGTTTGAGCCTGAACTGTTAGTACCTAGAACCTCTGGGGTGAGAGCGAGGGTAAGTGAAGTATATAACAGAAGACGAAAGCATGAGCCCTTAAATAAAGTAGGTGAGATAAGATTGCACGAGTGTACATGAGTAGGTAGTTACAGCGAGAATTATTGTCTGTGTGGTTTAACATGCATTTGCATGCACGGTGTAAAGGCCTTCAGCACAGTTTCTACTGCCACTCAATAGAACCTGTGGCTTTTTATCTAGGGCACGTATGGTAAAGATACCTACACATATTTAAAGATGCGGTTTGTGCTGTTCAGTGGAACGAGGGCACAAAAGTTTGCGGGTCAAACTGTGTGAAAGTTTTATGGGCTGCTTTTCTGCTGCAGCTTCTCATGCTACAAAATTAATCAAAAACTGACATATTGCCTAAACGCAAATATAATACAATTTCGTCCTGATGCGCAATACACCAGAACATCTTATATAAAAAATAAGTATTAGTCCCACACCAATCTCAAGGATTCAGAACACGACAGTAAGGATTTACTATGCAGCTATTATGGCATCATGGTTAAATGGTCACAACATTCATATTCATCTCAACAAACTAAAAAAGCCATTTCTTTTTAGTGAAATCACATAATCTAATCAAAACATATGTATCATTTCATTCTCTAGGACAGTGATGTACTGTATGTCTGAGCATTGAAATGTAACTTTACTGAAATGAAGGTGCCTGAACCATTAGAAAGAGTCCCAGGATGCTTCTTCACCACCAAACTGTAAGTTGATCTTGCGATAGCCCATATTCATATATTAGAGATATTCATTTCTCTAGCAAACCTGATTCTGCTTATCTAGAGTCCAACAGTTGTGTGCTTAATCACTTCATTCAAACCTAGACGTTGTCATAGGGTTTTTTGAGCCCAGGAAACCTGCTACATAAAGCTTTGAAAGAACACGTCCTGTGATGGTGTTGCTTCAAAAACTTAATATTTAGTGTTGAAACCAAGGACAGACAATTTTATGTACTGTGGTTCTGTTCCTGTACGTCTAGCACTTCTCATAGTTGACCTGTACAAGCTCGGTCAAGTGAATTTATCAACTGATTTGTTGAAAATGTGCTTTTGATGACAGCAGCACACTGCCATCGAGGTTCTCATATAATCCATTCACCTGCCTCTGTTTATACATGAGGATTCACCCTAGAAATACACCCTGGACTGGGATCAAGTCCAATTTTAGGCATCACAGTCTTTTATTTGTATTCATACCAAGAGGCATTGTCAGGTAAGATTAAAGGTTTTTCATCCCATGTAATCATGCATAGTCATCATAATCTTTGGGTCTTCTCCCAAAACCTAGTAAACTCTACATAAAAAGCCTAAGGCATGAACAGCTCAAGTAAGCTTAAACTACAGTGGTGAGCCAAGACAGCCGATGACGCAGTCACTGTCTTAACTACAGCTTCACAATAATCTGCCTTCTAGGATGTTGGTTAGAATCCTCTGTAATTAGCAAGGCAGCTCACTAGGTTTTGAGACAGACCCAATGTGAAGTCATCGTGTACTGACATGCCACTGACTATTCAGATTATGCAATATTTTTTTCTTTCACAGGTCGCATGCCACAGTCGTACAGCAGGTAGTGTGGGTGCTGCACGGTACCAGGTTACAGTTATTCAATATAAGAAGTTTGCTGTACTCTCCCAGTGTCTGTGTAAATATTCTCCTGTTCCTCCAGGTACCCAGCACCTCACAAAAACACGCAGAAGGCAGATCGGCTCCACTAAATTACTCCTAGGTGTAAGTAAGTGATTAAGTGAGTAAACAGGTGATTGTCTCGTATGCTGTAATGGACTGCTGCCCTGTCCGGGCTGTATTTCTGCCTCACACAGTTTTGGATAATAAGTATTGTTTTGGCAAAGAGTAACCTGAAATTTCAGTATGGTATCTAGTTCAGGCCTCTGAAATACACAGTATTATTACTCAGTAAACAGTAACTCACGTGATGATGGTTAACAGGATGTGTGGTGATGACTGATTTAGAATAAAGGGGCCTCACAGACAGAGAAACAGGAAGTAGCCGACCAATACTCAAAATATTAAAAAAAGAAACACATCAAGAAAGCAGGAATGATATTCTACAAAACAAAGCTGTGTTTAAAAGTGACTCACACATTTATGTACTTTTCATTTACAGTGTATCACAAAAGTGAGTACACCCCTCACATTTCTGCAGATATTTAAGTATATCTTTTCATGGGACAACACTGACAAAATGACACTTTGACACAATGAAAAGTAGTCTGTGTGCAGCTTATATAACAGTGTAAATTTATTCTTCCCTCAAAATAACTCAATATACAGCCATTAATGTCTAAACCACCGGCAACAAAAGTGAGTACACCCCTAAGAGACTACACCCCTAAATGTCCAAATTGAGCACTGCTTGTCATTTTCCCTCCAAAATGTCATGTGATTTGTTAGTGTTACTAGGTCTCAGGTGTGCATAGGGAGCAGGTGTGTTCAATTTAGTAGTACAGCTCTCACACTCTCTCATACTGGTCACTGAAAGTTCCAACATGGCACCTCATGGCAAAGAACTCTCTGAGGATCTTAAAAGACGAATTGTTGCGCTACATGAAGATGGCCAAGGCTACAAGAAGATTGCCAACACCCTGAAACTGAGCTGCAGCACAGTGGCCAAGATCATCCAGCGTTTTAAAAGAGCAGGGTCCACTCAGAACAGACCTCGCGTTGGTCGTCCAAAGAAGCTGAGTGCACGTGCTCAGCGTCACATCCAACTGCTGTCTTTGAAAGATAGGCGCAGGAGTGCTGTCAGCATTGCTGCAGAGATTGAAAAGGTGGGGGGTCAGCCTGTCAGTGCTCAGACCATACGCCGCACACTACATCAAATTGGTCTGCATGGCTGTCACCCCAGAAGGAAGCCTCTTCTGAAGTCTCTACACAAGAAAGCCCGCAAACAGTTTGCTGAAGACATGTCAACAAAGGACATGGATTACTGGAACCATGTCCTATGGTCTGATGAGACCAAGATTAATTTGTTTGGTTCAGATGGTCTCAAGCATGTGTGGCGGCAATCAGGTGAGGAGTACAAAGATAAGTGTGTCATGCCTACAGTCAAGCATGGTGGTGGGAATGCCATGGTCTGGGGCTGCATGAGTGCAGCAGGTGTTGGGCAGTTACATTTCATTGAGGGACACATGAACTCCAATATGTACTGTGAAATACTGAAGCAGAGCATGATCCCCTCCCTCCGGAAACTGGGTCGCAGAGCAGTGTTCCAGCATGATAATGACCCCAAACACACCTCTAAGACGACCACTGCTTTATTGAAGAGGCTGAGGGTAAAGGTGATGGACTGGCCAAGCATGTCTCCAGACCTAAACCCAATAGAACATCTTTGTGGCATCCTCAAGCGGAAGGTGGAGGAGCACAAAGTCTCGAATATCCGCCAGCTCCGTGATGTCGTCATGGAGGAGTGGAAAAGCATTCCAGTGGCAACCTGTGAAGCTCTGGTAAACTCCATGCCCAGGAGAGTTAAGGCAGTTCTGGGAAATAATGGTGGCCACACAAAATATTGACACTTCAGGAACTTTCACTAAGGGGTGTACTCACTTTTGTTGCCGGTGGTTTAGACATTAATGGCTGTATATTGAGTTATTTTGAGGGAAGAATAAATTTACACTGTTATATAAGCTGCACACAGACTACTTTTCATTGTGTCAAAGTGTCATTTTGTCAGTGTTGTCCCATGAAAAGATATACTTAAATATCTGCAGAAATGTGAGGGGTGTACTCACTTTTGTGATACACTGTATGTTTTTAGTAACCAAAATCATTCACTGTGTTTTCTATGAGATCCAGTCAGACGGCAAACAGCTGCTGTATTCACTGTAACATCACGCAGGGTTCAGAGTTTAGGCTTGTTCTAGATCACATTTAGGGTCTGAACAGACCTTTAATGATCATGACATTTTAGCTGATAATTTTTTCTATGCTTTGCTTTTTTCTGTACTTCGGGGTCATTACAGCATAGTTTTTACGCTGGATGCCCTATGATGCAGCCCTCGTTATTGTTATCTTGGCTTGGGACCAGCACTAAATGTACCTACCTAAGGCTAGGCTGTTCCAGCCACCTCCTCCTTCCAAGATATAGCCAATCATGTCAGCCAACACTGGAGCTCAGTGATACCGACACTTTACAGGCCGATTACTAAAAATCCCCAAAATTCACAAAAATACCAAGAGAATTAAATGATCTCCACTGTGAACTTGGTGTAACTCAGTCCCGATTCCCTGATGTCATTGTACCCAAAACTTGTATCACCTGTTTCACAAAGAAATCTGGACCCCTAAAAAGTAAATAAATAAAAAGTTAGTCTTCTGTCATCTGTGATGTTTACTTTCTGATAGATGTGCAGACACTTGCAGTGGAAAAATACAGTGGTACAGAGCTCTCTGTAAGAATCTACAGCTGGGTGTTATGTAACAGATAGAGGTTGCCAAAGTACACTGGGAATTAAGCATTTCCAAAAATAGGAGCAAAGGAGGAAAATATTTTAATGATATACTTTGTACACATTAAATTTGTTTTACAGTTTACAGACCCCTAAAAAATAAATAAATAAAAAGTTAGTCTTCTGTCATTGGGGGGTTGCTGGAGCCTATCCCAGCTTTTCAATGGGTGTAAGGCACACAGTAACACCCTGGACGGGACGCCAGTCCATCGCAGGGCACACACACACACACATACACACACATTCACCAATATGCCTGTCAAATTTTCCATCTTATATGGATGCAGTATCTGTACTGGCCACCATTAAGACCATTATTGACAAATCCCTAACTGATTACGTTTGGGCTCAGAGACTTTAGTTAGTATTAATGACCTTGTGATTGTGGTCCTGTTTAAGCAGGTCATAATTACTGAAACTCCACCTGGACCTAAAGGCAGCATTAAAGCACCAGACCCTGTGCGGAATTGAACCGCATCTCAGTTGAGAGTGCCACCACCAGAGTCGCTAGTAGGTCCAGTTGAATTGCAGCAGTAATGAATATAAGAGTCATTTTGAACATAAAAATGGGCAGGAACTCACCCTGGACAGACAGGAAGGAGACCAGAGTACCTAAAGTTTACCCTCAGAAAAAATATACAGCGCTCCTCACAGACAGTGACTGGGCGTGAGGATCAAACCTAGGCCTTCAAATTGACCCTTTCATGTTGAATGACATTGTATGAAGAAACTTACTGGTAGGCAGAATCATGGCTGCTTACTAGCATTAGCACACTAGCTGTGGGGGGAAAAGTCACGAAGCCTGGGTAAATGAGGATGTTGTGGTTAACACTTACAACCAAATGTAGCACGATGTGAGAGACACGAGTCTGTCGAGTCAGTGAGTCAAAAACCAGATGAAAAGTTTTACACTAAATTCTGTTTAACGATGGTCTGTTAGTACATAGTGCTGGAGGGCTAAAAGAACTTGTTATAAATATATAAAATGTTTCAGTAAAATGTTTATAACATACTGTATACAGGGGGATTCATTATGCTTTCTGTCATAACCATGAACAAAGGCTCTGTGGTTAGGAAACATCTGACACATTAAAAGCATTAAATACACAATCCAGTATGCAATTTTAGATCCAAAGAGACTAGAAATCAAGAGCACCTGGGTGGGGCAGCAGTGAAATACACTAACCCACCATCACATGGATGCTCGCAGACACTGTTGCGTCTGAGAGAGGGGGAAGTGTTTAAGGAATCACAACAGTGATGTTTCCTCTCTGATAGACTTGCAGACACTTGCAGTGGAAAAATACAGCGGTACAGTGCTCTCTGTAAGAATCTACAGCTGGGTGTTATGTAACAGATAGAGGTTGCCAAAGTACACTGAGAATTAAGCATTTCCAAATACGGGAGCAAAGGAGGAAAATATTTTGATGATTTACTTTGTACACATTAAATTATTTCTACAGTTTTAACATCTGTGATTTATGGTGCACATGCATGTAACTCACACCCAGTCCTTCACAACAGATAGATTTAAAACTCCTCCTTCAACGTTTCAAAGCGCGCTAAAACCCACCTTTCTTATCTTGAAAAAATGGCGGGAACTGGCTAAGATCCAGAATGTATTGT
Source organism: Trichomycterus rosablanca (assembly GCF_030014385.1). Taxonomy (NCBI): domain Eukaryota; kingdom Metazoa; phylum Chordata; class Actinopteri; order Siluriformes; family Trichomycteridae; genus Trichomycterus; species Trichomycterus rosablanca. The sequence goes on along the minus strand of NC_086001.1, from coordinate 2,455,892 downwards.
TGTTTTATTAGTCCTGCACAAAGGAAGGTTTTTTTAGACCTAAAGAAGGGCGGGATCTCCATGCGGGAAAATTTGAATTAGCCAACTGCCACCACAGCGTGGGTGCTCACTTTATACAAAGGGATTGTGTTTTACTTTCAGTTTCATCAACTGAAAAATTTAAACAATTCCAATCAAAACAATAAAATCAAACCTTAAATGAATAGTGAAATAAATAGAAATAAGTGCACAGCAACTGTGTACTACAGCAACAGGCGGCTTGGTGGGTAGCACTGTCGCCTCACAGCAAAAAGGTCCTGGGTTCGAATCCTAGGTGGAGTTTGTGTGGAGTTTGCATGTTCTCCCCGTGTCTGGGTGGGTTTCCTCCGGGAGCTCCGGTTTCCTCCCTGCTGGTGACTGGGAAAGAATGGACAGTACATTAATTGAATATTTTTACTACCTGCTTAACTCAGAACCCCATTGTGCTATTAAACTGACTCTTTAATGTTAAGACACTCATAAAATAGCAAGTTGGCAAAATTGTGGTTACTAGCATTAGCACATGTGCTATGGGGAAGAGTCACAAAGGCTGAGTAAATGAGGATGAGGATGTTGTGGTTGCACCATGTATGAGACATGAGTCTGTCAGTGAGTCAAAAACCAAAAGTTTTACACTCAATTCTGTTTAATGGTGGAAAAAGAACTTTTGTTTCTCACAATTTCCAACCATGTTACTGAGATAAATTTATGTAATGTCTCAGTTACATTTTTATAATATACTGTATACAGGGGGATTCATTATGCTTTCTGTCATAACCATGAACAAAGGCTCTGTGGTTAGGAAACATCTGACACATTAACTGCATTAAATGTCTAATCCAGTATGCATTTTTAGATCCAAAGAGACTAGAAATCAAGAGCACCTGGGTGGGGCTTATACACTAGCTTTCAGTTTTGTCTGAAAAGTTTAAATAATTCCAACCAAAACAATAAAATCTAAACTTTAATTCATAGCAAAATAAATAGAAATAAGTGAGCAATCTTTATTATGGTAAAGAGGAAAACATGGACCTGCTGGTGAATATAAATTAAAATGAATGTACTGTCCATGCTTAATACACCCTTAATACACCCTGGACTTTGCCATAAAATACATTCTTTAAAAGTGTATGTAAACTTTTGACTTGAACATTAAAGGAGATAAAGGTCCACACTAAAGGAGTGTTTGGTATATCAACATGTTCCAGCTTGACCTGTTTGCTTTTCCAGTTGAAACTCCTCCCTCACTGGCTCATCCCACAGTGTTTACTGTTATGTACTCATTTTCATCAACCGTTTATCCTAGTTTAGTTTCACATTTAGTCTGACGCCACCTAACAGCTCCACATGTATCTGTGTTTAGCTGGATTAACTTCACGTGTGTTTAGGCAGCTCGGGGTTCTGAATCAGCAAAAAGCTTCACCTAAATAAAGGGTAACGTGGCTTACACTGAACTTCTCTGTGTTCTTACTGGTAATAAGTGTCTCTGTTCTGCCCAAATTTATCAGTCATTGTTTTAAGCCACATTACGCTTTATTTTTCACGTTAAGCGTTTTTACTGTCCAAGTCACTTTTACCACGTCATATTACATACTGTAGTTCAGTGCTTTGAAAATATCCACGAAAATCAGCAACAAACTTGCTCAAATTTTAACCAGGTGAACTTAATCAGGTGGAAAAGGGGTATGAGTGACTGCACAAACCACATAGTAAATACACAATGTTTACTTACAGGTAACTGAACCATTTTGTTGCACAGAGCTCACAGTAATGGTGTCTGGCTGTTAATTTTAAATAAAAAATAGGTTTTAAAGGAACAATAAAAATGGTTTGTATGGTGTGGTGTGCACGGTGTTCCCAACTAAACCAAAATCTTTATTCAGTATGCATAAACAATCTTTTCAATCATTATCTCTGTCTCTACTGTGTTTACTATTTCGGCACCACTTGGCCTTAAAAGCAGAATTTCTGTAGAAGACATCATACCAGTCAGTGAATTGTGCAGATGACCACAGAGATTTTTGGCACCAACACTAACTGCTGTGCCACTGATCTGCTCTACATGTTACAGTCTACTTCTGGACATTAAAGTACTGTTCCTTTTTTTAAGAATTACTATTTTCATCTGGTTTCCAAGGTTCGTTTTGCTTACTGGACAAATACCTTCATCAGCATCTCTAGTAAGCTGGCTACATCCATGCAGAGCTCTGTTTTGGCTTTCGGGACTGAGGATGCATTAGACAGCAAAAGCACATTATATCCTGGACGTATTGATCTGTGGATTATGTGGTTTAAAGAGACGGTGCATTAGATGGTGATTTGGATCATCCAGCACACAGAGACTAGGGGGCTGCAGAAACACTGGGTGCAAGACACAAATACAAACTGGACACAAAGTACTACACAGTTGCATGTATTTATCTTATTATAAATAAAAAAAACCAATACAGAGTACAACACTCAGTATAAAAGTACACTTATTCCCAATTTGATGCCTGCAATACATTCCAAAAAGTTAGAGCCAGTAGTATTGAATGACTGGGAGGTTTGTCAAATAATCCAAAACAGCTCATTTACACAGGTCTGTAGGTCAGTAGGTAACAGGTGATTTTGTTATTGTCTTGTGTCCATGTGTGTTCCTGTGCTCCTGGCACTCACTGTGATTGGTCTCTGACTAATTACCCACAGCTATTTAAGAGGACAGCTGTGGGTCTGCCAGGTGGAGACTATTTTGCCTTGCACTCTGTCTTGAATCTTGCGTCGGTACTCTGTATTTTGATCTGGTTTGTCCTTGCTTTTGTCTTTTGCCCAAGTCTGTTTTGTCCTGTTTAGCCTTTGTCTCTGTTCATTAGCCTTTGTCTCTGTTCATTAGCCTTAGCCTTTTGTTCGTTTAGCCTTTGTCTGTTAGCCTTGTTTGTCTAACATGTTTGTCTTAATGTATGTTCAGGTTAGCATTAGCATTTCTTGTATGTTTAGATTAGCTTAGCTTAGGTTCTTGGTTCATGTTTAGATAAGCATTTAGCTTAGTTCATGTGTGTTTAGTTTAGTAGTTAGCTTGGCTGTTAGCCTTGTTCATGTTTATTTAGCATTTAGCTTGGCAAAGGTTACATGTGTTCATATCTGATATTGTCTTGTTATAATCTGATCTGTGTAATCCTGTTTCTCATCATAATTAAATACTTTTGTTAACATCTCTGCATGTGTCCGCCCCTCTTGTCTGTTATAGCCCACAGTGTTAGTTATTGGGTTTATGAGAAGCATTAACAATAAGTTTAGTCTTTTATGGGCAAAGAAAGGTTGAGAGAGTTCTTAAGAATTAAGGGATTTTGCCTTCTACAGTCCATAACATTATTAAAAGATACTCTGGTAGATTTTGAAGACAAAGTAAACTGTAAGGCTGGACCTCTAACAATGTTAAAATTTGGTCTTTTTAGATTATTGTAGGGTAGACTTGTTTTATTGCAGAAATATACATTTTTACAGTAAATTCGGTTTAATCTGACTCGGGTTAATCTGAGTAACTCGTGATCCGATTCACTTGAGATTCGGTACAAAGATTCAAATTAACCCGGGTGATTCAGGAACCGCCCAGTACTACTGTTGGGGCGCAGAAGTGCGGAACGTTTCGCGAATATTTTAAATAAAAATGGTGGAGGTTGCGGTGCTTGTTTATCTGTTTTGCTGTAAGTTTACTTTTCATTCTTGTTGTATTTAACCAAAACTGTGTAAATATGAATGAATTTAAGTATGAACATAAGTAGCTCATAACGCGGCTCGCTATAGGTTGTATTTACGGCGGATTAACTGAAAACATAATTATTCAATATTGTTTATCAGTCCCACAGAAAAATTAAATCAGAGATCCGATAAAATATAAAGTAAGGTAAAATGTTCATTTCTTAACCCTTTCCGCACAGTCTATTTGGCTTTAACTGGCTATGTACAGTTCAGTTCATGTTGTTCAGTTTATATTGTATTTGTTTTGTTATAATTTACATATACAAAACTAGAGGAAATTGAGTTACTTGGGCATAATATCCATGTCTTTATACACACATGGTATAGAAAATGTATTTGTATAGAAAATGTAAACAATAATCTCAAATCTACAGTGGTGGAAGTAAGCATTCTAAGTATGCATATTCTGCCACACATATATTTCAGATCATCAAACTACTTTTAATTTTAAGACCCAAGAAACACAAACACATTAAAAATGATTTTATTTTCTGAGGTAAAAATGGTCTCTTAGCTACTAAATCAATCAGTTAACTAAGTTCAATTGACAATGAAGTTTAATTTCACTAGTCACACTACTAACTGCCAGACTTACCTAAACAAAAAACTGTCTGGCATTGTGAAGCATGATAAAGGTTTTAAAAACCTGATGATGATGCCTTGTTTGAAAGGAATTCAAAAATCACCTTTTTCATAAGAATTACATATTTTGACCACTGAGTTTTAGATTAATACGAGTAAAAGTTTGTACTTTTTTCTTGTATTTATTATTATGTATTGTTTTTTTGTGTTGCCCTGCAGATCAAGTAATATGAACCTCAATTCTACATTGTAGCTTTACAGAGCGCTGATGTTTAGAACACTGTGAGTTTAAGATAGTTCATGGACTGCTTGATCAAAAGGGCAATTAATTCTGCTGTTGGTTTTATATCATTTGACACAAGTACTTTATTAAATTCTTATTTTGTATCATAAAAAGCTTATAAAAGTTTGGACAGTATAATAAATCATCTATTGTGTCAGCTCAGTTACTAAGTTATTAAGTTAATGTGATGCTGATCTGATCTCAATAACAATCACCCACAACTAAATCCTGATAAAACTGAAGTTTTGCTTGTTGGTCCCAAATCTTTTTCAGTATTACTGTGAATGTAGATTTGTGTATTTGTCAAACATTTTAGATCAGTTAAAAACCATCAGAATAACCAAACAATTAACATCCATCTCTAAGACTTCTATCACTTGTGCAGTATTGCACACCTTCACCATGTGCTAAATTGCTGGTTAACACCTTCATCTTTTCATGTCTGGATTATTGCACCTCCCTTTTTTAACTGTCTTGCTTGGTAAGCTGGTGAACCAGTTTCAGCTCATTCAGAATTTATCAGAATTCAAAAACAATTCCTTTCATGGCATACTAGAGTCTAAACTTGCCTCTGTAGATGTAGAGATGAACTTCACCCACAACAGTTTTCTGAAGTATTTTCAATATATGTGGTTACAATAATAAATCATGTTGGTATTTAATGCACTTAATGTTTTCTGAAGCATCACAGGCCGTGTGCATTCCATGTAGTTTTTTGCCCTTTGCCCTTTACACACATAGATGGCATTCGATTTTCTGAATCTTTTAGTAATGTTATGAACTCTAGACAGTAATACCCCATAATTCCATTTGAAGAAAAATGTTGTTCATAAAATGTTGATCTATTCGTACTTGTGCACTTCTTTGCAAGTGGCAAAACCAATCGTTCATAAACAACTGAGCTTTTGATAATACTTCTTGTATACCTAACCATGACATTTTACATTACATTTACATTTTACATTTAGCAGACGCCTTTATCCAAAGCGACTTACGTTACAGGTACAGTATACAGTCTGAGCAACTGAGGGTTAAGGACCTTTCTCAAGGGCCCAACAGCACCAACCTAGCAGTGGTGGGGCTTGAACCAGCAACCTTTGAATTACTAGTCCTGTGCCTTAACCACTAGGCTACGGTTTGCCATCATAACTTGTTAACCTGTGATTTTTAAATGGGTGTTTTTGATTATTTTACGAAATTCCCTTGAAATTCCACATTGTTTCTGTCCCAGTTTTTAATAAATGTATTAGAAGGCATCAAATTAGGAATAAGTGTATATCTACAATAATCAATAAATTTAAAGGTAAAACATCACATATTGTTTTTTTGCAGTCAGTTTTAATAAATATTTACTTTAATTTAAGAGTGACTAACTATGTGTGTTTAAATTTGTATTAAATTTGACTTTGAAGGACATTTTTCTGGAAACAGCAAACTTTACCTGTTGCTACATTACCTGTTGTAGCAAAGCGTTCAGGTCTAAAGTCAAATTCGATGCAAATTTCTGTCCTTCTGGAGCTGCCAGATCAATTAAAGTGCTGTAGGCCATACAAGCTAACATCACTAAGTGCTGAAACATGTACAGCGCTGTGGAAAATAATTCACTTGATTTCTTCTATTTTTGCTCATTGTTACATCAATTACTCTCAAAATAATTGTAATATTCGATAAAAACAACATGAGTTAACACAAAGTGTAACTTTTAAATAATCATTATTAAAGATAAACATTTATTTAAAATGGAGATTACTCATGTAAAAAAGTAACTGCCCCCTTAAACAAAATAACTAGTTGTGCCAGACTTGATAACTTGATAACTTGTGATGAGTCTTGTGATAACTCAGGGATGGCCAGAGGTGCACTTGTCAATCCTCTCTCAGTGCTGGTCCCAAACCCAGATATAGGGTTGTGTCAGGGAGGGCATCCAGCCTAAAGACTGTGCCAAACCAGGTATGTGGACCAGAGTGATCCACTGTGGTTGGCAGTTCGTCTTTCCACAGTATCTCGATTGTGTTTAAGTCAGGACTTCAAAACCTTCAGTTTGTTTCTTTTGAGCCATTCAGAAGTTGACTTGCTTGTGGGCTTCATTTCAACGTCCTGCCACGTAACCCAACTGCGCTTCAGATTTAAGGTTACAAACTGATGACTGGACACTCTCCTTCAGGATTTTCTGATGGAGAGCAGAATTCATGGTTCCATCAGTTATGATAAGCCTGGTCCTGTAAAAGCAAGGCAGCCCCTGACCGTCATACACCATCTCCAAGTTTGGCTCCTGGTTTGGTGTTCTTAGTGGAATGCATTGTCAGCATTACACCAGATGTAACAGGGCCCTTGGTTTCCAGAAAGTTCCACATTTGACTCATCGGTCCACAGAATATTATGCCAAAAGACTTTGGGGTCATCCAGATTTTTGGGAGATGTGAGTTGAGCCTGTAGGGTTCTTCTGTGGATGTAATTTGTGTCTTTCTTATTGTGGAATCATGTACATTGACCAGGCAAGTCAGGCCTGCAGGTCTTTAGCTTTCGTGACCTTCTGGATAAATCGTCAGTGTGTACTAGTGAAATTTTGGACGGCCGGTCACTCCTGAGAAGGTTCACCACTGTTCCAGGTTTTCTCTGTTTGTGAGTAATGGCTCCCACTGTGGTTTGCTGGAGTCCCAGAGCCTTAGCAATGGCTTTGTAATGCTTTTAAGACTGGTGGTTTTTAGTGACTTTGTTTTGCATCTGGATTTGAATCTCATTAGAATGTGACACCAGGTGCTGATTTTTTAGCAGTAGGTCTGTCAGTAATCATGACTTGGTGTGGCGTGTAAAACCCAACAGTCAATTAATTGAATTTGGTTAAATGGTTCAATTAGTAGAAAAGGGGCAATTACTCTTTTTACATTAAAAAATTATAAATAAAAATATGTTTTAGGCTTGTTTTTTTTTTTCAAATGTTTTGCTTTAAGTGAGCTTTTCTATCATCCAGAAATCAATGTATTCCCGGTCTGTTCTGCTATAATATAATATTATAGCAATATGTAATATAATATTATAGCAATATATAATATAATATTATAGCAATATATAATATAATGTTATAGGGTTCTAATATGCTTATGCACTCACACACAGGTTAGCTTTTTAAACAGACAAAATCAAAAAGGTAATTAAAACTAAAATGTGTGGTTATGTTTAATAATTATTATTTTTGCATAATTGGAACACCAACTGTGAACTAGTGTAATTGGCCACAGAAACATGCTCACATAATGCTCTTGACATGAGTCCCTTTTGGTCAATAAGTCTATTGTGGAAATCAAAATCAAATTCTTAACTGTTTGTGACTGATCTGATGAATCTGATCCTGATTTACCTGTTTTTCAGGTGTGCAGAATACAGCTGGAGATGAGAGCATCATCCTGCAGGAAGTGAAAGGATCTGATCTAACTATCAGTACTGGTATCACTGGTGTTAAGAGTAATGCTCGTATACAGTGGTTCTATGGACCTGAGAAAGTAAAAGAAGAAATATTGATTAGTCAGGTCTTTATGGGAATTGCTGGTACAGAAATCAGCAGTGAGAGATTTAAAGGTCGAGTTCAGCTGGACAGAAGCAGTGGAGATTTAACCATCAACAACATCAGCATCAGTGATTCTGGACTTTATACAACACACATCACTGCTGGACGTCTCATATCTAGAACTTTTAATCTCAGTGTTTATGGTGAGTGTGATTACAAGGCTTCCTTTCTTTATATGTCTGTTCTTATAACTTATTATTACTCAGAAGGCTGAGCAGAACTGAGTGTAATCAATCTGCATCAGAAATATGATTTATATTTATAAATCTTCTTTTTGTTGATATTTTTTAGATTTGCATGAATAATAATAATAATAATGTAAAAGTCTTTCTGTCTGTAATACTGTTTTAAATCGGCTGTATGTGATTAAATTTAAAATTTCACTCTTTCAAATTATTATACTCTCAGGCTCAAGAATTTTGGCACCTTTGGCATATTTTCATGTTATTTTCATTTAACATTTTGTTGATAATGAATCTTTTAATAGTCTTTTTCAGACTTTTTGCAACTTTAATTTACCAACATAACCGCATTAAGGACCTGATCAGCTATTAGCACCTGCATTGGCATTAACAAATGCCAATAAATCTATAATAAAGACACTGGTTATAAAATAAGTAAAAGGTGTTGAGGGAGTCACTATGATTGATAAACCGTTCACTTCAGGTAACTAATTTTATCCTGGTGAAAATAAACTCTTGTCATATAAAAGCTTGTTTTCTGGGGAAAAAATGGACCTCCAGTTCTCTGTGCCAAAGACAAAAAGAACCTCCAGACTGTTATCAGTGGAAGGTGCAAAAGCCAATTGTCATGGTATGAGAGTGTATCAGTGTGTGGACAGAGTGCATGTGCTTGACTGGCCTACCTGCAGTCCAAATCTGTCTCCTATTAAAAATATATGGCGCATCATGATGAGAATCAGATGACGGTTGAGCCGCTGAAGTCTCATATTAAACAAGAATGGAGAAAAATTCCACTCGCAAAGCAATTAGTGTCTTTTGTTCCCAAAGTATTAAAAAGTCTAATTAATAGGAAAGTTGATGGAAGACTTTCAGTACAGTTTCACTGAGAGTTTATTAATTAACAAACACTAAAGTTCAAGAGAAATTATTATAATTTTGACTTAAATTAGATGTTTGTACATGCAATTTTTTGCTTGAAAGAAAAGATTTAAAGATTTATGATTAAATTTTTTGAGTTTTTCACTCCTGCAGTATTTACATTGTTTACGGTTACGTGACGCCTTTCTTCTGAACTGATCGTTTTAAATCATTTTAATGTTTCTGTGTGTTTAGCTCCAGTATCTACTCCAGAAGTAACAAGAATGAATCAAACAAGAAATAATCAAACAAGAAATTATCAAAAAAAAGCTCGCACCATGATACTTGGAGAGTTTTGTTCCTTTATGTGCTCTGTGAGGAATGGAAGAGACGTGAACTTGTCCTGGTCTGAAGAGAACAAGATCATTAAGGTCACCAGTAACCCTGATCTCAGAGCCTCTCTTAATCTTCCACTTATAATTAATCCTGCAAACAGTAAAACGTTCATCTGTGTGGCTGCAAACCCAGTCAGTAAAGAAACAGTTTCTATTAACATTGCAGAGATCTGCTCTTCTAAACCAGGTACATTAGAGTCTAATTTACTCTTTATGTTTTTCTGAATAATAAATTTTCATGAGTTTTTTCTGGCCTGATGAGTGTAAAAGCATTTAAGAGACAAAATTAACAATACAGTTTGTTTGTTGGTGCTGCATAAATTATTAAAAACATAAAATAAGGTTTAATAAAACTTTGTGAACTTGTAATTTAGCAGTGAGAAGATTTTTATGTTGATTATAAACTAACAATCATTCCATCCCAAATAGGCACAAGATAATTATTTTTATGTTTTAACCTTAGATTAGAGACAGAGAAAAAATGAAGCACCGGACAGAATAATCAAAAGTAATAGTTATAATTAGTGTGATTGCAGTAGGCAAGCACACTATTGTTATCCGAAAGTCATATTATTATTTTTATTTTTATTTTTATTATTATTCTGCCCGTTTTTGTCCGCGTTTCTTCGTCCGCAGTTTTCGAGATATCAACCCCGTTCCAACGCCAGATCGTCCGGCCCATACGGGAATAGATCGCTTGTATACAGGTTTTCGATTCGCCCGCCCGGTCGCCCGCCACGCCCGTTTTTCCGGAAATTTTTTCCCATAGACTTCCATTCATTTTTGAAAAAATGTTGAGATATCGACGCCGTTCCAACTCTAAATCGTCCGGCCCGTTATTGACGTCACTTCTTGTTTTTTGCGTTTCGATCCGCCCGCCCGTTCACCCGCCACGCCCTCTTTTTTACAGTTTTTTGGTCCCATTGACTTCCATTCATTTTTTCTGAATGGTTGTTGAATGGTTACTTCTATAACCTTTATTTAACCTATAAGAGTCCCATTCACTTCCATTCATTTTTTGAAAGTTCGAGATATCAACGCCGTTCCAACTCTAAATCGTAAAGCTCACTGATGTAACCCCGACTCAGATACAGCATGGGGATTCGAACCCACGCCCACCTGCCACGCCCGGTTTTTGTCCCCATTCACTTCCATTCATTTTTTGAAAGTTCGAGATATCAACGCCGTTCCAACTCTATATCGTAAAGCCCACTGATGTAACCCCGACTCAGATACAGCATGGGGATTCGAACCCACACCCACCTGCCACGCCCGGTTTTTGTCCCCATTCACTTCCATTCATTTTTTGAAAGTTCGAGATATCAACGCCGTTCCAACTCTATATCGTAAAGCCCACTGATGTAACCCCGACTCAGATACAGCATGGGGATTCGAACCCACACCCACCTGCCACGCCCGGTTTTTGTCCCCATTCACTTCCATTCATTTTTTGAAAGTTCGAGATATCAACGCCGTTCCAACTCTATATCGTAAAGCTCACTGATGTAACCCCGACTCAGGTACAGCATGGGGATTCGAACCCACGCCCACCTGCCACGCCCGGTTTTTGTCCCCATTCACTTCCATTCATTTTTTGAAAGTTCGAGATATCAACGCCGTTCCAACTCTAAATCGTAAAGCTCACTGATGTAACCCCGACTCAGGTACAGCATGGGGATTCGAACTCACACCCACCTGCCACGCCCGGTTTTTGTCCCCATTCACTTCCATTCATTTTTTGAAAGTTCGAGATATCAACGCCGTTCCAACTCTATATTGTAAAGCCCACTGATGTAACCCCGACTCAGATACAGCATGGGGATTCGAACTCACACCCACCTGCCACGCCCGGTTTTTGTCCCCATTCACTTCCATTCATTTTTTGAAAGTTTGAGATATTGACGCCGTTCCAACTCTATATCGTAAAGCCCACTGATGTAACCCCGACTCAGATACAGCATGGGGATTCGACCCCACGCCCACCTGCCACGCCCGGTTTTTGTCCCCATTCACTTCCATTCATTTTTTGAAAGTTCGAGATATCGACGCCGTTCCAACTCTATATCGTGAAGCTCACTGATGTAACCCCGACTCAGATACAGCATGGGGATTCGACCCCACGCCCACCTGCCACGCCCGGTTTTTGTCCCCATTCACTTCCATTCATTTTTTGAAAGTTCGAGATATCGACGCCGTTCCAACTCTATATCGTGAAGCTCACTGATGTAACCCCGACTCAGATACAGCATGGGGATTCGAACCCACACCCACCTGCCACGCCCGGTTTTTGTCCCGATTCACTTCCATTCATTTTTTGAAAGTTCGAGATATCGACGCCGTTCCAATTCTAAATCGTAAAGCCCACTGATGACAGCCCGAGTTGGATACAGCATTAGAATACGCGCCCGCCCGACCGGCACACGGCAATCACACTCGCATTTTCTCCGGAAATGCACTCTCTAGTTTCTCTTATTCTGTGTGTTTATTGGTTTTGCCAAAAATCTAAATGATATTAGTTGTGTATCTAGATTCTTGCTGATGCATCAATAAATAAGTTCAATAAAAGATTGTACATATAATTTAATTAGTGGATATTTGTAGTTAATCTTGTTAATTTAAAGTTGTTTAGTGTGGTTAATTGTTAAGGTCTTCCCTAAGACCACCTATTAATTACACACAGTGTTTTTATAGAACATATTTACACTGCACCAGTATAAACTGGACTTTTATTTGAAGGTTGCAGTATTTATTATTATTACTGGATGAATATTATTTAGTTACTCTGGTGATTTTAGCATCTTAAAGTTACTGCAGATTTTTTTCTCTTGTAGAGAAAGTGATTTGAGATGTCATCTTTCACCTGCTGCTTTATTACTAATAAAAAACATTTTTATGTTTACAGATGTTCCAGATTACCGGTGGATTCCAATCCTACTATCAGTACTAATATTATTAATACTAGCTGCAGGTGCAGCTGGAGCTGGATTTTGGGTTTGGAGGAAAAAAAAGAAAAAGCAAGAAGGTAAGAAATTGTAATTACTTCAGTTTTTCTTTACTTTTCCAGTTCTATAAAAATGTGTGATGTGAAAAATACAGACAGAATTAAAAATAACACCAAGTGTATCACCAGAAATCCTGCAGTGCTACACTGTTATACCCTTGTGTTAATGATAACGATTTGTATTTTGGGCTGCTCTTATTAATTAATGCTTTTATTAATTAAGTGACGAGATGTTTTAATAGTTTTTAAAAAATCGAGGCTTTTGCATTTATTAAAGGTTTTAAAAAAACATTTTTCTTTCAGAACCTGAAACCACACACACACTGACTTATGCTGAGGTGAATTTACAATCTCATCAAGCAGTTAAAAAGGTAAAAGATCTGAATTTAACTGAGATTTAAAATCTTTCAAACTACCTTTAATGTTAAAGATAAATTTATTAATGATGATTTGATGTACTGAAGGAAAAATGCTGTTCAGCACTAGCTGCCCCTCTGTCCCGAATCTAAACATCACTTAAATAGAACCTGTCTGGCAATGTGAAGCAAGTTAGAAGGTCATTAAATGACCTAAAGCTCGAGCACAGTTGGGTTATACAGCAGGACGAGGAACCAAAGCAAACACCTCTGAATGACTCAAAAGAAGCAAAATCAGGGTTTTGGAGGTCGAGTAAAAGTCCTGACCTGAATTTGAGAGAGATGCTGTGACGAAACCTTAAACATGCTGGAAATACGTCCAATGTAGCCAAATTACAACAATTCTGCAATTCAGTTAGTAAGATTAGAGGGGCAGTTACTTTTTCACATGGGTGATATAGGTCTTGAATAAATTAAATGATCATTTAAAAGCATCATTTGTGTTTACTCGTGTCGTCTTTATCTTATATTACAATTAGTTGGATGAGCTGACATTTTAGCTTCAGTAATATTTAAATGTTGAACCTTTTAGATATTGTAAGTAAAAAAAACAGCCTTGTTAATGCTAACTGCTAACATTAGTCATGTCAGAGAGCAAGTGAGCAGGAAATACTTTCACAGGTTCCTTCTGCAGGATGTTTATTTACTTTATAGCATGGTCACAAAACATACTGGTTTCTGGTTTCAGGTATGTGTTATGTATGTTTACATTTGCAGCATTTAGCAGACATTTATCCACAGCGACTTATAATTATGATTGAACTAGATTTGAGCAATTAAGGGTTAAGGGCCGTGCTCGGGGCCCCAACAGTGGCAACTTGGTTTGTGTGCATGGTATAGTAAGTGTGTACAGTAGTAATATAATCGATTGTAATTACAATCTTTATCAGTTCATTTCTTACTGATATTACATGTCAATATTTCATCCTGCCTCTCATGTTGTAGCTCATTTAGTTTTTACTGTTTATATTACAGGAAGAAAATTCCAGTGTAACAGACCAAGAGCAACAAGTGCTGTATGCATCAGTGAAAAAATCTTCCTAATTTGGTAAATTTTTTCCACATCTGCCTGTTTAATGTAACAACTGATTATTTTAAACAGCGTTCATTTACAGCAGGGGTCACCAACCCGCACCAGGTCGCCGCAGGGCATGTTCTAAACACTAGTGACCGTAGAGCTCCATCTAAACATTATATGTGCATTGCTGATATTTTTTAATCAATAACACGACTTACAGGGGTTGGACAAAATAACTGAAACACCTAGTTTTAGACCACAATAATTTATTAGTATGGTGTAGGGCCTCCTTTTGCGGCCAATACAGCATCAATTGGTCTTGGAAATGACATATACAAGTCCTGCACAGTGGTCAGAGGGATTTTAAACAATTTTTCTTGCAGGATAGTGGCCAGGTCACTACGTGATGCTGGTGGAGGAAAACGTTTCCTGACTCGCTTCTCCAAAACACCCCAAAGTGGCTCAATAATATTTAGATCTGGTGACTGTGCAGGCCATGGAAGATGTTCAACTTCACTTTCATGTTCATCAAACCAATCTTTCACCAGTCTTGCTGTGTGTATTGGTGCATTGTCATCCTGATACACGGCACCGCCATTGGATGCACATGGTCCTCCAGAATGGTTCGGTAGTCCTTGGCAGTGACGCGCCCATCTAGCACGAGTATTGGGCCAAGGGAATGGCATGATATGGCAGCCCAAACCATCACTGATCCACCCCCATGCTTCACTCTGGGCATGCAACAGTCTGGGTGGTACGCTTCTTTGGGGCTTCTCCACACCGTAACTCTCCCGGATGTGGGGAAAACAGTAAAGGTGGACTCATCAGAGAACAATACCACATTGTCCACAGCCCAAGATTTGCGCTCCTTGCACCATTGAAACCGACGTTTGGCATTGGCACGAGTGACCAAAGGTTTGGCTATAGCAGCCCGGCCGTGTATATCGACCCTGTGGAGCTCCCGACGGACAGTTCTGGTGGAAACAGGAGAGTCGAGGTGCACATTTAATTCTGCCGTGATTTGGGCAGCCGTGGTTTTATGTTTTTAGGATACAATCCGGGTTAGCACCCGAACATCCCTTTCAGACAGCTTCCTCTTGCGTCCACAGTTAATCCTGTTGGATGTGGTTTGTCCTTCTTGGTGGTATGCTGACATTACCCTGGATACCGTGGCTCTTGATACATCACAAAGACTTGCTGTCTTGGTCACAGATGCGCCAGCAAGACGTGCACCAACAATTTGTCCTCTTTTGAACTCTGGTATGTCACCCATAATGTTGTGTGCATTGCAATATTTTGAGCAAAACTGTGCTCTTACCCTGCTAATTGAACCTTCACACTCTGCTCTTACTGGTGCAATGTGCAATTAATGAAGATTGGCCACCAGACTGGTCCAATTTAGCCATGAAACCTCCCACACTAAAATGACAGGTGTTTCAGTTATTTTGTCCAACCCCTGTATATTGATGTGGATTTGAAAAAGACAATACTGAATATAACATTTTAAAAACAAACATGTTTGATGTTTAAATGAGCTCTGATCTTGGTCTGGGTGCGGAGGTTTATATCCTGCGCATAACGCTGAGAAAAGCAAGTTATGCATGCGCAGCTATGATGGGGAGCGAGATGCGGGTTTTACCCCGAAAAATAATAATGAAAACATGTCAGAAAAGCGAAAGAAAATGTAATATTTTCACAATGATTGGGAGAAAAGTGTGTGTTTCATTCGCGGGGCGACTGGCGACGGTAGAGAGCGGCACAATGTGGAGAGAGGCTTCAGTGTCACAAAAACGTTCATTTAAGTTGTAGCTTTTTTCTCCCCTTTTTCTCCCTATTTAACTCAATTGCTCAATTGCATCATGCTTCCTCTCCGCCTATGCCGATCCCTGCTCTGACCGAGGAGATCGAAGCCAACCCACGCCCAGAGATCCCAGCTCTGGTTCCAGCGTGTGTTTTTACCGCGGCCTAAATCGCAGCTTTAAAAAAAATAAAAATCTTACTTAACTGATAATTTGTACAAACATGGGACAGAGTTTATGATTTGTTCTAAAACGTTACAAAGGTAGTGATAAGTACAAACGGGACATGATTTGTACAAACGGGATAAGTACAAACGGGACATGATTTGAAGATGTGACTGTTAATGATCCTAAAAAACATTGTGTGATTTTGATCAAAATGCTACAAATGTGCTCATTCATGCAAAACTGTCAGGAACAATATTTACAAAAATATCGG
Source organism: Trichomycterus rosablanca (assembly GCF_030014385.1). Lineage (NCBI taxonomy): Eukaryota > Metazoa > Chordata > Actinopteri > Siluriformes > Trichomycteridae > Trichomycterus > Trichomycterus rosablanca. Next base: position 2,439,598 of record NC_086001.1, on the reverse strand, counting down.
GGATGTAATGACTCTGACTTTCAAATATTGAAACTCATTGAGATGAACAGAAATAAATAATAAATAATAATAAATAAATAATAAACATGTCTGTGTTTCCTGCCATGGCAAATCATTGTTAATAATTATTGTGAGGAATGATTAACATGTGATCAGACCGTCTCTTCACATACATGAATATTTATTATTATTATTATTATTATTAATAATAATAATAATAATAATCATAATATTATCATTAAAGGTGAACCATGCCCTTCAGCGTACTCAGTACCCTTAAAGTAGCCCTCTGTTTCGAAGGTTGGTGACCCCTGATTTACAGTGTTCATTTACAGTTGGTAACAGATATTCAGTAAGATTCTAACTGGTTTCATGTTTTACTCAACTGGTTTCTGGACAATATATTTCTCAGGATTATTACTGATGTTTGAGATAAACTGGTGTGTGTTGTGCTTAAGAGTTAACAACCCCAAATCAGAAAAAGTTGGGACAGTATGGAAAATGCTAATAAAAAAACACAGTATCATCAGAGGATTTAATGAATCAGGAGGAATTTCAGTGTGTGAAGGGTAAAGAGCACAAGCTTAACCTGAACACTCATTATCTCTGATCCCTCAGACGTGCTGCATCAAGAACCATCATTCATCAATAACTGATATATTCACATACTGTAGGTGTTTACTTCGGCAAACAACTGTCAAGCACCAAAAGTATTCGGACACCACCAACTGCATGAGCAAAAGTATTCAACCCCCTCATACTGTACCACTACTGAGCTGCAATCACTCCTCTCTAGTTTAGTTTGCATTTTCCATACGGTCCCAACTGTTTCTGATTTGGGGTTGTAGTTTGCAAACTGATTGTTGATGGAGTTGGGAAACCTGAACTGGTTGTCATCAGTCATTGATGTTCTGCAGACTCAGTTTTTCTGTTGCATTTATGTTTATGGTATTTAGCCAAATACAGCTTAAACAATTGAGTGTTAAGGGTTTTGCTCAGAAGTCTACCAGTGGCAACTTGGCAGGAGGGCTTAAACTGGAACCATTCTGATCACTAGTCCAGTATTTTAACCACTAAACCAATGCTGCCCTTTTATTGCCATTACTAATGTAGCAAGCTTTATTGTGGTATTTAGTTAAATACTAGTATTATTCAGGAAGCTCTGTACTTGCTTGTTTTTAAAATGAGATCAGTTATTAATAAATCATTAAAACCAGTAACAGTGCAGCAGTTTAACATTTTCTGCCGTAGAGTGTTTCTACATCACACATTTCAAGAAACTGTCCAGACATTGGGGGATGAATTTGAGGGTTAATTAGAGATTACACCTGCACAAGGTATTTACTTTGTTTATTTAACCCAGTTTTGTTCTCTCTTTGGGGGCTTCCTCTTGAGCAGAGCTAAGTGTTATCGTTTTGTTGTCAGTATGGTGCACCAGGGTTTTCCTTACAGGCTCAAAGTTATTATACAGGCAGTTCAATCATATTTTTATGCCCAAAATGCACGATATACTGAATTTCTGCCTAGTGTTTTGTGTTACACTTTTAGGTGCTTTATCTGAGCTTGTATTGTTTTTTTGCACCAGGTTTTGCTGTTTTTTAAATGTGGAATTGTAAACTTTTTTGTGTTATTGTTGTATTTGGTTATTGTGTATAGAAGAGATGAGAATATGCAATGAGCAGACGAGGTTTAGTCCACTTGAATGAACTTATATATTTTCACTGAAGAAAAACTACTAGTTTAATGTTCCTTTATGTAGTTGACGCTGTAACTGTATTTATGTAACAAAATGTGACATCACTGTGGATGTTTAAGGGAACATTAAACTGCTGTATTTCGAAAAAAGCTAAAAACCCAACTGTTGTCATTAATCACTTCAATATTTGTACACTCCATATTTTTATTATTATTGTTCATGCTTTATCATGGTATTCCGTTTAGCTTATTATTCACAAAAGTAGATCAGAGAATAAAAGACTAAAACTGTACATTCAGAAAGTAAATAAGATATTTCAGTTTCAATTCTAAAAACATGTTTTCACTTATCATGGGTAATGAATGTAGATTCATGATAAAAAAAAATGTATTACATCAATTTGAATAAAATGTGCAAATGTGAATCTACTGTGTATCAAAATGTTAAATAAAAATGTAATAATTTTAACCTTTTGTCCTAAATTTGATCAGTGTTATCCATCTTAAAATAGAAACATAAAGGAGTTCACCTACCATAATGCACGAGCTCCATACACGTAGCAGGTGGAATAATGTTAAAACTATCCTCACTGACTGGTCTATAGAGCAGGATGACATTTTTATTTTTAGGTTTGACCGGATTGTGTACATTGTTTTGAATGCGACACTAACAGAGGCTACACCCAGAAACATGTGATTCTGTTTGCTCTTTCAACATGGTGGCACAACAAAATAATAGACATAGTAGACCAAGATGCTAATGCTAAATTCAAGATGATACAATTATATCGGGACGGTCAAAGAATCAAAAGTAAAGAGCTAAACAGAGTTGCACCTCATTTTGCAGCAATCTTCACCAATATGAGTATTATAATATTTTATAAAAAATTAATTTGTTTATGAAGTTTATTGTTTAATGAAGCCAAAATGTTTCACTCACCACTTGGTTTCACTTTGTCGACCTTGTACAGAATTGACGACAGGAGTCCTGTTTTCAGATCTCACATAAATAATCAATTTAAATTAAAATAAAACTGATTACAAGTTAAAAGTTGATCAGCTATTTGTTTTATTTCCTTATGATATGACTCTACGCTGTATTCCTTTACACCTTACTCAAACAACAAACAGAACAGGAAGAGTTTCGCTGTAGACCTTTGCATACGTTGTGTGTTGGCTTTAATATACAAATACTGGGTTGGACTTCATTGGTTTTCAGAACAGCCCTAATTCTTCACATTCTTTTATGATTTCAGTCTAAGTTAACATAATTGTATAATGTAATCACTGCACATTTGAGAAGAATGTTGCTGTGTGGCATTCATCTAGCTGTGCCATGTTACCATTCCACAAATCACATAAGTACATTTTGACATTTAAAAAGTTGGTGTGACTTTCTGACTGTATATGCGAATAAAGGTTTTAGATTTGTGTCTAAATACATTGTAAAATGGGACAAGTGTTAAGTTCCTATTATTGTCACATGGATCAACCAAAGAAAACTCATTCTGGTATTTATTTTTAACTTTTTAAATGAAAGGTTTAGCATGTTTCTGTGTTGGTAAATAAAAGTTTGGTTGTGGTTGTTTTAAAAATAAATTATATGTTATAAGATTAATACAGAACTCCAAACCCCAAAAATGTATCTAAGTGTACTTTAAAACTTATGGATGGATGGACGGATGAATTCATAGCCATAGACTTTATTTATTCATTCATTCATTCATCCCAAGTCTTAAACCTTTTTGGAACGTGTTCCAGGCATCAATTTCGGAAAGTATACCAGGAAATTGCAAATACAGAATAACAAAGATGAAGCCAAAAACAATTTTTTTTTATTTTCATACATAAAATCTGAGCATAAATGACAACATTTGTATAGATTTCATGGAAATGTTAGAAACTGGGAGATGGGGAAACAATACATTTTACATTTTTTTTTACATTTTCAGCATTTAGCAGACACCTTTATCCAAAGCGACTTACATTACTGTGACAGTATACAGTCTGAGCAATTGAGGGTTAAGGGCCTTGCTCAAGGGCCCAACAGCAGCAACCTGGCAATAGTGAGGCTTGAACCAGTGACCCTCGGTTCACTGGTCCAGTACCCTAACCACTAGGCTACAGCTTGAACACAAGAAATAATAACATGGCTTAAAGCCGGACAGGGGGGAAAAAATAATAGCCGTAACAAGGCAGAACAAACTTTGGCCCTCTGGTGTCACAGTTTGAACTCAAGTTCAGGTCTCAGCAGTGCTACAGACCTGGTCAGGCATTGAATACACACAATTGGTCATGTTGGAAGAAGGTAAGTTTGGATTGTATTTTTTCCCCACTTTGCTGTTGTGAAAATGCAACCTCCACATCTGGCTGAGGCGCTGGTCTAGGAGTGTTGGGGGATTTACACAGAGCATAGCAAGACTCTCCACAATACGGCTCTGTGTTAGAACCCATTGTTCGTGAAGAGACGTGGCCGGTGACTGCATGTGTGTGGTGGAAGTGGAAGTATATAAACATATTCCACTCAAAACCCCCTTTCATGTCCAGTACATGGTTACGGCCTTAAATTAAGTAAATACATTAATAGGGACTTTAAAGGTCCTACAGTTCTATAATGGGTCCTAGAGATGTATAATGTAAAAGTATTATTAGTTTAAATGGACATTAGGGTGTCCATACATCCTCTATTCACCGGACAATGTCGTTTTAGAGTTAAAAACGTGTCTGGAGGGTTTAAAAGGTCCTGGATTTGAGTTTCGCTTTCATTTTTCCAGTCACCATATTGTGTTAGAGTTGTTGTTATGCTTTTCCCTCTCTGTAGGTCCCGCCTTCTCTAACATGATGATTGGTCGATCAGGTACAGCTCTACACAACTATAGGTCAAACTGCTTGTCAATCATTCACCTCAGCGCCCATCAGCTTAGTGACAGTAGTACATGGTGAAGGAAGAAATGGCCAAACGGGAATGTAAATAACCAATTTAATTACATAAAGTTAAAAACAGGAGGACTGTGACCAACAACACCACCACTCCTCCTGACCACATACAAACACACAGAATACCATGGTACCAAATTAATTTAATTATCCACTTCAGTTCATAATATAATTCATAATAATTCAGTTCAGTAGGTGGAGGTAAAACACCTTAAGCTGATCTGCTAACCGCCATTAAACACAGAGGAAAATACCAAAAAAGACTAAAACGATGAGAAACTGTGTAAAATAATAACAGTACAGTCTTTATAAATGATGTGATGGTTTAAAATAACATGTTTAGCTTCCTGTAGTTAAAGTTCCTTCAGTATATCAGACATGATTCATGTTAATGAGTTCTGACTGGCGAATGCTAATGAAGGTTATTTTAAATAAATATTAATTGTGATTCTTAATGTTTCTGTTACTTTACTTTCTTTATTCTACTTCTTATAAGTCATGTTAATATAATGATTTAAATAAAAGGACGGATGGCGGTTAAACTACATTTATCTGTTTTATCTTTTTTACTCCCAATTCCACCATCTTATTGATTAGCTTTTTATAAGCTTCAAATAATACAGTTTAAATAATCAGGTAAGTTAAAAGCAGAAAGAATCTGTAAGTATTTGGGTTAGGTAGCCTACATTAGCACTGTGTAATGTTTTCCATTTCTTTTTGATGTCTGATGGAGGTTTTATAATAAAACCCTGCTGTAATAGATGCTGTTTACTCTTTGCTTGCTAATATTTGTTCACCTTTTATCCTTGTGTTTATGAATGTACATCGATTATGCATAACATTATGACCACATTCCCAATATTGTGTTGGTCCCCCTTTTGCTGCCAAAACAGTCCTGACCCGTCGAGGCATGGAGTCTGACATCTTTCTATCAGAACCAGCATTAAGTTCTTCAGCAGTTTGAGCTACAGTAGCTTGTCTGTTGGATCGGACCACACAGGCCAGCCTTCAGCCCCCACCTGCATCAATGAGCCTTGGCCGCCCATGACCCTGTCGCCGGTTTACCACTGTTCCTTCCTTGGAGCACTTTTGATAGATACTGACCACTGCAGACCTGAACACCCCACAAGAGCTGCAGTTTTGGAGATGCTCTGACCCAGTCGTCTAGCCATCACAATCTGGCCCTCGTCAAACTGGCGTTTTTTCTGCTTCTAACATCAACCTTGAGGATAAAATGTTCACTTGCTGCCTAATATATCCCCCCCACTAACAGGTGCCGTGATGAAGAGATAATCAGTGTTATTCACTTCACCTGTCAGTGGTCATAATGTTATGCCTTGTCGGTGTATTTGTCTTATATAACAGACTATTAATGCAAAGATCCAGGTCATTACAGTGTTTACAACCAAACATCTAGTTTCTATCTTTATAGTCTAATAAGTATAATATGTTTTAATAGAAGAGAAGAACGTCATTTAAAACTGTCCTGCAAATTATGAAATGTTTGAAAAATTATACTGAATTACAACTATCTGCCTCCATCTGCTGGTGGATTTCACCTAAAAACCAACTATCGTAATCAGTGTTTCTTCCTCACTGAAGCTTCTTTTCAGATCTACTGATTCTGGTCCACACACTGAACCCACTGTTCCACTGTACAGCTTTCAGAGAGTCTTCAGTATCCTCCATCATGAAGAGTTTCGTTCTTCTCTGGTTCTTCATCTGTGCTACAGGTAACATCTTTTACTCTGAGATATTAGATTCATCTTTACATTAGATCCGTCTTTATATAAATATAGTAGTTTTAGTGTAAGGGTCTTTAGCAAAAGATACTACAAATAATTTTGTTGTTAAACAATTTATTTGTTTGTTGTTAACGACCGCCTAGCAAAATCTTTGGTAAAATAATAAAATGAAAAAGTAGCTGTAACTGGGTTTAATTAAGTTTACAGTTATTAAACATATAAGAGGACTTCATGTAGAAATACATAATAACTAATATTTATTTTGTAATGCAGTTGAAGATATTTGTAAAATGTGTTTAATGACAATAAGAGATGAAATAAAGAGAATGCTGCTTCCTAAAGCTACTGGTCTTTTCCTGTGTGGGTTCTGTGGTTCATGCACTAACAGTAAAGCCTGAACAATACTTCCTTATATTCAACTCATCTACTGCTAGATAAAGTTACTAGCTGATTTGAGATTTGAGACTAGTGAGGAAAAGTTCATATATACTTACCGTACAGTGAAAAAAGTATTTGCCTCTTTTTGGTTCTGTTGTTGTTTTAAATAGATTTTTTGGAAGATCTAAAACACTTATGATATTAACACTCATGATATTATAGGAGTGAACAAAATTGTTTGGCTAGAAGTGTTTGCAGCTCTTCCATGGATATTATTTTTGTCCAGTCTTCTCCTTATGCAGGAGTACTGAACACTGTACAAGTACATGATGTGGCACTGTAGCAGCAAATACAAACCAGCAGCATATTCATGAAGAATGATTGCCATTTTTAGTTGGGTGAAAATCTTTTCCTCTCAAATTAAGCTCTGATTGAGATTTTTGGGTTTGTAACTGACCTGATGAATCGGGTCCTAATTTACCTGTTTTTCAGGTGTGCAGAATACAGCTGGAGATGAGAGCATCATCCAGCAGGAAGGATCTGATCTAACTATCTGTACTGGTATCACTGGTGTTCAGAGTGATGCTCGTATACAGTGGACCTGAGAAAGTGAAAGAAGAAATATTGTTTAGTCAGATCATTGATGGAGGAACTCGTACAGACATCAGCAGTGAGAGATTTAAAGGTCGAGTTCAGTGGAAATGTAACCATCAACAACATCTACATCAATGATTCTGGACTTTATACAACACACATCACTGCTGGACGTCTCATATCTAAAACTTTTAATCTCAGTGTTTATGGTGTGTGATTACAAAGCTTCCTTTCTTTATATGTCTGTTCTCTTAGTATTACAATGGATTGGCACATGGTCCAGGGTATTTCTGTCTTACACCCAGTGTTCCTGGTGGGAAAATGATAAAAATGAAATACAATTTCATAACTATAGCCACTAATAAGCCAGCTTAAACAAGTCTATGTGTTTAGGGTGTAGTTACGGTCACTTTAGAACAGGCCACATATGGGAACAAGTATTTGAGTGCACTTTTTCCTTGTGCAGTATTTGCATTATCTACAGTCATGTGGCTTTTTCTGTAATGTTTGTTTCTATTCATGTTTTTATATTGTTGAATGTTTTAGCTCCAGTTTCTACTCCAGAAGTAACAAGACATAACCAAACAGCAACTCGTACCAGGACGCTTGGAGAGTTTTGTTTCTTTATGTGCTCTGTAAGGAATGGAAGAGACGTGAACTTGTCCTGGTATGAAGAGGAAAAGATCATTAAGGTCACCAGTAACCCTGATCTCAGAGCCTCTCTTAATCTTTCACTTATAATTAATCCTCCAAACAATAAAACGTTCATCTGTGTGGCTGAAAACCCAGTCAGTAAAGAAACAGTTTCTATTAACATTGCAGAGATCTGCTCTTCTAAACCAGGTACTTATGATTTATACTGCAATGTAAGAAGCAACATTTATTTGTGTTGGCTGCAAAATATTAACTAACAATAGTTTATAGTAAGTGACTGGTTATCTTTTTAATCTCATATTTAAACCAACCAACATTGTTTTAAAAAGAGTCTGATAATTTATTTACTGTAACATAAAATACAGAGAAAACTTCAGAATTGGATTTTTAGTTGCTCACATATTTAGTATTGAAATACCTAACACTAAATTATATGACTGAAGTGAAGTGTACTTGAGCTTTGTTGTATATATTTTACCTGCTGCTTTATCACTAAAGAAATTTTGTTTTTTTTGTGTTTACAGATGTTACAGATAAGCGGATGGTTCCAGTCATAATATTAGCTGCACTATTTTTCTTATTCTTTGTTATTATTATTAGCTGTTCTAACTTTATTAAATGTCAGTGAAATGTGAGTTTAGGTTACACACAGACCTACAAACATGATAGATAGACCTACAAACAGATACATTAAATAAAAACAGACACAGTTTATTGATTCAGTACAATAATGACAAATCATTTTGTTGAACTGTATTTACCACTTGCAACCATATGTAGCACAATGTGAGAGACACGAGTCTGTCGAGTCAGAGAGTCAAAAACCAGATGAAAAGTTTTACACTAAATTCTGTTTAACGATGGTCTGTTAGTACATAGTGCTCGAGGCCAAAAAGAATGTGTTATAAATATATAAAATGTTTCAGTTACATTTTTGTAAACACACCTTGTTTTTTTTTTAAGAAATGGTGGGAACTGGCTGAGATCCAGAATGTATTGTTGTTTAGTCCTGCACAAAGGAAGGTTCATTCAAGTCGGCTACCTTATCATCTATCACAGGGATTTATTATCACATTACTTGATCACATTACTAAATTGCAAAGCATTTTCCAGCTGTCTGTGGGTTCTTAATCTTCGCTCTTTCCTAATAAGTCAGTAATAAATCCAGACTCTGTGGTCTTTGATGCCAAAACTATATTCTATTTGCACTGCATTCATTCACTGCCTGTGTTACAAACGCTTTATCCCTGCCAGGTCACCATCATGCTGGGTCTGATTCATTGGGGAGGAAAACAGAAAACAGGCTGGATCAGCTAACTGTCACCGCTTGGGTGCTCACATTTCACAAAGGGATTGTGCTTTACTTTCAGTTTTGTCAAATGAAAAGTTAAAATAATTCCAACCAAATAAAAACCAATAAAAAACCCAAAACTTAAATGAATAGTGAAATAAATAGAAATAAGTAAGCAGTCTATATTATGGTAAAGGGGAAAACATGGACCTGCTGGTGACCAGAAAGTCAATTACAATAAATGTACTGTTTATGCTTAATCCAATAATTTGGGTATGAGGCAGAAATACACCCTGGATCCTGCCATTAAAATAAGTTCTTGTGAGTGTATGTAAACTTTTGACTTGAACAGTAGAGGAGGAAAAGGTCACACTAAAGGTGGAGTGTTTGGTATCTATCAACATGTTCCAGCTCGCCTGTTTGCTTGTTGAAACACATTTTTCAGTGGCTACAGCATTTCCCATCAACCTTTATTCTGGTTTAACGGTTAGTCTGCCGCCTGCAAGTGGAATGAGGAAAAAATCAAGAATAAGGGAAAAAGAAACTGTTAGGGTGTGTTTCTGAGAACATTGTTTACAGATAATTTCTTGTCAATCCCAAATGGATTAAAAAAATACACTTAATAGAAAAACTATTTATACAGTATCATGTAATTTGGGACACAGCCACTTCTTTGAGTTTTGCCTTCAGGAGGCTTATACAGTTCAGAATGACTTTGTTCCCTTTCAAATGAGGCTTTGTTTACACCCATCTTTAGATTAACATGGAAAGGCAAGAAAAGAAGCACTGATCTGCTCTACATGTTACAGTCTACTTCTGGATAAAGTACTGTTCCTTTTTTTAAGAATTACTATCTTCATCTGGTTTCCAAGGTTCCTTTTGCTTACTTTCTGCATTTAGCAGACACTCTTATCCAGAGCAACGTACAGAAGAGCTTCTATAGTAAAACATTTCATAACTCTAGTTTAAGTAAACAACAGTCCAAGAACACAAATCTGCTAAAACCTGTTAGAATCAAAGTTCTAGTAGAGGTACCCTTCCTTAATATTTGGTTACTAGAGCTTTGCGGTTCCTGAATCACCCGGGTTAATGATTCGAATCTTTGTACTGAATCAGGAATCACGAGTCCAAAATCTCAATTAAACTGGATCCTATGAGTCCTCTAAGCCATGGGTGTAACTACCGGGGGTGAACTGGGGCCCAAGCCGTGTTATTATATTACAATATTGTAGCGGCGTTATGATGCGGTTGTTCAGCGTGCAGGGCATGGTACATGTTGAAACCATCGCTCCAGATCTCTTCAGCTCAGCCCGAAGCTCTTTGGATGTTTGGCCAGCATGGTATCAGTGGGAGGTTTGTAAAATGACCAAAAACACCTGATTTGGAACTTTTCACTGGTCTATAGGTCATTTGGTAATTGGGTTTTTAAGAAGAATTAACAATAAGTTTAGTCATTCATGGACAAAGAAGGGTTGAGGATTGAGAGATTTCTCAAACAACAAAGGTAAGGAATTTATTTTATCATCTACAGTCCATATCATTATTAAGCATATATACCCAGGTACTCAGAATTCATTTAGCTGTGCAGGCTTCGATAACTGATTCACTTGGAATTCACTAAGGGAGACAGTTCAAACAAACAAACAATATAATACAAAACAATGTAATTATGAGTGATGGAGTCTGTAGTGATGTTTATGGCATCACTATTTGTGTTATTATATAGTAGTATGTAATTTAGGATGCAGCAAAAAATGGTCCTGATTTATTTTATGTTATTAACTCTGCATACGTTGCCAAATTTACCTTTTTTGGCATTATTGTACAAATTAATCTAAATATAACAATGAATGTGATATTTAGCAGTATGACGTCACACAAGCTCGCTTCCTGTACGTTTTTGTTCAGTTCGTGAGAACAGGCTAAACCGTCAACTGTGATCTTTAGGTCCCAAACAATTGAGACTGTGTCTGTTTACCGTGTCAGTTGTAAGCAAAAACAATGTATTTAACAATAGTAAAGTTAAACTAAAGATAGGACTATTAAACATTAAATTGCTTGCGTGTAAAACTGTAATTGTAAATGAGATTAGCACACATAACTGTGTTAGTGCACTTTGTTTAACTGAGACCTGGGCTAGACCTGATGAGTATCTAAGTTTAAATGAAGCAGCTCCTCTGGGATACAGTTATAAACATAATAGTCTTCGTGTAGGAGGAGTAACCACAGTTTATGACACAGCCTTACTGTAAAACAAACTTGTATAACTAACTCATTTGAAGTCCTTGTTTCTGACATAGCCAATAAATCTTTGTTTGATTAAACTGCTATGTTTAAGCTGGTTACTATTTATCGACGCCCTGGTCCTTATTCTGCATTTCTTTATGCATTTGCTGATTTTTTCTCCAAATTAGTCTTATCAACTGAAAAGGCTTTAATTGTTGGAGATTTTAATATTCCTTAGGAAAACAAGCATGATCCGCTTTAACTGTGTTTGATTCTATTTTAGAATCTATAGGTATTACCCAAAATGTAACAGGACTCACTCGCCGCGTAATCATACCTTTGACTTAATACTAACTTACGATATTGGCAGGGTGGCACAATGGCTCAGTGGGTAGCACTGTCGCCTCACAGCAAGAAGGTCCTGGGTTCGATCCCCAGGTGGGGCGGTCCGCGTCCTTTCTGTGTGGAGTTTGCATGTTCTCCCCGTGTCTGCGTGGATTTCCTCCGGGAGCTCCGGTTTCCTCCCACAGTCCAAAGACATGCAAGCGAGGTGAATTGGAGATACAAAATTGTCCATGACTGTGTTCGATATAATCTTGTGAACTGATGAATCTTGTGTAATGAGTAACTACCGTTGCTGTCATGAATGTAACCAAAGTGTGAAACATGACGTTAAAATCCCAATAAAACAAAAACAAAAACGGTGTTGACATTCTACCACAGAAAGACTTGATTTCCGATCACTCCCTACTAATGTATGAAGTGTCCCTATCTAATAATATACAGTGACCACATTGTTTTAAATCTAAGCACACTATTACGTCTGCAACTGCAGCAGCTTTTATAAACTTTATGTCACCATCAGAGCCCAAAGAGCTACAACAGGCAACTAAACATTTAGAGTCCGTATTCCGCACAACTTTAGACAGTGTAGCCCCGGTTAAAACTAAAGTGATTAGGGAGAAAAAGCTGCTCCATGGTACAATGACAACACGTGTCCTGTAGATCATATCATTTTACTGGATAGGCTAGAAGTAGGGGCTACAAGTGTTAAAGAACTCACACTATCTTCATTTAAATCCTATTTGACTGATCACTCTCAATTTGTCTATAATAATAATGATAAATAATGATAAAAATAAAATAAAATGCACAGAAACTACAAAAGTAAAGTATGGTGTTCCACAGGGGTCAGTATTGTGATTTCTATTCTATTTTTTACACTCTATATGCTACCACTAGGAAAAATGATTCATAAGCATGCATCAATTTTCACTGCTATGCAGAGGACACACAGCTGTATATATCAGCCAAACCAAATGATACTGACACAATCAGTAAGATTGAAGATTGTGTAAACGACATAAAAGACTGGATATTGTGTAATTTTCTTTTACTTAATTCAGATAAAACAAAGGTATTACCTTGGATCTTTGGATCTAAGTCTGCGAGAGACAAGTTGTCTAGCCTGGTGCTAAACCTAAACACTTTCTCTGTTACTCCCAGCTCAGATAGTATAGTATATGTAGAATAGATTTAGCAGTCTGGTGCTCTCATGTTTGTCTCTCATGTTTGCCAGATTTGCTGGTGCTGTGTGTTGGCTTCTGGCTGCGCCTGATCTCTGACCCCTAGGACCCGAGCTGCCCACCCTGAATATAGACAAAGGCGCAGAGTTTGGAGGTTCTTGGTCATAGAAACTTGTGTTGATCAGGGAGGTTGGGTTGCTGTCGTTCTGCCTCTCTTGTCCGATCACTCAGGTTTGATGACGGTGGGGGAGGTGGGCGCTGATGTCCTGTGAAAGCCGTCATGACCTTGTTACCTGCTTGCTCTCCCTTTTAGTTATGCTGTAATAATCAGGGCTGCCGGAGTCTAAAGCTACTCTCTGTAAAACTGATATTTTACTCTTAATTATTCACATTTTAATTCCATTTTCTGTTGTTTTACCCCGAGGTGGTTCTGACGGAAACCTGCTTCCCCACCTAAAGTTGAAGCCTGCAAGTCGAGACTGCCATGCCAACAATGCTGCTCCTGCTAGATGTGATGGGTACCTGACGTGTTTGCACCAAAATTGTCCAGAACTCACTACAGACTTTCATTACAGACTGGACTGAATAATGAACTTTAATTGTTTACATTATTATTTTTTTTATTTTTTTTGATAGTTATACCTTTTAGTTCAATTTAATTTCGTTTATTTAGGATTTGTATAAATTTGTTTTTGTGCCACTGTTGCCCTTGGCTTGCTCAACAAGAGGTTTTTATTCTGTCGGTCCTGGATTCTTAAAGTTGCTTTAAGACAATTGTAAAATTGTAAAAAGTGCTCTAAAAATAAATTTGACTTGACAAACAAACAATTAAATAAATAAATACAAATTCTAGTCTAAATATAAAAAATACACAGATTAGCTATAGAGTTTGTACTGATGGTTATGTCATCACTGTTAGTGTTATTATATAGTAGTATGTAATTTAGGATGCAGCAAAAAATGGTCCTGATTTATTTTATGTTATTAGATCTGAATATGTTGCTAAATTTACCTTTTTGCATTATTATATACAGTATATTACAATGAGTGTGATCAATCAATTTCCTCTGCTTCTTCCCGTTAGGGGTCGAACCCAGGACCTTCTTGTTGTGAGGTGACAGTGCCTACGTCACACGAGGTCTCTTCCTGTAAGTTTTCATTCAGATCGGGTGAGACCGCCGAACGTGTCGGATGTGATTATGATGATAAACAAGCATGAGGATTATTGTAATTAATCATGGTGGTGGTCGCGGTGTTTCTTTACCTGGTTTGCTGTAAGTTTACTTCTTTTCTTGTTGTACTGAAGTTAAACCGTGTAAACAGGAATGATTTTAATCCATTTAATCGGGCTGGCAAAAACACAGACAGTATTGTTCAGTGTGTTTTTATCAGTCTGGTAGAATAATAAAATAAGAGATCAGATGCATCTTCACATTTGTAAAAATATTTATTTCTTAATCGTTATTTGAACAGAAATTCTGCACGGATGTGTTTTAGGCTGGAACTGACCCGGTTCATTTACACGTTCTGTAGTTCAGTAACTAATGTTGTAATGCGTTACTTGGGCATAACACGGTTCATACCCAAGTTTTATATGTTTAGACAAAGACCCAAGTAAACACAAAAAAATGAGAGGCTTCCAGAACCACTGCTAATGCTCTGGGTCTCCAGCTGAACCACAGTAAGAGCCATTACCTACATATGGAGATAAACTGGATCAGTGGTGAACCTTCACAAAGTTTCACCAATAACTCATCCAGAGGGTCACAAAAGAACCCAGATGAACTTACTTATTCAGTGGTTAAAGAACTGGAGTAGTGATCAGAATCAGGCTTTATTGGCCAAGTTTGCTTACACATACAAGGAATTTGTTTTTGGTTACACACATGCTCACAGTGCATGAAAAATACAATAAAGAAAGAAAGTCTTATACACTCACATTCATACCTGTAAACATTACATGTGCAATTAACATTATGCGTTAAAAGGTGCAGTGTTTATGCAATATAGAAAGTACCTTAATAAAAAAATATATAAATAAGAAATGATAGTGAACATGAGATCCAGCATATGCAATGTTGTGTGCCATCATATAAATTTGAAAGTCACTGGTTTAAGCCCCACCACTACCAGGTTGCCAGTTTTGGGCCCCGTAACCCTCAGTTGCTTGGATTGTATTTAGATAAAAGTGCCTGCAAAATGCCATAAACAAAGTGTGACACAGGTACTTAAATTGTACTTTTGTATCATAAAAAAGCTTGGGACAGTATAAATGCAGTGTTTCTGACTTTGACTTTTATTTAATGTCAGACAGCATGAACCTGAGATATTTCATGTTTTATCTGTTCAACTTCATTTCATTTGTTAATAAACATCCATTCCTGCATTTCATTTCAACACATTTCAGTAAAAGTTGGGACAGGAGCAATTTATGAGTCTTAACTGTTTATTACTCAGCTGATGAATCTGATCCTGATTTACCTGTTTTTCAGGTGTGCAGAATACAGCTGGAGATGAGAGCATCATCCTGCAGGAAGTGGAAGGATCTGATCTAACTATCCGTACTGGTATCACTGGTGTTCAGAGTGATGCTCGTATACAGTGGTTCTATGGACCTGAGAAAGTAAAAGAAGAAATATTGATTAGTCAGGTCTTTATGGGAAACTCTGGTACAGAAATCAGCAGTGAGAGATTTAAAGGTCGAGTTCTGCTGGACAGAATCAGTGGAGATTTAACCATCAACAACATCAGCATCAGTGATTCTGGACTTTATACAACACAGATCACTACTGGACGTCTCATATCTAGAACTTTTAATCTCAGTGTTTATGGTGAGTGTGATTACAAAGCTTCCTTTCTTTATATGTCTGTTCTCTTAACTTATTACACAAAAGGCCGAGCAGAAGTGTAATCAGTAATTCAGCTCAGCCAATCAGAATGCAGCACCCGGTTTATACACGCGCGTTCGGACGTTCTGCAGTAAGTTTAGTTTTGTATATGAGACTTGCCGAATGTCCCCAGAATGGAAGTTCGGGTTCTGGAGCTCGGCGGTGTAAAGTGTTGTAACGCTCACTGAAGTCCTGACTAAACAGTTAAAGTGACTCTACCCTGTCGTGTGCCTTTATTCCCACACCTCCACCACCGCACAGCAAAAGACCCGCAGCATCCCCACCGGACAGCGGCTAGGTGAGCCGACCCTCTACAGTAGCAAGGGGCTAATGCTAGCGGTAAAGTGCGGCGATAGTAAAGGAAGTAAAAACACGACAATATTTTCGTTAAGTAAAATATAAAAATAACTAAAAGACCAAAATATATTACAATACATGTAGTCAAAATACACAGTGAGTGCACCGCAAGCGATTTTGGGAATCTGTGTAAAAGATCCAGTAAAGCCGATAATATAATGCACTGCATTTAAGATTACACTCTAACACACACACAAACATATACATATAATTTTAAATATACACACACATATAAATAGATATACACACATACATACATATTTACTGTATTATTATTTTTATAATTTTTATAAGTGTACTATAATTAGACTATAATACTATAATTAACTGTAAAGAGCATGGGAAGACCATGGCCGGCAATAGTATATTTGTAACTGTTTCTAATACATTTCAAATTGAAAGGCTGAAAAAGCCCAATGCATCTATAAAACACATTACATGCCGCGATAAATGCACTGCCCGAGTGTCCCCCCCCCCCCCCCCTCTCCCCACTGCCTTTCAGCGGCAGGCAGCAGCAAACAGATCATCAGACGAGGCCATGTTGACCAGATTGTTAGTTATTTACAAGTCAATATTGCCTGTATGGACAGTGATAAAAAAAAAAAAAAGTGAACCTGTAAAACTGCGGTGTTAAATGCGATGCGGTCGAAAATTTGGGTGCACCTAACTTTTGTGCCTAAGTTCTCTGTCAAAGTCATTGGTCGTCCTTGGTGACTTTAATATTCATATTGACTCTGTATCTCCTGGTTCGACTGGTTTTTTGTCACTCTTAAACTGCTTTGACTTGTATCAACATGTGGATTTTTCAACTCATAAACATGGTCACATTTTAGACCTGATTTGCTCCTCAGCCGGAACTATCACTAATGTATCAGGTCATGATATTGGCATATCCGATCATCTGTTTATTACATCATGCATTTCACTACACACTGCTAACCCCCCCCCTCTAGGACCCTTCTCTCTTACCGTAATATCTCCTCTGTTGATCCATTAGCTTTCTCCTCTGTCCTGGAATCTTCCAGTTTACCTCTTATTACCTCACTATGCGACATTGATGAGGCCATCTTTGTTTACAATCAGTCTATGGCCGATACCCTTAACACCCTTGCTCCAGTTATAACTCGGTCTGTGCCCTCCTTGCATTCCTCACCCTGGTTTACTGCAGAACTTCGTGGTTTAAAAACAGCTGGTAGGCGTCTTGAACGTCTATATAGGAAAACAAGCTTATAAGCTTATTTAATCACCATGGGTTAAATTTTCACTGCTATGCTGACGACACCCAGGTTTATCTAAACCTTATACCATCTGATCCTTTTCCACCCCCATCCCTCACCGAGTGCATCTGTGATCTCAACTCATGGCTGTGTGCAAACTTTCTTCTATTGAATGCCCATAAGACGGAGTATCTCATTATTGGCTCCAAATTGGCTGTCTCTTCTCTCACTAACACATCCCTCACTATTGCTGGTATCTCTGTTCAGTCTTCGGCTAAGGCACGTAATCTCGGGGTGCTGCTCGACCCTCCCCTGTCATTGGAGCCACATATCAATTCATTGGCAAAGTCTGCCTTCTTCCAGCTTCGAAAGGTCACCCGTTTGCGTCCGTTCCTTTCGTTTAAAGCTGCTGAGACCCTGGTACATGCCTTTGTCACTTCAAAACTTGACTATTGCAATTCTCTCCTTTATGGACTCCCTTCAAAATCCCTCCGACCCTTGCAGATTGCTCAGAATGCTGCTGCCCGAGTACTGACCCGGTCAAAAAAACATGAACATATCACCCCGGCACTTGAACAACTCCACTGGCTCCCTGTCAAAAAACGTATCCAATATAAAATTTTAGTGCTCGCTTTCAAGGCACTTCATGGTCTGGCTCCCTTGTATCTGGCTGATCTTTTACATCGCTATGTCCCTTCCCGCAGGCTAAGATCGTTTGATGCTGGTCTCCTTGTTAGACTCAGGTTTAGGTTGACCATCATGGGTGGTAGATCATTTAGTGTTGCTGCCCCGACACTGTGGAACTCTCTTCCTCTCCCTCTTCGTCTCTCTTCCTCTCTCTCTGAGTTTAAATCTCTTCTTAAAACGTTTTTGTTTACTTAACACTTTCATTCTCGTGTTTTTATTTGATTGTTGTTCTTGACTGTAACTACTATGTAAAGCGTCCTTGGGTATTATGAAAGGCACTATATAAGTTGAATGTATTATTATTATTATTATTATTCTCTCACTCCCAGCCAACACCCCCTTTTTCATTGGTCCTTTTGGCTAATTAGCTCCAGCTGCTGGAGAACAGACATTGGAGACCATTGCTTGTGACTCTGTTTGTTTGCTTAGGATTCCTGGTAACGCTGTCTGTTTGGTTTGGATTTTCCTTGCACTCTGCTTGTCTTTTGCCCTTGTCTTTTGCCCTTGTCTTTTGCCCTTGTCTTTTGCCCTTGTCAGGTTCCTGTTCAGTGTTAGCATTTAGCTTAGGTCTTGTGTTTGTTTGTCTTGTTTTGTGTGATATGTTTTGTCTTTATTGTTAATAAATATATAGTTGGCCGCTCAGGTGGCGCAGCGGTAAAGTACGCTAGTGCACCAGAGTTGGGTTTCTAGATGCATCGTATCGAAACTCAGCTCTACCTTTCTGACTGGGTTGGGCGGCAGTATGAACAACGTTTGGCTGTTGTTCATGGGCTTAGCGGGTAGAGTCGGAGCATAGGTCCTCATAACTGGTAAAACTGCGGCCCCTGCTGGTTGGCTGACGGCGCCTGCACAGGGCTGAGGAATAACATTGAGGGGGGTGTGACCCTCCGTGCGCAGTGTCTCTCGGTGTATGAACTCGGCTCGTGCGGGTGTAAAATGCAAGTCTGTACCGATTGCGTGCCGGAGGGGGCGCAATTCGGTTGAGTGGCGTCCTCAGTCAGCGGCAAGGGGTTGAACCAGTATAGAGTACATAATCAGGGTAATTGGATATGACTAGAATGGGGATAAAAAATTGGGGGAAAAAAGTGGGAAAAAATATAAATGATTAAAAAAAATATATATATATAGTTCATTACATCTCTGTGAGTGTGTCCGCCCCTCTTGTCCTGTCTTAGCCCAATAGCGTTACATGTTGCTTCTGAACTGATTGCTTCTAATCATGTTTTAATGTTTCTGTGTGTTTTAGCTCCAGTATCTACGCCAGCAGTAACAATAATTAATCAAACAAGAAATAATGAAACAAAAACTGACACCAGGACACTCGGAGAGTTTTGTTCCCTTCTGTGCTCTGTGAGGAATGGAAGAGATGTAAACTTGACCTGGTATGAAGATGACAAGATCATCAGTGTCACCAGTAACCCTGATCTCAGTGTCTCTCTTAATCTTTCACTTGAAATTAATCCTACAAACAGTAAAACGTTCATCTGTGTGGCTGCAAACCCAGTCAGTAAAGAAACGGTTTCTATTAACATTGCAGAGATCTGCTCTTCTAAACCAGGTACGTTAGAGTCTAATTTACTCTTTATTTATTACTTAATGATAAATTACTTAATACTACATTTTCATGCCTTTTCTGGCCTGATGAGTGTAAATGCCAAAAAGCTTTTAAATTGCAGAAGTATCAAATGTTTTTCTGCAGTGTAATGAGGAACATTTAAGAGACACAATTAACATTATAATTGGGGTGACACGGTGGCTCGGTGGGTAGCACTGTCGCCTCACAGCAAGAAGGTCCTGGGTTCGATCCCCAGGCGGAGCGGTCCGGTTCCTTTCTGTGCAGATTTTGCATGTTCTCCCCATGTCTGTGGGTTTCCTCCGGGAGCTCCAGTTTCCTCCCACAGTCCAAAAACATGGTCAGGTTAATTGGAGACAATGAATGTGTGTCAGAGTCAGAGTCAGAGAGGTTTTATTGTCATTTCAGCTACATACAAGTACATATTGAAACGAAACAGCGTTCCTCTAGGATCACGGTGTAACACGGTACAAAAAGTGCAAGACAATACAAAACAGTGCAATTACAACAATAATACAAAAAATCTATAATAAATAACTACAAAAGATATTCCTAATTATCCCTAATCTAAACAAGTAATTAGAAGACAGGACTAAAGACAAGTGTTAGTACATGATGGTGAATAGATGGTACAATGGTTCATGAGGTAGTGACATGTTGTACATTAGCAGCGTAAAATTGGCAATGCCGATAAGGTGCCTAAAAAGTAAATAAGGTGCAAAAATACAAGTAAGGTGCAGAAATTGCTAGTTCAGTTCCAGGAGGTGTGCAAAAAAATGCCAGTAACATAGTCAATACAGTTCAGTGTGTGGCAGCAGACTTGTTATAGTATTGTATATAGTATATAGTATTGTTATAGAGTGTGTCTGTCTCCCCCCGTGCGTCCCTAATTGGATAAGCGGATAAGAAAATCAATGAATGACTTAACAATTAGTTTGTTTGTGGGTGCTGCATAAAAAATATATATATATATAAGGTTTTTAAAAATTGTGAGCATGCATTATAACAGTGGGAGGATCCTTATGTTGGTTGTAAACTATCAACTATTCCATCCCACCTCGGCACAAATTATTATTTTCATGTTTTAACTTTAGATTAGATACAGAGAAAAAAAATGAAAGACAGAATAATCAAAATTATTTAATATTTCTTGTATTCTGTGCGTTTACTGGTTTTGATGCTCTGTTAAAGCCAAACATCTGAATGCTATTAGTTGTGTATTTAGATTCTTGATGATGGTTTAATAAACAAGTTCAATAAAAGATTGTACACATGTACATTGTGGTAAATCCTGTTAATTTACATTTTACATTTACATTTTCAGCATTTAGCAGATGCTTTTATCCAAAGCGACTTACACAATGAGCTGAACACAATGAGCAATTGAGGGTTAAGGGCCTTGCTCAGGGACCCAACAGTGGCAACTTGGTGGTGGCGGGGCTTGAACCGGCAACCTTCTGTTTACTAGTCCAGTACCTTAACCACTGAGCTATCGCTGGCCCAATTTAAAGCTGTTTAAAGCATCATAATGTTTAGGACTTCCTTACAATCACCTTTTAACTATACACAGTGTTTTAAAGTATTTACACTGCATTGGTATAAACTGGACTTTTATTTGAAGGTTGCCGTATTTATTAATATTACTGGATGAATATTATTGTTATTTTTGCATCTTAAAGTTCTGTATAATTTGTTCTACTGTAGAGAAAGTGATTTGAGATGTGTCGTCTTTCACCTGCTGCTGTATTACTGAAGAAATTAATCTTTATGTTTACAGCTGTTCCAGTTTACCGGTGGATTCCAATCCTAGTATCATTACTAATATTATTAATAGTAGCGGGAGCTGGATTTTGGGTTTGGAAAGAAAACACAAGAAGGTAAGATTGTAATTACTTCAGTTTTCTTTACTTTTCCAGTTCTATAAAAATGTGTGATGTGAAGGATACAGACAGAATTAAAAATAACACCAAGTGTATCACCAGAAATCCTGCAGTGCTACATTGTTATACCCTCGTGTTAATGATAATGAATTGTCTCTTGTCTGCTCTTATCAATTAAGTGACAATATGTTTTAATAGTTTGATATCGAGGCTTTTGCATTTATTAAAGGTTTTAAAGATTTTTTTTCTTTCAGAACCGACACAAGGTGAATTTACAATTTCATCATGCAGATAAAAAGGTGAAAGTTCTAAATTTAACTGAGATTTAAAATATATTTAAAACTACCTTTAATGTTAAAGACCAATTTATTAATGATTTCATGTACTGAAGTTAAAATGCTGTTCAGCTCTAGCTGTTTCTCTGTCCCAAATCTAAACATGACTTAAATAGAACCTGTCTGGCAATGTGAAGCAAGTTATAAGTTGGGTTATACAGCAGGATGAGGAACCAAAGCACAAAAGCAAACCCACCTCTGAATGGCTCAAAAGAAGAAAAATCAGGGTTTTGGAGGTCGAGTAAAAGTCCTGACCTGAATCTTATTGAGTTGTTGTGACAAAACATTAAACATGCTGGAAATACGTCCAATGTAGCCCAGTTACAATAATTCTGCAAATAAGAGTGGGACAGAATTCCTCCACACTGCAATTTATTACAAATAGTGATTGTAGTTGGCACTGCCAAGGGAGGCACAACCAGTAGATTTGAGCAGTTGAGGTTTAGGGGTCTTGCTCGGGGCCCCAACAGTGGCAACTTGGTTTGTGTGCATGGTATAGTGAGTGTGTACAGTAGTAATACAACCCCTGGCAAAAATTATGGAATCACTCTTGGAAGATGTTCTGTCAATTGTTTAATTTTGTAGAAAAAAAATTAATCACAGACATGCCACAAAACTATAATTTTTCAAAATGTCAACCTTCTGGCATTAAGAAACAATAAAAAAAAGAAACAAATATAATAGTTGTGGTCAGTCACAATTGCTTTTTTTAGATCAAGTAGAGGAAAAAAATATGGAATCACTCAAATCTGAGGAAAGAATTATGGAATCACTCTGTAATTTGCAGTTTAAAAACAAAACATCTGCAGCAGATTAGATTTGCTAATTATTCTTCAGTTTAAAAAGAGTGCTTACACCTCGGAGAGCTGTTGCACAAAGCAGATTGTCATGAATCATGGTTCCAACACAAGATATGTCAGTTGAAACAAATGAGAGGATTATAAAACTCCTTCAAGAAGATAAATCATTGTGGAATGTCACAAAAGATGTTGGTTGTTCCCAGTAAGCTGTGTTTAAAATCTGGACCAAGTACAAACAAAATGGGAAGGTTGTAAAAGGGAAGCACTGGTAGACCAAGTAAGACATCAAAGCATCAAGATAGAAAACTTAAAGCAATATGTCTTGAAAACAGAAAATGCACAACAAAACAAATGAGAAACAAGTGGCCGGAAAGTGGAGTCAATGTCTGTGACTGAACTGTAAGAAATCACCTAAAAGAAATGGGATTTACATACAGAAAAGCCAAACAAAAGCCATCATTAACACCTAAAAAGAAAAGAACAAGGTTAAAGTAGGCTAAAGAAAAGCAATCGTGGACTGTGGGTGACTGGATAAAAGTGATCTTCAGTGATGAATCGCGAATCTGCATTGGGCAAGGTGATGATGCTGGAACTTTAGTTTGGTGTCTGTCCAATGAAATTTATGAAGATAACTGCCTAAAGAAAACATGTTAATTTCCACAGTTGTTGATGATATGGGCCTGCATGTCGGGTAAAGGCACAGGGGAGATGGTCTTCAATAAATGCCAAAGTCCACATTGAAATTTTGGACGCTTTTCTTATTCCATCAGTTGAAAGGATGTTTGGTGATGATGACTTCATTTTTCAAGATGATAATGCATCTTGCCATAGGGCAAAGGACGTGAAAACTTTCCTTCAAGAAAACATATAATGTCAATGGCGTGGCCTGCAAATAGTCCGGATCTCAATCCATTTGAAAATCTCTGGTGGAAATTGAAGAAAATGGTCAATGACAAGGTTCCAACCTGCAAAGCTGATCTGGCAACAGCAAGAGACAGTTGAAGGCAGATTGATGAAGAATACTGTTTGTCATTAGTTAACTCCATGCCTCAGAGAGTTTAAACCATTATAAAAGCCAGAGGTGGTGCAACAAAGTAATAATGGTGCAGTGTTTTCTAATGATTCCATAATTTTTTCCTCAGATTTGAGTGATTCCATATTTTTTTCCTCTACTTGATCTAAAAAAAAGCAATTGTGACTGACCACAACTATTATATTTGTTTCTTTTTTTATTGTTTCTTAATGCCAGAGGGTTGACAGTTTGAGAAATGATAGTTTTGTGGCATGTCTGTGATTTATTTTTTTTCTACAAAATTAAACAATTGAAAGAACATCTTCCAAGAGTGGTGATTCCATAATTTTTGCCAGGGGTTGTATAATCGATTGTAATTACAATCTTTATCATTTCAATTCATACCAACATCACATGTTAATGTTTCATCCTGTTTCTCATGTTGTATCTGAGGGACAGATATGGCCTAGTGGTTAAGGTACTGGACTAGTAAGCGAAAGGTCCTTGGTTCAAGCCCCACCACTGCCAGGCTGACACTGTTGGGCCCCTGAGCAAGGCCCTTAACCCTCAATTGCTTAGACTGTATACTGTGACAGTACTGTAAGTCGCTTTGGATAAAAGCGTCTGCTGTTAATGTTAAAATGTAGCTCATTTAGTTTTTACTGTTTATATTACAGGAAGATAATTCCAGTGTAACAGACCAAGAGGAACCAGTGGTGTATTCAGTCGTGAACCACAAAAAATCTTCCTAATGTGGTACATTTTCTACACATCTGCCTGTTTTAATCTGTCACCACTCAGTGTTCATTTACAGCTGGTAACAGATATTCAGTAAGATTCTAACTAGTTTAATGTTTCACTTAGCACTGAATTCTAAAATATATTTATCAGCATTATTACTGATGATTGAGATAAACTGTTGTGTTGTGTCAATTCAAGAACTAACAACCCCAAATCTGAAAGTTTGGAAGTGCAAATAAAAAAACTGGAGGAATTTCAGTGTGTAAAGGGTAAAGGGCACAAGCTTAAGCTGAACACTGATCTCTCTCTGATCCCTCTGGCTGCACTGCAAGAACTGTCATTCATCAACAGCTGATAAAACCACATGGGTGTTTAAATCGGCAAACATTTATCAAGCACCAAAAGCTGACACCACCACCAATTGCATGACAAAGTATTTGAACACCAACAGCATGAGCAGAAGTATTCGCACACCCCCAACCACATGAGCAGAAGTGAGCAAGTACTCAACCCCCTCATACTGTACCACTCCTGAGCTGCAATCACACTCACATTTTCATCAGGAATTGCACTTCTCTAGTTTAGTTTGCATTTTCCATACTGTCCCAACTTTTTCTGATTGGGGTTGTAGTTTGTAAACTGATTGTTGATGGAGTTGGGAAACCTCCCCTGGTTGTCTGATTATTATTTAATATCTGCAAGCTCAGTATTTCTGTTGCCTTTATGTTTATAGTATTGAGCAGACATTTTTATTTACAGTGACTAACAAATGAGTTAAATAAGTGCAGTTTAAGCATTTGAGGGTTAAGGGTCACTTGCTCAGAAGTCTGACAGTGGTAACTTGGCAGGAGGGCTTAAACTAGAACCATTCTGATTACTGAGTACCGTAACCACTGAGCTACTTGTATAAATGCTAGTATTATTTAGGAAGTTCTGTGCTAACTTGTCTTTACAAAATTAGATCAGTTATCAAAACGACCATTAGAACCACCAACAGTGTAGAAGTTCCACATTTTCTGATGTTTCTTCATCACACTTCATAAAACTGTCCAGATAAGGAATCACATACAAACTGTTTCCTCAGTTTGTGCACGGTATACTGAATTTCTGCCTAGTGATTTGTTTTCCATTTTTATGTGCTTTATCTGAGGTTGTATTGTTTTTATTGGGTTTTTGTTTTGTTTTGCTGTTTTTTAAATAAATGGGGAATTGTAAACTTGTTTTGTGTTGTATTTGGTTATTGTGTATAGAAAAGATGAGAATTTGCAATGAGCAGATGAGATTTAGTCAACAGACCAACTACAAATGAACTTTCACAGTTTTCACTGCAGAAAAATGTACAACTAGTTTAATCTTCCTTTATGAAGCCTTAGCTTATTAGCTTATTTGACTAGTATTAAACAAGAAGCTCTGTTTTATAGTCGTCACAAAAGTAGATCAGAAAATGAAAGGCTAATAATATACATTCAGAAATTATTCAGTGTTGATAGCAAATGACCTGAATAATGGTTGTAAATAAGAGATTTCAGTTGTAATTGTCTATCTTAAAACAAACATAAAGGAGTTCACCTACCATAGTACATGAGCTCAATTAACGTAGCAGGTGGAATTAATCAGGCGACTTGTTTGTGTCATGTTGAAAGTATCCTGACTGACTGGTCTATGGAGGATGACCTTTTTATTTTAAATTTAAAGTTTGACCAGATTCTCTACACTGACACTGATAAAGGCTTCACCCAGATCCATGTGACTTTGTTTGCTCTTGGTGGCACAACAATGTTCATTTCTCTTTCACTCAGAGAATTAATAATGGAGGATTCATGTTGAATATGTAATAAACCTAAAGTACTGTACATTTTACCTGGTCATTTTAAACCATTAAAATCATGTAGAATGACCATCATTTCTTAAATGACCTAAAAAATAATAGACATATAAAATACCAAGATGCTAATGCTATATTCAAGATGATACGATTATATCGGGACGGAAAAAGAAACAAGTGCAAAGAGCTAAACAGAGTTGCACCTCAATTTGCAGCAATCTACACCAATATGAGTATTATAATATTTCATAAAAAATTTATTTGTTTATGAAGTATAAACAATGACCAATTTAAACCTAATTTTAGTTTAAACCTGTTTTACTCACCACTTGGTTTCACTTTGTCGACCTTGTACAGAATTGACGACAGGAATCCTGGTTTCAGATCTCACATAAATATTCAATTTAAATTAAAATAAAACTGATTACAAGTTAAAAGTTGATCAACTATTTGTTTTATTTCCTTATGATATGACTATTCGCTGTATTCTGTACACACCTTACTCAAACAACAAACAGGTACAAGAAGTGCATATGTTGTGTGTTTGCCTTAATATACAAATACTGGGTTGGACTTCATTGGTTTTCAGAACAGCCCTAATTCTTCACATTCTTTCATGATTTCAGTCTAAGTTAACGTAATTGTATAATGTAATCACTGCACAGTTGAGAAGAATGTTGCTAAGTGACATTCATCTAGCTGTGCCATGTTACCATTCCACAAATCACATAAGTACATTTTGGCATTTTAAAAAGGTGGTGTGACTCCAACTGTACGAAAATAAAGGTTTTGTGTCTAAAATCAACCAAAGAAAACTCATTCTGGTATTATTTTTAACTTTAAATAAAAGATTAAACATGTTTTTGTAGTGGTAAAAGGTTGGCTGGACCTGTTTTTACCATGAAGCTGTCAAAGAAAGATTGATACAGAACTCTGAACCCAAAAATCATGGGATGAATTCTTCAGCCATTTTCAGTGTTTAATTCTTAGTCTTAACTCTTTTTGGAATGTGTTCCAGGCATCAATTTTAGAGAAAATATACCAAGAAATTGCAAATACAGATTAACAAAGCAGACTCCAAAACATTTTGACACAAAATCTTTCTGGCAAGAACTGAGCATAAATGACAACATTTGTATAGTTTTGTTAGAAATGGAGAGATGGGGAAACAATAGAAGACAAGAAATAATAATAACATGGCTTGAAGCAGGACAGGGATAAATGAATAGCCATACAAGACAGTACAAACTTGGGGATAACTGTCCATGTTGGAGGGATGGAAGTTTGGATTGTATTTTTTCCCCACTTTGCTGTTGAGAAAATGCAACCTCCACATCTGGCAGAGGCGCTGGTCAAGGTGTGGTGGAGGATTTACACAGAGCATAGCAAGACTCTCCACAATACTGCTCTGTGTTAGAACTAGGGTTGGGCGGTATGACAGTTATTTATAAATGGTGAAGCGCCAAATTTCTGCTTCAGGTCTACCTTGAAAACTGAGACCTTAAGACATTCGTGCATCCACAGGGAGGGGTGGGAGTGGTAGGCAGTTGGAGCACACTGACTGGTTGTGGGGGTGCTCACTGTTTGAGGTGATAACACAGAGAGGCAAGTAGTGTTGCCAACTTAGCGACTTTGTCCAAGTATGTATCTCTGCAGACTGGAGAACGGTAAGTAGGAGGGGCTTATACCGCAAGTGGGAGGGTACCCACAAGTGGGAGGGGCTTATACAAAAAGTGGGTGGATATCAGCAAAAGAACGTCTTTGCAAGCCAGGGTCCTAAAGGAGCAGTATTAGATGATTTTCCGGTCTTAACCCACTACTTAATATGCAACTTTGACACTGTATATCTTTTCATTTGTTAAACTTTTTTATTTACAGACATAATAAAAATACAATAAAAATAGTATGTATTACCTGTTATTGTTCATTGTCAGGTACAAGTTACAGGTACAAGTTAAATAAAATGCATTTAAATTCTGATTTTGGATAAGAGGTATTACTAAACAATATTTAGTAATTAATAATAGCATACACCAATCAGGCATAACATTATACCCCCCCCCCCCCTTGTAAATCTAAAACCCAAATAATTAAGTTGGACTAGGGTTTGCAGTGTGTTAAATTATTATATAACTTTTGTATAAATAATAGATTATTATATCTCTACTTGATATTAAATAGTGAGTCCAGTGTGCTTTCATTAGAGAAAACAAGTGTTCACTGTTACACTTCCACATAAATTCCCATGGGTTCCTCACTACCCATATTAACTTTCAGATCTTTTTATAGATCTGAAAGTGCTTGTAACTTCCATTGTGTTCATTTGTATTCCTGAGTAAGGTAGGCTTCTGGTTGAAGTATATACTTTGTTGTAACTTGTTTTAGAATCTATCTTTGTAACTTTGACCATTAACTTGCTTAACTGTGCTAGAATTCAACTATTTGTAAGAAGCTATAGCTAGTCTGTTGCTGCATTAATCTGTGTTTTGCTGATTGGTTAAAGTGGTTCCAGGTGTCTGTTGTTAGAGGCCTAGGTGTGAATTGAGGGGCAGGGCTAAGCTTAGTATAAAATTAAATCTCGCGGCCAGTCTTTACTGTCACCAGGTTTTTATGTCTGTCTGAACTGTTTAATCTATCTAACTTTTACTACTAATCTAAACTAAACTAACTTTGGGTAAGTACTATCAGTCTCTGACATTGTTTCATTTACCAAACTTTTCTCAGCATGTGCTACTCAATTATTCCTGTGCTCCAGTGGCGATTTCTCTAAGACTGCAAGGGAAGCTCCGCTTCCCCTAAAATGTCAAAAATTAAATGGTCAAATATGTACAGTGATTTAACATTTCATTGACTACAAATGCGTTAGAACACGTTCATCTTAAAGACGAGTTCGTTCAGAATCAGCTACTTATCACAAATCGACTCGATTTTGTTAACTTAACTCATACATTCCCGGAGTGTCAATGCATTTACCCGCAGACGCTGAGCGTCTCTTTGCTTCTATGGGGCTGCATGGGCGGGACTTCGAAACTCGCCGGTCATTGGATAAATGCCACGATTTTGTCCCGCCCCCGGACGCTGAGCGTCTCTGGGGGTCAATGGGGCTGTGGGCGGGTCTGGACGCTGAGCTTCTGCAAGATGATTGGAGGATCAGTCGAAAGACTGAATCCTGTTTTGATTGACAGCTGTCACTGGGAGCTTCAGTACCATCGCGGATTTTGCGAGTGAAGTCGGAAGACAAACTGCAACCCATTTCATGCCATTTTCTTGAAAACTAACAAAGGGGAGAATTTATACATTTATATATAAATAAATTGACAAATTTTATGATGTAAGCCGACAATGAGCTTCCCCTCTTTGAAAGACCAGCAGCCGCCACTGCTGTGCTCATATCTCACAGACCCTGCAGACATCAGAAGTCACATTACAGGAGCAGCAACGCCAGCAACCTCATCTACCCCCAACTGTTGCAACAGTCTCAAACAGTGTTGGTAGGTGGGGTCTGGAACTGTCAATCAGCCGTCCAAAAAGCTGACTTCATCTCAGCTTTTGCACTTTCTCACAGCCTTGACTTCCTGGCACTGACTGAGACGTGGATCACCACCGAGAACTCAGCAACACCAGCAGCCTTATCCTCTGCCTACACCTTCTCTCATACACCGAGAGGATCTGGTAGGGGTGGTGGTACAGGTTTGCTCTTGACCAGGAAATGGCACTTCACTCCTGTGAATGTTTCTCACCTGAACATTTCATCCTTTGAATTTCATGCTATTACTGTTACTTTTCCAATTACTCTTCATATCGTTGTCATCTACAGACCACCAGGCTCATTCGGAGACTTCATAGAAGAGCTGGATGTTCTTCTGAGTTTCTTCCCTTCAGATGGAACTCCTCTGACTCTTCTTGGTGACTTTAATTTCCCTACACTTCAGTCCTCCTGTCTTCTTCCTCTTCTTTCATCTTTCGACCTCCTCTTTAACCACAGCCCTCAGACACACAAAAGAGGCAATCTTCTGGACCTGGTCTTCAGCCGTCCAGCTTCTGTTCTGGACCTCACCGTCACCCCACTTCACCTCTCCGACCATCACTTTGTGTCCTTCTCTCTCCATCTCCCAATTTTATCTACCTCCAACCACACATACACCCTTAAAACACGCCCCAATCTTCACTCTTTATCTTCCTCCCAGCTGATCTCCAACATCCTAACTTCACTACCTAACCCTGACATGCTTGCTACCTTTCCACTCAACTCCGCAACTAATACTCTACTCTCTTCTCTTTCAACATCCCTCGATCAGCTCTGTCCTCTTACTCTCAAACGAGGAAATGCATAGGAGGAATTAAGGGCAGCTGAGAGAAAGTGGAGGAAATCTAAGCTCAGTGTTGATCTCCACTCCTACCACGATCTGCTGTCCAGGTTCTCATCCGGCGTGACTGCTGCAAAAACATCTTTTTACAAAGCCAAGCTTGAACAATCTGCTGCTGACCCACGTAAGCTTCATGCTATCTTTTCCTCTCTTCTGAACCCTCCTCCTCCTCCCCCTTCTGCCTCTCTCACTGCTACTGACTTTGCAACATTCTTTCAGGACAAGATCGACAAAATCAATCAATCCTTCTCTCCGACTGACCCACTTTCAACTGACCCTCAACCCACCAACACACTTACCAGCTTCACCCCACTCACCATGGATGAGGTTACACAGCTCCTCTCATCCAGCAATCCCACCACATGCACACTCGACCCTATACCATCCACCATCCTCAAAGACATCTCACAGGACCTAATCCCCTTCATCACACCCATCATCAACAACTCATCTGACATCTGCTTTTAAGAAGGCTCAGGTCATTCCCCTTCTTAAGAAACCTACACTAGACACTACAGACATTAACAACTACAGACCTGTCTCACTCCTCTCTTTTCTATCCAAAATTCTTGAATGTACTGTCTATAACCAACTATCTGCCTTTCTTACTCAGAATGACCTCCACGATCCGTACCAGTCTGGCTTCAAGGCAGCACATTCTACGGAAACAGCACTTGTAGCGGTTACTGAGAAGCTTCATGCAGCCAAAGCAGCCAAACTGTCATCGGTCCTCATTCTTCTTGACCTCTCTGCAGCCTTCGACACAGTGAATCACAGCATTCTCTTGTCCACTCTCTCCAACCTTGGAGTAACAGGTTCAGCATGGCAATGGATGACCTCCTACCTTGAAGGGCGCTCCTACCAAGTGTCATGGAGGGGATCCATATCTCCCCCATGCACTCTCTCAACCGGTGTTCCTCAGGGCTCTGTACTTGGCCCACTTCTTTTCTCTATCTACACCCGCTCTCTGGGCAAGGTCATAGCCTCCCATGGCTTCTCCTACCACTCCTATGCAGATGACACTCAGCTCCTTCTGTCATTTCCTCCTTCAGACACACAAGTCTCAGCTCGCATCTCAGCATGTCTGCGAGATATCTCACAATGGATGTCAGCTCATCATCTGAAACTTAATCCCAGCAAGACAGAGATGTTGCTCATTCCCGGAGATCAGTCTCCAACCCAGGACCTAGTCATTTCTCTTGATGACTTCCAGATCAGACCATCTGATAAGGTAAGAAGCCTTGGTGTTGTCCTGGATAACCAGCTGACCTTCTCTCCTTATATAGCCCACATGACAAGATCGTGCCGGTTCCTCCTGTACAACATCAGGAAGATTCAACCATTTCTCTCCAGGGAAGCTACCCAGATTCTGGTCCAATCACTTGTAATCTCACGGTTGGACTACTGCAACTCCCTCCTGGCAGGAGCTCCCATGTCCACGATTAAACCCTTG
The DNA here is from genome assembly GCF_030014385.1 of Trichomycterus rosablanca. Lineage (NCBI taxonomy): Eukaryota > Metazoa > Chordata > Actinopteri > Siluriformes > Trichomycteridae > Trichomycterus > Trichomycterus rosablanca. The sequence goes on along the minus strand of NC_086001.1, from coordinate 2,407,417 downwards.
CAGCTCATTCAAAATGCAGCTGCTCGCCTGGTTTTTAACCAGCCCAAACACTGCCACATCACCCCACTGCTGCGTTCTCTTCACTGGCTTCATGTAGCTGCACGCATTCAGTTTAAAACACGGATGCTCGCCTACAAAGCCAAAAATGGACCAGCCCCAAGCTACCTTCGAAACCTAATCAAACCCCGCTCTGTACCATGCAACCTCCGAGCCACTAGTCTTGCTCGACTTGAGCCTCCACCCAGGACTAAAGGAAGACAAGCATCAAGGCTCTTCTCTGTTCTAGCACCCAAGTGGTGGAACGAACTTCCTCTGTCTGTCCGAGCATCTGAGTCTCTTGCTGTCTTTAAAAAACTATTAAAAACCCACCTTTTTACTAAACACTTAAGCTGACTTGTACCTATTTACTAAAATGTTTTTACTATGGAAGAACTTCTGTAAGTCGCTCTGGATAAGAGCGTCTGCTAAGTGCAGAAAATGTAAAATGTAAAATTATAGAAAGGGAGCAGTAGCCTATATGTATTCAGACATTTTCCCCCTTGTAGGACACATTTTATGTGGTCTCAATTAAAAATGTTTATCTTGTTTATTTTATGATCACACACAGACAGTTTTGAATCAAACTGTATAACATAACATTGAAATATTTTGTAACAAAATATTATAATTTAACAATAAACTTACTGGTAAAACTATGTAAATTCAAAGCTGAAAGAATGACTGACAAGAGATTAATTTACATTAATTAAATTTTTTTTTTTTTTGGGTGAGGGGCACTGCGTGAGGGGCAATGTGTAAACATTGTATTGACCCGGAGTCCCTGCTCATCATGACAGGCTTGCAAAAACAGCTCCATATCCTCTCTGTGCTCCAAAACAAACAAAAAAGGTTCTTTAGCCTCTGGGTCATCACTGTGCAGGACCTCACAGATAGCCTTCATGCGGTCATTGACAAAAATCTTGAGCCAGTAACATGCCCATATTTCTTCTGTCTGTTGCTATTACTCTGCAATTTCACCTTTAAAGTTACTTTACGGTGCTTCTCAAACACCGTGAAGGGTAAACACTCCCTGTACGCCACTTGTGGAACGGTTTTGTAACGCCCGTTTGGAGTTGTACCACCCACTTGGAGCTGCTCCACCATTTAGCGAGTTTTCAGACCCCTTTAGCGACTTTTTCTGGTGTTATTGGAGACTTTTGGAGACTCGGACATGAAAGCACTTATCGTTCTGCAGTTACTGTCCTCAACAAGCAGCGTGTGCTGCCGTGAGCCCCGTCCCAAAGCACTCACAAGCGGTCAGCCTTCCTATCCGTTGGTATGAAAATCGGCAATACCGCCCAACCCTAATTAGAACCCATTGTTTGTGAAATGAAGTGGTATAATAATGCCAAAAAATTTACCTTTTTGGAATTATTATTTAAATTACTCTAAATATAACAATGAATGTGATATTTAGCAGTATTACGTCACAAGACCTCGCTTCCTGTAAGTTTTCATTCAGATCGGGTGAGACCCCCGAACGTGTCGTGTGTTATTATGATGAACAAGCATGAGGATTATTTTAAATAGTCATGGTGGTGGTCGCGGTGCTTCTGTACCTGTTTTGCTGTAAGTTTACTTTTCTTTCCTGTTGAAGTGAAGTGAGCTGTTTAATTACAAATATTGTAATGAAAGTTTCACGGAATCAGTTCTCAGGTGGTTCTTATATTCAACAATTGTCTGATATTCGTAATTATACACTTTAACACTTTACCTATTAATGACCTCATAATAATATTAATAATCTTTAATGAGTTTAAATGCAGGCTTTATCTTTATCTATCTGTATAACTTTACTATTTATACGTCATAAAACTATCAGAAAACGTAGGAAACATTTACTCTGCACTCATTACACACAAATAAATCCATTAAAGTCTTGTAATAATTTAATGGATTAATGTCAAACTATTTTTATACAAACACATCAATGTTTCTCATCTACTACAAACCTTATTTTCTACAAAAAAAGGGAATTTTTATTTAATATTATTTCTAAATGATCAGTAAATTTGTGATAATTTTATATTGGAGATGAATAAATCTATTAAAATCTTGTAATTGTAATATAATAAGTGTATATAAAAGATAAAGTCTGATATGGTTTGATGAATTAATGTCAAACTATTTTTTATAAACACATATTAATGTTCCTCACATTCTGTTTTATAGATAGTACTTTTATTTTTATTTTATTTTTATTTATAGTTAAGATTAGTAAATCCATAATGATTTTATATTGGAGATAAATAAATCTATTAAACTTTGTTTGATTTAATATAATAAACCCAAACTATTTTTTATTAACACATCTTACTAAAGCAATAAGCCACGAGAGGCCGTGCATTACTGTGATTTTAGCACGGGGATGACGTTTTGGCACGACGCGAAGCGGAGTGCCTAAAACTTCTTTCCCGTGCTAAAATCATAACAGTAACGCACGGTCTCGAGTGGCTTATTGCTTTTATAAAATGGCGGTCAACATAAAATATAATAAATACAACAATGTTTAATTCATAAATGTATTTATCGTGTATAAACTTACAATAAAGCATTCTTCCGCGACGCAAAATAGTTCGATTAACAGTGTTGCTAGGCAACATGAGGGCGAAAATAACTAACTTTTTCTATTCAGTGGCGTATTAATATGGAATGATGTGAGGTGGTCGTAGGTGTGCGTTTATCGGGGATTTTACAACGGCTTCGAACGCGGCTCAGCCAATCAGATTTTAGGACCGGAACTATCCGTTTTATAATCTGTATTTTTATTTGGTTCTTACTTTTTTAACATAATGTTGTGTATGCTTGTTCGATGTACAGCACTTTGGTCAACGTAAGTTGTTTTAAGAGTGCTTTATAAATCAAATTTACTTACTTACTTACTTACATATTAATGTCCCTCACAACCTACAAACCTTGTTTTATAGATACTGCTTTTATTTTACATTTTAGGATGTGAGGGACATTAATATGTGTTCATACATTTTTTTTTAACTTTATTATATTAAATCATAGAGTTTAATAGATGTATCTCCGATACACACTTATTATGGATTTAATGATCTTAACTATAAATTTAAATAAATTAAAAATAAAAGCAGTATCTATAAAACAAGATTTGTAGGATGTGAGGGACACTAATATATGTTTATAAAAAATAGTTTGGGTTTATTATATTAAATCATATCAGAGTTCAATAGATTTATCTCCGATATACACTTGTTACTACTTACAATTTAACTATAAATTAAAATAAAATAAAAATAAAAACAGTATCTAATATAAACATATAAACAGTTTGTAGTAGATGAGAAACATTGATGTGTTTGTATAAAAATAGTTTGACATGAATCCATCAATACATTACAAGACTTTATTTGTGTGTAATGAGTGCAGAGTAAATGTTTCCTACGTTTTCTGTTAGTTTTATGACGCTCCCTAACGCGTTAGCTGAGGTGATCAGCGGTTTCATTTTAATCTTTCTTTAAATAAATACATGTCATCTTAAAATTACCATAAAATAGTTCTTGTAGTGTGTTGCCTGCTTTCATCTGTGTAAGAAATCATAAATAAAGTAGGTGTTAGGTGTTTCTTCAACCATTTATATAGATCGGAATGGCGAATGTCAAATATGTTGTCGAATATTAAACTAACTTTGCCGCAGTTGGGAAACGCATATATTTGAAGTTAATGTAAAATAATGAGGTTGTTTTTGACACGTATACACAGAAAATAACAAAAAAATAATATAAAAACACTAAATACAATAAAAACTGCACGTTTCCTTTACTTCTTTATTGTTTCCTTACACTTTTTAATTGTGAAGATGTTTGATCTTGGAATACCGTATTCCGTTCAGTACCAGCGCATTCACACCAGAAGTGGTAAAATAGCTTTTTCGCTGGCTGTACCTTTATTCTCTATGGAGTGTGACGGCGGTGCACAAAACGTGACTTACTGTACTAAAACAGCAAGTGAGGAATTTCATTAGTGGAGGAACTTATGAGCAGTAATAATGAAGAGAAGTTTAGTGCTCCTGTCTCCTTCTTTTACTAAATACAAAAACTGAACTTGTTGAGGTACTACTGTAAGTGGCAACTCAAATGAAACAAACAAATAATAAACTATACAAGATACACTCCAATCTCAGAAACAAACCAAAAATTTTACAAAATGTCACAACTTTTCTGGTAATGGTGTTTGTACAAAGAAGCTCTGATTGTATGTGATTATTTCATCACTGATATGATGAATCTGATCCTGATTTACCTGTTTTTCAGGTGTGCAGAATACAGCTGAAGACGAGAGCATCATCCTGCAGGAAGTGGAAGGGTCTAATCTAACTATCTGTACTGGTGTCACTGGTGTTCAGAGTGATGCTCGTATACAGTGGTTCTATGGACCAGAGGAACAAATATTGATAAGTCTGATCATTAAAGGAGAAACTCTTACAGAAATCAGCAGTGAGAGATTTAAAGGTCGAGTTCAGCTGGACAGAATCAGTGGAGATTTAACCATCAACAACATCAACATCAATGATTCTGGACTTTATACAACACACATCACTGCTGAACGTCTCATATCTAGAACTTTTAATCTCAGTGTTTATGGTGAGTGTGATTAACAGTATTTTTTTGTTCTAGTCTGGTCAAAGATCTTTATAATTACCCAGAAATCTGAGCTGAACTGAGTGTAACCATGCTGCATCAGAAACATACGTAAACATGTGAAATCAGTCACAATGATTTAAACTGACTAAACTTTTAAATTCCACTACTATTATACTCTCGGATATATCAGGAATTATTGACATTCCTGGTAAAGATGATAGAAAATCCAAACTTTTATTTGTGTAAGTTTGTAAGTAAGTTTGTCATGAAAAAAAAAAATAGAAAAACAAAAAGAAAAACAAAACATTTTGCAACCTTGTTGTGTGACCAGCATAATTATACGGTGGCCGAGAAGTGCAAAACAAATTTACATTTCAGAAAACAAAATTACAAAAAAACAAAAACAAATTTACAACAAAAGCAAAAACAAATTTACAAGTGCTCGGGTACCCAGTGTTTGTAAATTTGTTTTGCCATATGTAAAAGTGTTTCAGCACTTGTAAATTTATTTTCGGCATATGTAATTTTGTTTTCTAAAATGTATATTTGTTTTGCACTTCCCGGCCGCACATTTCTGACGGAAAAGGCAGGGACAATAAACCGGAAGTGCGTGTTGCTTACCTGCTGTCAATCAAACTGTTTCTCAGCGATAAAGTGAACGGAGTTTGTGATGGTGACGATAAACAAGGTTTTGTCTAGTTTGTGGAAATCATTTTATCCAGTTGACCCGCTATTGTTTTTCTTGTGGAAAGTTTTGTGCAGATGTTTAGACGTGGCGTGTGCATCTCTATTTACCGTCCGCTCTTCTAAACATCTAAGGAATTCCCACAAGAACAACAAAAGCGAAATAATGAAAATCATTAACACAAAATGGACAAAACATTGTTTATTAGGGACGGAACATTTGATACCGAGGCTTTAAAACTTGTTTCACTTTTGTAACACTGGACTCAGTGTATCGGAGCTTATATTAAAGCAGCATGTGCGGGACTGATGAAGCTTTGTGCTGAGTTTTATCTCACTCACTATATAAGAGACAATCAAACCAGGGTTACCCACCGTCCTGTAACATACACAATCCTGCTTTATCTGGAGACTAAACACCGCGTTCAGTACTGAACTGATACAGGACGCTTTGTTCCGTATTTTTATCAGTGGGAGACGGTGGGAATTATATTAAGTAGTGTTCACTTTTATTCTTAGTAACGGTGTGTGTGCGCTGGTTATAGCAGCAGGGGGGGACCTTACACAGTCATGAGAACAAAGGTTTTATTTATGGTGTTTAACATTTATTATTTTCATTCTTTATAATAATAAGTCAGAACCATATTTTAGGCAAAACAACGCACTCCGCCCACTGTGCTACTCATACAGCGGTTTATTAAACAGGTTATGTCACGTTACTAAGAATAAAAGTGAACACTACTTAATATAATGAATTAAGCAGCAGTTTCCTTCTGTTTTATACACCACACCGTCTCCCATTGATAAAAATACGGAACAAAGCGTCCTGTATCAGTTCAGTACTGAACGCGGCGTTTGGTCTCCAGATAAAGCAGGATTCTGTATGTTACAGGACGGTGGGTAACCCTGGTTTGATTGTCTCTTATATAGTGAGTGAGATAAAACACAGCACCAAAGCTTTGAATCAATCCGCACATTCCTGCTGCTTTAATATAAGCTCCGATACACTGAGTCCAGTGTTACAAAAGTGAAACAAGTTTTAAAGCCTCGGTATCAAATGTTCCGTCCCTAATAAACAATGTTTTGTCCATTTTGTGTTAATGATTTTCATTATTTCGCTTTTGTTGTTCTTGTGGGAATTCCTTAGATGTTTAGAAGAGCGGACGGTAAATAGAGATGCACACGCCACGTCTAAACATCTGCACAAAACTTTCCACAAGAAAAACAATAGCGGGTCAACTGGATGAAATGATTTCCACAAACTAGACAAAACCTTGTTTATCGTCACCATCACAAACTCCGTTCACTTTATCGCTGAGAAACAGTTTGATTGACAGCAGGTAAGCAACACGCACTTCCGGTTTATTGTCCCTGCCTTTTCCGTCAAATATGTGCGGCCGGGAAGTGCAAAACAAATATACATTTTAGAAAACAAAATTACATATGCCGAAAATAAATTTACAAGTGCTGAAACACTTTTACATATGCCAAAACAAATTTACAAACACTGGGTACCCGAGCACTTGTAAATTTGTTTTTGCTTTTGTTGTAAATTTGTTTTTGTTTTTTTGTAATTTTGTTTTCTGAAATGTAAATTTGTTTTGCACTTCTCGGCCACCGTATAATTATGTACAAAAGACACAAGCCCTGCATTAGCATTTGCTTTTGAATTGGCATTAGAATTTAATGTCTTAAACAAATTGTGTCTGCACTGAGTTTAAAAGTTACTGAACAGTTTGTGATCAACTATAGAGACACATTGATGGGTTAAATTAGTTTATATAAAAAAAAATGTGTGAAGAGAATTAGAGAATCCATCCATCATCCATCCTCCATCTATCCATCCTCCATCCATCCATCCATCATCCATCCATCCATCATCCATTCGTCCATCCATCATCCATCCATCCATCCATCCATCCATCCTTCATCCATCATCAATCCATCCATCCATCCTCCATCCATGCATCCTCCATCCATCCATCCTCCATCCATCCATCCTCCATCAATCCATCCTTCATCCATCCATCCTCCATCAATCCATCTATCCATCCTCCATCCATCCATCCATCCTCCATCAATCCATCCATCCATCCTCTATCCATCCATCCTCCATCAATCCATCCATCCATCCTCTATCCATGCATCCTCCATCCATCCATCCTCCATCCATCCATCCTCCATCAATCCATCCTTCATCCATCCATCCTCCATCAATCCATCTATCCATCCTCCATCCATCCATCCTCCATCAATCCATCCATCCATCCTCCATCCATGCATCCTCCATCCATCCATCCTCCATCCATCCATCCTCCATCAATCCATCCTTCATCCATCCATCCTCCATCAATCCATCTATCCATCCTCCATCCATCCATCCTCCATCAATCCATCCATCCATCCTCCATCCATCCATCCTCCATCCATCCATCCATCATCCATCCATCCATCATCCATTCGTCCATCCATCATCCATCCATCATCCATCCATCCATCCTTCATCCATCATCAATCCATCCATCCATCCTCCATCCATGCATCCTCCATCCATCCATCCTCCATCCATCCATCCTCCATCAATCCATCCTTCATCCATCCATCCTCCATCAATCCATCTATCCATCCTCCATCCATCCATCCTCCATCAATCCATCCATCCATCCTCTATCCATGCATCCTCCATCTATACATCCTCCATCCATCCATCCTCCATCCGTCCATCCTCCATCTATCCATCTATCCATCTATCCATCCTCCATCCATCCGTCCATCCTCCATCTATCCATCCTCCATCAATCCATCCATCCATCCTTCCGTCCTTCATCAATTCATCCTCCATCCATCCATCATCCATCCTCCATCTATCCATCCTTCATCCAGCCGTCCATCCATCATCCATCCATCCATTCATCCATCCATTATCCATCCATCATCCATCCATCCACCCTCCATCCATCCATCCTCCATCAATCCATCCATCTATCCATCCATTCATCCGTCCATCCATCCATCCTCTATCCATGCATCCTCCATCCATCCATCCTCCATCAATCCATCCATCTATCCATCCATTCATCCGTCCATCCATCCATTCTCTATCCATGCATCCTCCATCTATCCATCCATCCATCCTCCATCCATCCATCCTCTATCCATGCATCCTCCATCAATCCATCCTTCATCCATCCATCCTCCATCAATCCATCTATCCATCCTCCATCCATCCATCCTCCATCAATCCATCCATCCATCCTCCATCCTCTATCCATGCATCCTCCATCCATCCATCCATCCTCTATCCATCCATCCATCCTCCATCCATCATCCATCCATCCATCCATCCTCTATCCATGCATCCTCCATCCATCCATCCATCCTCCATCCATCCATCCATCATCCATCCATCCATCCATCCTCTATCCATGCATCCTCCATCCATCCATCCATCATCCATCCTCCATCCATCCATCCTCCATCCATCCATCCATCCATCCATCCATCATCCATCCATCCATCCTCCATCCATCCATCCATCCATCCATCCTCTATCCATGCATCCTCCATCCATCCATCCATCATCTATCCATCCCCCATCAATCCATCCATCCATCCTCCATTCATCCATCCATCCATGTATGTTCTGGTAGTTTGTTTTATTTATGTAGCCTAACAAGTAAATGCTGCTGTACCATGGTCAGTTTGGAATCTGGCCTCTCTAAGCTGACCTGAGTCCATAAATTTAAGAGACCTGCTTTGTTTATATTTTTAAACATATCAGCGATCACATATTCAGGGTCTAAACCGTTCATTAATTTATAGCTTAGTACCAGCACATTAAAATCTGTTCTGTAACTAACTGGACGTCAATGTGAAGATTTCAGAACTGGAGTAAAATTTGGGGTAAAACATTAGCAGCAGCATTTGAAATTAGCTGCCAGCTGTTTTTTTTGGTATTTTTTGGAAAGTTTAGGAGAGCATTACAGTAGTCAGTGGATCAGCTTTAACTTGATTCTGGCTATGTTGTCAAGATGTCGTTTTGACCATCACTTTAATATGGCAGAATTAATCATTCTGTTTCATCAATGTAAAATTTTTTTTTGTAAATATTACGTAAAATCTTTTAATTATTAATAATCTTTTGCATAGTTTTATTTTGTAAAAAGTAGCTCAGTTTATGTTTTATGCAGCCTATAAGCTGCAGCCACATCAGATTTTTGTGATATACTGAGACACATTTCTTCTGAACTGATTGTTTCTAATCATGTTTTTATGTTTCTGTGTGTTTAGCTCCAGTATCAACTCCAAAAGTAACAAGACATAATCAAACACAGACTTACATCTGTAGGGCTGCAAACCCAGTCAGTAAAAAAAAAGTTACAGAGATCTGCTCTTCTAAACCAGGTACGTGAGAATCTAATACTGAAGAATAAATTACTGAATACATTTTCATGCTTGAGTTTTTATTTTGGCCTGATGAGTGTAAATGCCAAAAAGATTTTAAATTACAAAAATATCAAATGTGTTTCTGCAGTGTAAAGGACACAATTAACAACAGTTTGTTTGTGGGTGCTGCATACATTATTAAAAACAGAGCCGCTCAGATGGCGCAGCAGTAAAAAGACACGCTGCAACCAGGGCTGGATTCTGAGTACCTCGTATCGAATCCAGCTCTACCTCACCGGTTCGAGGCTGAGTGGCTGTATGAGCAACGATTGGCCGGTTGCTCAGTTGGGGGGGTGGGACAAAGAACCGGATGTGGGTCTCTCTCTGTCAGAATGCGATTACGACCTCTGCCGGCTGATTAGAGGCGCCTGCACAGAGATGAGGAACAGTGCCCTTAGGGTGTGTCTCTCCGCATGCAACGCTAGGCGGCGCCAAACTTATCGATGTGTGGGTGGCAACAATGCATCTGGCTGCTGCTCATGTTTCGGAGGGGTTAGCTTCGATCTCCTCGGTCAGGGTAGGGTTCGGCATAGACAGAGAGGAAGCACGATGCAAATTGAACAATTGGATGCGCTAAAAGGGGGAAAAAACAAACAAAAAACCAACCATAAAATACGGTTTAATAAAACTTTGTGAACTTGTAATTTAGCAGTGAGAAGATTTTTATGTTTATTGTGAACTATCAACCATTCCATCCCACCTTGGCACAGATTATTATTTTCATGTTTTAACCTTAGATTAGGTACAGAGAAAAAATGAAGCCAAAAACAGAATAATAAAAAGTAATAACACCATAATTTAGGGTTATAATAGTAACTTATTCTGTGTGTTTATTAGTATCTAAATGATATTAGATATTATTGGAAATTTGTGGTAAATCCTGTCAATTTAAAGCTGTTTACAGCATCAGAATGTTTAGAACTTCCTTACAATCACCTTTCAACTATACACAGTGTTTTTATAGAACATATTTACACTGCACAAGTATAAACTGGACTTTTATTTGAAGGTTGCCGTGTTTATTATTATTACTGGATGAATATTATTCAGTTACTCTTGTTATTTTTGCATCTTAAAGTTACTTCTGCAGAATTTGTTCTACTGTAGAGAAAGTGATTTGAGATGTGTCGTCTTTCACCTGCTGCTGTATTACTGAAGAAATGAATCTTTATGTTTACAGCTGTTCCAGTTTACCGGTGGATTCCAATCCTAGTATCAGTACTAATATTATTAATAGTTGCTTGAGCTGCAGCTGGATTCTGGTTTTGGAGAGAAAAAAAGAAAAAGAAAGTAAGAAATTGTAATGATTTTAGTTCCATTTACTTCTATTAATTCTATAAAATGTGAAGAATACAGACAGAATTAAAAATAACTTTTAGTGAACACCAGTGTTTCCAAAAAATCCTGCAGTGTTTTTACTACCTCGTGCTAATGATAATTAATTGTCTCTGGGCTGCTCTTATTAATTAATGTTTTAAGTGACGAGATATTTTAATAGTTTAATATCGAGGCTTTTGCATTTATTAAAGGTTTTAAAGATTTTTGAAAGCACAGACACAATGAGGTGAATTTACAATTTCATCATGCAGATAAAATTTAACTGAGATTTAAAATATATTTAAAACTACCTTTAATGTTAAAGACCAATTTATTAATGATTTCATGTACTGAAGTTAAAATGCTGTTCAGCACTGTTTCTCTGTCCCAAATCTAAACATCACTTAAATAGAACCTGTCGAGTTCGAGTAAAAAAGTCGAGTAAAAGTCCAGACCTGAATCTTATTGAGTTGTTGTGACAAAACCTTAAACATGCTGAAAATACTGTACGTCCAATGTAGCCCAATTACAACAATTCTGCAAATAAAAGTGGGACAGAATTCCTCCACACTGCAATTTATTACAAATAGTGATTGTAGTTGGCACTGCCAAGGGAGGCACAACCAGTAGATTTGAGCAGTTGAGGTTTAGGGGTCTTGCTCGGGGCCCCAACAGTGGCAACTTGGTTTGTGTGCATGGTATAGTAAGTGTGTACAGTAGTAATATAATCGATTGTAATTACAATCTTTATCAGTTCATTTCATACCAACATCACATGTTAATATTTCATCCTGTTTCTCATGTTGTAGCTCATTTAGTTTTTACTGTTTATATTACAGGAAGAAAATTCCAGTGTAACAGACCAAGAGGAACCATGTGGTGTATTCAGCAGTGAACCACAAAAAATCTTCCTAATGTGGTAAATTTTCTACACATCTGCCTGTTTTAATCTGTCACCACTCAGTGTCCATTTACAGTGTCCATTTACAGTGTCCATTTACAGTGTCCATTTACAGTGTACATTTACAGTTGGTAACAGATATTCAGTACATGGTGAAGGAACAAACGGCCAAATTTAATTACATAAAGTTAAAAACAGGAGGACTGTGACCAACACCACCAACCTAACCGCCATTAAACACAGAGGAAATACCAAAAAAGACTAAAAAGATGAGAAACTGTGTAAAATAATAACAGTACAGTCTTTATAAATGATGTGATGGTTTAAAATAACATGTTTAGCTTCCTGTAGTTAAAGTTCCTTCAGTATATCAGACATGATTCATGTTAATGAGTTCTGACTGGCGAATGCTAATGAAGGTTATTTTAAATAAATATTATAATGTTTCTGTAATTTTACTTTTCTTTCTTCTACTTCGTAGAAGTTCTATTAATATAATTATTTAAATAAAAGTAAGGATGGTAGGTAAACTACATCACATTTATCTGTTTTATCTTGGAAGTCTGTTGAAGGTTTTATAACAAAACCCTGCTGTAATAGATGCCGTTTCCTCTCTGCTTGCTAATATATGTTTTTTTTATCCTTTTGTTTATGAATGTATTTGACTTTTATAACAGACCATTAATGCAAAGATCCATGTCATTACAGTGTTTACAACAACCAAACATCTAGTTTCTATCTTTATCGTTTAATAAGTATAACATGTTTTAATAGAAGAGAACGACCTCATTTAAAGAAAATGAAAAACGACAGGAAAACTGTCCTGCAAATTATAAAATGCTTGAAAACGACAAAAAAAAGTATTACTTTGAACTGCTCCATCTGCTGGTGGATTTCACCTAAAAACAATTATCGTGTCAGAGTTCCTTCCTCACTGTAAAGCTTCAGTTCAGATCTACTGATTCTGGTCCACACCCTGAACCCACTGTTCCACTGTACAGCTTTCAGAGAGTCTTCTGTATCCTCCATCATGAAGAGTTTAGTTCTTCTTTGGATCTTCACCTGTGCTACAGGTAACATCTTTTACTATGAAATATTATAGATTTATCTTTACATTAGATATGTCTATATACAATTTATTTGTTTGTTGTTAAAAACTGAAGGTAATAACGACCGCCTAGTAAAATCTTTGGTAAAATAATACAATGAAAAAGTAGCTGTAACTGGGTTTAATAAAGATTACAGTTATAATTCTTATAAGAGGACTTTATGTAGACAAACAGTTTAAGATAGTTCTAAAATGTGTTTAATGACAATAAGAGATGAAATAAAGAGAATGCTGCTTCCTGGTGCTAAATTGGTCTTTTCCTGTGTGGGTTCTGTGGTTCATGCACTAACAGTAAAGCCTGAACAATACTTCCTTATATTCAACTCATCTACTGCTAGATAAAGTTACTAGTTGATCAGTGAGACTGACTAGTGAGGTAATGTTCATATATACCTATCGTACATTGAAAAAGTATTTGCCTCTTTTTTATTTGTTCTGTTATTGTTTTAAATAGTTTCTTTTGAAGATCTTCAACAACAAGCCATGACATAAGCAAAGAATTGACAAAAAATTTTAAATCATTATTTTATTCATTAAAACTACTGTAAATTAGTAGTCCAGCACCTCCATATTCTCCAAACCCATCTTGAGAAACAAGGTATGTACTTGTGGGTTATTTGTGCACTTGAGCATCACTTTTAAAACTGTCATCCTGGCCAGCACTCCTCCAGACTTCCCCACCAGGGCCACATCTCATCACTGTGCAACTATACCCTAAACCTCCTTTCAGATCGTCCTCAAGCAGTGGGACTGGGACCACACATTGGTCCTTTATTACTCTAAGTTCAGGCAAACCACAGACTGATAGTGAAACATTTTTCTCAGGATTTTTTGGTAAAGAACAGAACTAATAGCTTTGTGAGTTATGGCATCTAACCTTGGCTTTAAAGCAGCAAAGCTCTGGCAGACCATCATACTACAACCAATGTTTGAGTGGCAAGATGTTGTTATTGTGAAATGCTGTATTAGCTTTAAACCAGATGTAACTGAGTATGTGTCTTCCAAAAAGTTTTTGCAAAAAGCTTGGGGTCTCTTTCTAATGGTAGAATTACGAACATTAACCCTAAAGAGGCTTTAAGAGGCTAGCTAATGACCGAACATTCTCCTTCAGGATGTGGTACTGTAGCAGCAAATAGGAACAATGATGTGTTTTAATTGGGTGAAAATCTTTTCCTCTCAAATTAATCTCTGATTGAGATTTTTGGGTTTGTGACTGACCTGATGAATCTGATCCTGATTTACCTGTTTTTCAGGTGTGCAGAATACAGCTGGAGATGAGAGCATCATCCTGCAGGAAGTGGAAGGATCTGATCTAACTATCAGTACTGGTATCACTGGTGTTCAGAGTGATGCTCGTATACAGTGGTTCTATGGACCTGAGAAAGTGAAAGAAGAAATATTGATTAGTCAGGTCTTTATGGGAATTGCTGGTACAGAAATCAGCAGTGAGAGATTTAAAGGTCGACTTCAGCTGGACAGAATCAGTGGAGATTTAACCATCAACAACATCAGCATCAGTGATTCTGGACTTTATACAACACAGATCTCTGCTGGACGTCTCATATCTAAAACTTTTAATCTCAGTGTTTATGGTGAGTGTGATTACAAGGCTTCCTTTCTTTATATGTCTGTTCTCAAAACTTCATAACTTCATATCCACCAGAAATGTATCACAAGTTTTCTTAAGAAGTCAAACACAATACAAATATAATAAACTGGCCGGGTGCTTATACTTCCTGGTGGGGAAATGCTAAAAATTAAATGGAATTTGATAACTAGAGCTATTAATAAGCCAGTTTAAACAAGTTTGAGTGTTAAGGATGTAGTTATCGTCACTTTAGAACTGCTCACATTATGAAACAAGTGATTTTTGTTTTTCTGAACTGATTGTTTGTAACCGAGTTTTAATGTTTCTGTGTGTTTAGCTCCAGTATCGACTCCAGAAGTAACAAGAAATTATCAAACACGACAGTATGTTAAAGAAACTCACACTATGATACTTGGAGAGTTTTGTTTTCTTCTGTGCTCTGTGAGGAATGGAAGAGACGTGAACTTGTCCTTGTCCTGGTATGAAGAGGACACAATCATTAAGGTCACCAGTAACCCTGATCTCAGAGCCTCTCTTAATCTTCCACTTATAATTAATCCTGCAAACAGTAAAACGTTTATCTGTGTGGCTGAAAACCCAGTCAGTAAAGAAACAGTTTCTATTACTGAGATCTGCTCTTCTAAACCAGGTACATTAGAGTCTTATTTACTATTGATTTATTTTGATTAATAATGTAAGAAGCATTTATTTGTCTTGACTGCATAAGAATAACCAACAGTAGTTTATAAAAAGTGACTTTTTAAACTAGGATTTAAACATGTTTTAGTTCATGGTTTCTTTACTTCATGCAACCAGAGTGGATATAAAATATACAAATATAAAAGTGAGAGATTTGTGGTGATTGTAAACCAACCAACATTGTTTTAAAAAAGAGTCTGATCCTTTATTTACTGTAATATACACTGATCAGCCATAACATTAAAACCACCTCATTGTTTCTACACTCACTGTCTATTTTATCAGCTCCACTTACCATATAGAAGCACTTTGTAATTCTACAATTACTGACTGTAGTCCATCTGTTTTTTTGTATGCTTTGTTAGCTCCCTTTCACCCTGTTCTTCAATGGTCAGGACCCCCACAGGACCACCACAGAGCAGGTATTATTTAGGTGGTGGATGATTCTCAGCACTGCAGTGACACTGACATGGAGGTGGTGTGTTAATGTGTGTTGTGCTGGTATAAGTGGATCAGACACAGCAGCGCTGCTGGAGTTTTTAAATATCGTGTCCACTCACTGTCCACTCTATTAGACACTCCTACCTAGTCGGTCCACCTTGTAGATGTAAAGTCAGAGACGATCGCTCATCTATTGCTGCTGTTTGAGTTGGTCATCTTCTAGACCTTCATCAGTGGTCACAGGACGCTGCCCACGGGGCGCTGTTGGCTGGATATTTTTGGTTGGTGGACGATTCTCAGTCCAGCAGTGACAGTGAGGTGTTTAAAAACTCCATTAGCATTGCTGTGCCTGATCCACTTATACCAGCACAACACACCCTAACACACCACCACCATGTCAGTGTCACTGCAGTGCTGACAATGATCCACCACTCAAATAATACCTGCTCTGTGGTGGTCCTGTGGGGGTCCTGACCATTGAAGAACAGGGTGAAAGGGGGCTAACAAAGCATGTAGAGAAACAGATGGACTACAGTCAGTAATTGTAGAACTACAAAGTGCTTCTATATGGTGGAGCTGATAAAATGGACAGTGATACAGAGGAAACCTTTGATCCAACATCTTCAGAATTGGATTTTTAGTTGCTCACATATTTAGTATTGAAATACCTAACACTAAATTATACGACTGAAGTGAAGTGTACTTGAGCTTTGTTGTATATATTTTACCTGCTGCTTTATTACTAAAGACATTTTGTTTTTTCGTGTTTACAGATGTTCCAGTTAACCGTATGGTTCTAATCGTAATATTAGCTGCACTATTTTTCTTCTTCTTGTTATTACTATTAGCTGGAGTTGGATTTCAGATTTGTAGAAAGAAGAATAAACAACAGGGTAAGACGTTTATCCTGAGTTACTTCTGTTACAGGCATAACATTATGAGCACTGACAGGTGAAGTGAATAACACTGATTATCTCTTCATCACGGCACCTGTTAGTGGGGGGGGATATATTAGGCAGCAAGTGAACATTTTATCCTCAAAGTTGATGTTAGAAGCAGGAAAAATGGGTGAGCATGAGGATCTGAGCGAGTTTGATGAGGGCCAGATTGTGATGGCTAGATGACTGGGTCAGAGCATCTCCAGAACTGCAGCTCTTGTGGGGTGTGTCCCGGTCTGCAGTGGTCAGTATCTGTCAAAAGTGGTCCGAGAAAGGAACAGTGGTAAACCGGCGACAGGGTTATGGGCGGCCAAGGCTCTTTGATACCCGTGGGGAGTGAAGGCTCATCCGTGTGGTCCGATCCAACAGACGAGCTACTGTAGCTCAAACTGCTGAAGAAGTTCTTGCTGGTTCTGATAGAAAGGTGTCAGAATACACAGAGCATCACAGTTACAGGGCTGTTTTGGCAGCAAAAGGAGGACCAACACAATATTAGGAAGGTGGTCATAATGTTATGCCTCAGTTACAAACATGATGCATATAAACAGATCTTAATTTAAAGGTAAAGTAATTCATTTAATAACAAAACAGACACAATTTAATGATTCAAGATGATAAAATGAAATGTTTTGAATGGCATCGAATTTAAAATAAAAGTAGTAATACAAGAACACTGAACTGAAGCTTAATAACTAAAATACATTTCATTTTTTGTACAGTTAAATTAAAAACAGTTAAAAAAATAATCTGCAAGTCATGGCTGTTTTTGTTGACATTATTTTTTTCCTTCCTAAAGTTTCCTAGATTGAGGATTTACATTTCATGACACCAGCAGCAATAAGTGTTTAACAAAAGTAGAAATCAATATGACAGTGCAGGACACGTTCAAGATGCAGGATGAACAATAAAGAAAAAAAGCAAGAGAATAAATTATATAAACTGTTTTATAAGGAAATGAAAGCTGGTTTGGTAACAGACTTTTCTACGTCCCTAAATATCACATGGTTGGGGATGCGGTGGCTGAAGCCCTGCGATGGATTGGTGCTTTGTCCAGGGTATTCCTGCTTTGTGGCCAGTGTTTCCAAGTCTAACCTGATCCACTATGACTCTGACCAGGATAGTGGATGAAAGTGGAAAAAGAAATAAAAATATGTTTATTTTATTATAGTACGTATTATGATCACTGGTATGTGTGTATAGTTCTATAAGGTAATACCAGACTTAATAAAGGAAACTGGACTTTTCGCACTTTTACTTTTATCCTCATCTATTATTTCTCGATAACAGTACGGTTTAGTGGCGGCACGGTGGCTCGGTGGGTAGCACTGTCGTCTCACAGCAAGAAGGTCCTGGGTTCGATCCCCAGGTGGGTCCTTTCTGTGCGGAGTTTGCATGTTCTCCCCGTGTCTGTGTGGGTTTCCTCCGGGAGCTCCGGTTTCCCCCCACAGTCCAAAAACATGCAGTCAGGTTAATTGGAGACACTGAATTGCCCTATATGAATGAGTGTGTGTATGTGTGTGCCCTGCGATGGACTGGTGTCTCATCCAGGGTGTTACTGTGTGCCTTGCACCCATTGAAAAGCTAGGATAGGCTCCAGCACCCGTCCCCCCCGGGACTCTAATTGGATAAGCGGTTAAGAAAGTGAGTGAGTAAGTGAGTATGGTTTAGTAAATTAAGTAAATTAAAGCTTATTATGAGTATTAAATATAATGGTTGTTAGTTTGTTGACTATATTGTTGCTATTTTACTCTCCTCTGGTTTAACTCGGTGCTCTGACTGTAAGAATAAATGGAACTCTGAACCCACAACAATGTAAATTACAGTAAAATCTGCTACAAATGTAAAATAAAAAAAGATTTTAGATCTTAACAGTGTGTACATGAGAAATATAAGGGATTATAAGTATAATCTTTTATCTGTAAATATAAAAGCTTATATTATTATACGTTTTATCCTGTTTCTTATGTTGTGGCTCATTTTGTTGAATTGCTTCTACTGTTTGTGTTACAGAAAGTAAATCCCGCAGTACTGGATCCTGGACCTCAGTGACGTACACGCTAGTGAAGACGTGCTGATACCTGCACGTACACAAACATCACTGTGTCCTTCTTAAGTCTGACTTGTTTTCTATGTTATTAATATGAAGTTAATAACATATATTCAGGGTGATAATTAATACAGTACTTTTATTTCATTTTCATATTTGACCACCGTTTTATCTTTGTCACTGTTGTGGTGGGTCCAGCTTACCCAGAATCACTGGGCGCAAACCAGTTACCAAGTAATAGTGGACTTGCACAACCCAGTCATATAAACACCTCAGGAACACAGGACTTCCATCATTACTGCTTAAAGGTTCCTAGACAGCCTGATCAACCTAAAAATTTAAAATGTAAAGAATGTTGTTTGTAAGAATTTCTAAGAAGTTTTGTGGTACATGTGGTTTTGTTAAATATAATTATTTCTTTATTAGGGATTTTTTCATAATAAATTCACTTTAATTAAAGATTTTTCCAAACTTATCCAGTCATGTGATATGATGTTATGTGTGTATATTGTGGTACATGATTGTATATTTTATGATACATGTTATATAAGTATATGAAATTAATTTTATGGGACTGAGAACAAGAATATAGTTAAATTTATTTATTTATTAGGACTTCATGCTTCATTATGTCATGTTTTCCACTTTGGTTCCATTTATAACAGGACAGGTAGTTACAGGATCACATAATTCCCTTCCAATTCACCTCACCCACACAGACACAGGGAGAACATGCAAATTCCACACACAAAGAACCTAGACCATTCCACCTGGAAATCGATCCCAGGACTTCTCTGTGTAAAGCGACAGTCGAGCCACAATGATACATTTACTGACCATTATGGGCCCAACAGTGGGAACATGGCGAACCAGTTTCCTCGTACGCAAAACAACTTATGCAAAAGAGCCGTGTACACAAACGAAGTGGAAAAACAGCAAAAACAACAACATTTAAACACAGTTCTAGGTTTTACAAATGTGTCATTAAAACTCATTACTGCTGTATTTAATCCACAATCCAATCTGTAAAAGATCACGTCACATCACTGTTGTGTTCTCCAGCACGATGTCCACAAACTTTTAGCCTTGGTTTATTTTCGACTGTTAGTAAGTATGGATGGTTACTGACTCAGTACCTGTGAGGGTTTTGTGATTTTGTTTAAGACCTGCAGTGGTTAAAGTGTCGTTTAAATTCAGGTGTGCTAATGTTCTGACATGAAGCACCTCAGAAACCTTACTTTTTATTTGCTTTCAACAAAAAGGAGCAGTTGGCGCTGTAGTATTTTACATGTCCAAATTTATCACACTAGTGCTTTGCATCCGACACACTGCGAGTCCTTCCTCATTTGTCTGTCTCCGTCTTTTAGACTAATATATTTATTTTGGTGTTTATTTCTGTATTTCTGGCTTGTTGGTGCTCTTAGTACCGCTCTCAAGCCTGAATAGAAATAGCAGTGTAGCGCCAGGATGGGCATCCAGTGTAAAAATTCTGGCAGACCAATGTAACAATTAACAATTAATAATAAAAATAAATAATATAAATAATAAATTGTCATCGCCTTGATGGCAGCATGTATTTCCCTGAAATGACATGTATTGACTTTTGCACTGTTCACTGGTAACAGTCTGGATGGATCTTTTCTTTCGCAGGTAGAACGTGACACCCATTGTTTCCAGCTGAAACATGAACTGACATCAGCACATGTTTTTACTGTCTTTTAATCTGTCTCAGGCAGCACAGTGTTGATGTTCGACTTTCTCTTTGAATTGTAGAGTTTCAGGTTGCATTTATTAATGCAGTGGTGGACTGTGTAAGGTAAAAACGGTTTTCCTGAACTCCCAAGTAAATGTGGCTACATCTGTCACACTAAGTGGTGAGGCATGTTCCACCTTAAAATGCAAAAATTGAGCCTTTATTTTGCTAAATTCTCCTTTTATACCCAAGCATCGAATCCTAAATGTTTGTTTACAGAATGCAGTTACTGTAAGGAATTTTATATTCAGCACAATTGCGCTACATTTCTGAGCTCTCTGGTTTGTGTAAATGAAAATTGTTTTCAATTACAGGTGGTTTGCATGTGACCTTTAGTATAAACTGAATTCAGCAGACACGTCCATTCTGTTCAGAGCTGTGACTTAATCTTCTAACACATCTCACACATCTCACTCATCTCAGGTACGTTTTCATCTTAATTGTTTTATTAAAAGGATTTTTTCTGTTCAAACAGTCCAGAATTGTGAAAAAATATCTTGTGTGATGGTCTTAAATCTCCATAAATGAATGTTTGTAAAGTTTTTCTTAAATAATTTTTGAGTTACTGCACGATTTAACTTACATTGTTTATTGGCTGTGTTTACTGTTGTTGTAAAGGCAAAAATGCTTTCATTACAGTTTTAAATGCTGTACATGTAAATCAGACATTGTTTACTTACAGAGCTTATTAGGTGTTTGGAGACTTAAAAAGTTCATTAATTATCTCAGCCCTTCGACTAAGACACAATATTTATAAGACTGCTCAAAAAAGTACTTTACCCAATAAAAATAAGTAAAATTAGGATGTGATAAATCAGTGTGGCTCTTTACAACATTCAGGTTTGAATTCAAGTCTGTTTAAGGTTATTATTTCTCTAATGTTAGAAATGCGAAGGGTTTTGAAAACTACTTACATTTTTAATAATTTAGTAGGGCGGCACAGTGGGTAGCCGCAACGTCTCACAGCGAGAAGGTCCTGGGTTCGATTCCCAAGTGGAATGGTTTGGGCTTTCCGTGTGGAGAATTTAGTAAATAGTTCAGGTTTTTTTTGGCCATTTTGTTTTATTGGATTTTACTAGACATGGAATGTTCATGCTAAGAAGCAAAAATATAAAGTTAATGTCAAATGTATTGAGGAGGTGAAACTTTACACAGGCAGAACAATCTGGACAGAACAGACTGTTTTCCTTTATTTACTCAGTCACTCAAATCAAATTGTTTGTAGTAACAACAAAAGGTTTATGAATTTTAATTTTACAAACTAAATTCCAAAAAGTTGGAAAGATTTAAATATTAGATATAAACCTTATTTCCAAAATACTTGGGACATTGTGTAAAATGTAATAAAATATTTAGAATCTTGACTTAACAGACGAAAGTAGAAACAATGTTTTCACTGATCAACTTTATTGTATTTTGTAAATATAAACACATTAAGAGTTTGACGTCTACAAGACAATAAAAAAATGGGGACAAGGGTGTGTATAGCACTGTGGTTCCTCACCTTTCCCACTGAAGTCACTGTGCTGTAGTGATTCTTTCTTTTTTTTAATGTCAGTTCACAATTTGCATCACCGACTTGCCTTCACACTGACAGGGACATGACGTGACTCTTCTTCAGCCATCTTAAAATCAGACTGGAATTGATTGTTTGCATCTTGTCGCCTCGTGTTCACGCTAAAAGCTTCATCATTGCCTGTGGGTGTCCTGGAGGGAAATGTCCTACTCATTGTAGTCCAGCAGTGTCATGAAAACCGTGTTTGTTCTTTGTGATCTCTGCGTTGCATAAAGTTAAAGTTTGCTAAAGTTTGATAGAACTTTGGCCCACAGAGGTCTGAATTTTTGTTAACACTCACCTAGAGTTTGAGAACAGGCTTTTATAATCATCTCCCAAATAACTCGCTCTTACACTGTCCCTGTCTCAATCATTTTCTTCATGTGTTGCAGGCTTTAAAGTTGATAAGCTAAAACATGAAATATTTCTTCTGTTTTGCTGTTTTCAAATAAATATCTGTAAAAGATAAAACATCTGCTGTTTTGTTTTTATTTGCATTTTACTCCCAATTTTTGTGCAATTGGGATTGTAATGCTTATTGTACTTAAGTTCATATTTTATTTTATTTAGTTTTAAATGTTACAAGAATTTTACTTTTCTTTTTAATTCCCCAGATAATCAGTCATGAAGCTGAATCTTTTTCTCCTCCTGTGTCTGACTGGTAAGAACTCATTTCTAAACCTTTTATTTATTTATTTATTTATTCATTTCTAAACTAGAATGTTTAATGATACACATTTTATTAGCTATTTATTTTAAAACATTCATTCTTATATGTGCAATATTGGCACAATTAAGTTCACTTGCACTCTATGTATTAGATTAAACCATAATAAACCATTAATGATTCTTAGGTAATAAATAAATAAAATACAGAAATCAATAATCAATAAATAATAATAATAAAACAAATACTGAGCTTTTAACACTTCCAACATTGTCATTTATATCACTACACCAAACAAACGCAGAGTTTCCACATTAAAATGGGTGGATAAATGTAAACAAACAAGTAGCTCTATCAGATTAAGTTAAAATAAAGTATCAATTAAATTCTTTAAATGAGCAGGTAGTGCCTCCATTGGGTAAATGATTCATACCTTGAGATTAAATACATTATATGATGTTATTGTACAGATCATATCGTACCCACTTGTGATACAGAGATGTGATTTTTAAATATTTAGTAGGAGTCATTTGGTTTCAGTTTCTATTGTAAAAGACTCGTCTGATTTTAACATCCTGAAGGCTTTTACTGCCCCTGTGTGGTGGCTCCCTCTGCTGGCTGATCGAGGTAATTTACAGGAAGTGGCAAAACAAGGAAACTGGCTAGGATGAGATTAGGAGATAAATTATAAATTTGATAAATTAACTTCAGATTCTGAATTCTTGTTTTTTAATTCTTGCTTTTAAGAGGCTTTGTTTCTGTGCCACCCTATGAGCAATAAGTAAACCCTGCTTGACTGTGTGCAGTGCCATCCATTTCTGTTTAGCTGTTTCTAATCCATTTCAGACCTGTTTTCTGTGGCTCTTGGGGAGCTCATGATCTTCCAAACTTCCTCTAAGCATGAGGTTCCAGTTGGCGTTTTTCTCCTGATATTTCTAAGAGACCACATGTTTCATCTTTTTTCTTTTGCATTTTCCCCAACTTTCCTCCCAATCTAGACGTATCCAAATCCCCGATTGCATTTATCTTTCTCTTCACTGCTGCAGATCTCCCTTTCTAACACACCTAACTCCACCCCCCCCCCCCATTCGATCAGCCAGCAGAGGTCATAATTGCATCAGTTATGAGGAATCTTTAGCTAATGACAGCTTTATCATGAGCTGAATTCTGGTGGTAGATTTATTATTTTGAATTTATTTGAATAGCTTTTGAACAACTGGTCATATTGCTCCAAAACAAACTGTGTTTTATAAAAATACACATTTTACATACTTCAATTCTTATATTGACTGTCACCTTTTATAACACATTTTTAGAATGCTTAGAATGCTTGGAATAATTTCAATAACTTTTAAACAAGTTGTATTTAACAAGTATATAAGAGTTGTATTTTATCAAGAGTAACCCACATTACATACTACAACTCTCATACTGACACGGTCACCATTTATTACAACAATTTTTTTATAAAATAACTTCAATAACTTTTAAACCAGTGGTCCAAAACAAGTTGTATTTTATCAAGTGTAACCCACATTACATACTACAACTCTTCTATTGATACTGTCATTAATTATACAACTTGTTTTGGATGTGACCATTCGTTCAAAAGTTATCGAAATTATTTAATATAAATCTTTTATTACTATGAAATAAAGGGTGACAGTATCAATATAAGAGTTGTATTATGTAATGTGGGTTACCCTTGATAATATATAACTGGTATTGGAGCAATATGACGAATACTTTAAAACCTATTGAAATTATTTCATAAAACTCAGTTATTACTTTGTAATAAAGGGTGACAGTGTTAATATAGCAGGTGTAGTTTGTCTTCTGGCTTACAATTGATGAAGTTAAACTTGTTGTGGAGAGTTTTGAAGAATTGTTTGGAAGGTATTGATTTTTTTTTATTATTACATTCTGTCAGCTTAATAAGGCAGTAATTAAGTTGCCAATTGAAGAGGTGAAGAGGTCAAAAACCTCACAAAAATAAACTAATAACATGTAGTCTGTAAATATAGTGTAAAGCCTGTTTATTTATTCTATCATAATTCAAAGCAATGAGCTGTTAAAAAGCTATTAAAAGTATTTCCTAAAACAAAAAATGGTTTTAGTGCTTGGACCTCTATGATTTCTATCTGCTGCTGTTTCTGTGTTATGTGAGAGTTTAGACTCCCAGAGCTCTCGTAGCGGTTACTGCACACATTGAAAGCAATAATGTATTGTTTACATGTTGAAAAGCATCTGTTACTGTAGTAAACTGAGATGTAGTTGATTGTCTTGATTGTCAACAATGAGCAGTTACACAGATTAGCCTTTTTGGACACATGTTTTAAAAGCTATTGAAGAAAGAAATCCGAATATGAAACCAACTTTACAGTCAAAAGTACTGTGGTGATCTGGATTACCTGACGCGCTCCACTGATGTAAACAGCTCACCATTTTGCCAGCAGAAATGTAAATGAAGTAATATATAAGAAATATTTGGTAGGTGATCTCTTTTATTAGACAAATTGAACCATGAGTGTAACATGCTCACTGTTGAGTTTGTGAATTATTCACCATTAAATGTAATTATGAACCCTGCCCCATTTTTGCATACATTCAGCTTCGGTTGAGTCGGTTCTATTTCAAAAAAGCAAAATGATTCCTTTCGACTCATCAAAAATTTTTGTTCTCAAAGAGTTTACAGTTAGTGAAGCCTATTCACCGTCTGCTTCTCATTTAATATTAATATTTCATCTCCAGGCATTGTTCAGTTCATCCTGTCGTTTGACGACGTCCCACGTCTGTTTCTCATCAAGCAGCTGTTGACATGGTCAGATGCAAGAAGCTACTGCGGGCAGAAAAATGGTGACCTGGCTACTGTGAAGAATTTTAGTGACGTGTTAAAGCTAAGGAATATGACTACACTTAAGGGTGTAACGAGCGCTGTCTGGATTGGACTGTACAATGATGTTAACTCATGGCGCTTTTCCTTGAATGACCTCCGGTTAACTCTAAATAAGTGGTTTCCAGGAGAACCTGATAATTGGCAAGCAGCAGAATCGTGTGCTTTAATGCAACCATCAGGAGTATGGGCAGATACTTCATGCACGTCATTAAGAGCTTTTATATGCTACAATGGTGAGTAAACATCCTGATTCATGCTTGTTTTCTTTTATCTGCGCTTAGAATGCTCTTAAAATGTCTACAGATTTAAACTGAGGTACTAATCTCACCCCTTGCTTTTTATAGCCATGCTCAGTGGAAACAGCAGGTACATTGGAATCTCTAGTTCTTCGTTGATATGGACCGATGCTCAGACTTACTGTCGAACTCATTACACAGATTTGGCCTCTGTGTTTGCTGAAAGTGAAAACAGCGCCTTAGCTCAGATAGCATCAGCCCAGGGTTCTTCTTGGTTCGGTCTGTACAGGGATACTTGGAAGTGGGTGGACGGCACCTACGCTTCTTCGCTGTCATGGAATTCCGGACAGCCCAATAATTATTATGGTAATGAGGCATGTGGGAGGTTTGTTAATGGACTGCTTGATGATGAAAGATGCTCTAATCTACACTACTTCTTTTGCCACAGCTGTAAGTTTTGTTTCATATTTACTTCTACTGATTCATAAGATTGTGGAATTTGTGGTCCAGGTTCTTATTCAATCAGATTAAACCAGTTTGTACTAGTTTCCACACTTTTATATTTTGGTTGGAAACGGTGAGGGTGGGAGGAGAAGTAATCGGTCATATCTAAGAGACTGTAAACTTACAGTAGATTAACAGGTCAAAGTTTGGTCTTACTCTAGTGCTTCCAAAACCAACATTAATTACACACAGAAATGTAGAAATAATAAAAAAAAAATGTAAATGTATTAAAGTTGGAACAAATGCATGTTTACCCCTGTTTACTTCACTTTTTAATAATGTAGTAACTCAGCATTGTGTGGATTCTGCAAATGAATTTCTCCAGATTTCTTAAAACTTTTCATGGAAAGATCAGAATGGTTTGGAAGTACACCACCTACAGTGTAAATATCATTAAAAGATTCACAGAATCTGGAGAAGGGGCACGGTTAGAAAGAAATCACAATTGATCCTGTTCTCTGGGTGAGAACGTTTCTGGTTGTCACCACCTGGTCTCTTGTGTCTGAGAGCTTAAGTGTCCAATATTGAACAGTCAGCACCAACCCTCAGATAGATCCAAGCTCATTGATTCATCCAGTAACTGAACATGAGCTACTGTTTAAAAATGTGGTTTACCACAATAATTGTAAGCCTTCATCCTCTCAGACATGAAGCTGTCATGTGACCTGGGATTAGCAGGGACTTTATTGGAGAAAATGAATAAATCAGGTTTGATAGAAGGACAGAATCTAAAAAAAGAATCAGCTAAATCTTCTGTTTGTATTTTTATGTATTTTACAGATCCACCAAGGAGACAAATAATGAAGCTGAAGTTGAGGTCTGATCAGAGCGTGTTCGGTCCAGTTGTGCAGTCAGCCATTCTGGCCCTGGTGAGTCAATCCAAAGTGCACCAAAAAATGCTTTACTTGATTTTTTGTGTTTGTATGTGTTTTCCTCTGATGTACATTAGCTTTCAACAGAAAATTCCACTTATTTCCACTTCTCCTGCTATGAGAATGGGAACTGGCGGCAGCATCTAACATCTGCCTATTAAATCACTGAGAATTAAAAGATAATTTAAGACTCCAGTTGTGACTCCAGTTGTGCACTTGTGACCTGGTGGTTATCTGGTGGACATGCTAAGTTTCTAGAGACAAAAGCAGACTGGCTGTGTTTACATAATGTACACTACATAGTGTACCAATAACAGCATGGACAAGTGAATTAATTTGACATACAACAGTAGATAGTAAGAGTTTTGAGGTTTGTGGTTTGGGACACAGCCAAAATAGTGGATATTTAGTATCTTTCATTGATGATTAGGGGTGTTGGGGTTGTTTAATATTCAGAGGGGGACGAGAACCTGTTTAGAAAGGTTCTGTGGTTAAGTATTACTGAAATGAGCACCGCTGTCGTAACACAGAGGTAAGAGGAGAAGGACAGTTTATGGACACCTTGATATTTTATCTAACACATACACTCTGCTCAAAAGGATGTGGACACGTCTCCTAATTATTCATTTCAGATGTTTTAGCCACAGAGCCCTGACCTCACAAATGCTCTTTTTAATGAATGGCCACAGATTTCCCCAGTCACACTCCAAAATAATTTGGTTAGATTTCCCCAGAACATTAAAGGCTTCATAGTAATGTCTTTAGTTTTTAATTGTGATTGCTCACAATCACATGAGTCATGGTCAGGTGTCTACATATTTCTGGCCATATATTTGGTCAGTATTCCTTATTATTGATTTAATATTAAGTTCACATACGTTTTTAAAATCAGTTTTATTGAATTCAAATGAATTCTGGTTCTGTTCTTTAGCTCAACCAGAAGCTGAAGGAACACAGCATGTTGCAGAACGTCACAGTAACGTGGAGGGCCGGCTCAGACGGAAACATCTTTAAGAAAATCAACAACCCATAACCTGTAGATCACGGATGTCCAAACTGTGGCCCGTTAACATTTTTTAAGCCAAGCGTATCTGTGAGGGGTGCCTGGTTGATCGATAGCACGGATGAGAACTACTAATTAGCTTGATAACTGGAAGCAATTTCTACAAATAACTTTTGTCTATTTTAATATTAGTTGTTTATGTCTCTGTAGAGGACTTTAGCTCTTCTCTTCTTGCTTCTTGCTTCAAAATAGAAGCACTGCAGGTTTTATGATGTGATACTATTTTTAGTTATTGATTTTCAATAATTTAATGTGATTAATAGGGAATCAAAAAGGAGACAGTTACTTTTTTTTTTACCTCACTGTATAACTTTTAACTCTCATTGACATACTACTCTGGTGTCTTTAACTAAATAAAAGTGTATTATTATAATTACATTTTGCGCTTTGTGTTTTTATTTTGCCATATCCAGGTCATTTGATAATTTGATAAAGTAATTTGATGAATTTGATAGCAGTCTTGGTGGTAGAACATCAAAAAATCTTGGTGCTCTGATCTTCTAACTAGGTGTCATTTTTCACTGTGAGTCCCTGCAAAACCTGAGTGTGCACAGGAAGAACCTCAGTAACACCGACACTCGGAGAAAGCTTCCAGTTTATTACAGGGAGGATGGAGTTTATGTAGAGGAGAAAACATGTGCACATGAGAATGTGAGTCTCAGTCCAAGCTTAGTTGCTGGGACCAAAGAGAATTATTTACAAGCAGAACCGAGTTAATGGTTAGAGGTTCAGAGGGGAGACAGCTTCTGTGGGTAACTATTACTGAAATGAGCATCGCTGTTGTAACACAGAGGTAACATCAGTTATGAGGAATCCCCTCCGACACCCTCCCTGCGAACAGGCCAATCATTGTTCGCGTAGGCGCCCAGCCTGCCGGTAGCAGAGCTGAGATTCAACCTGTTTCATGTTTTCTGTTTGCAGATTAAAAAATCTCACATATCAAAGTGCTAATTATTAATGTTTTTTAATACATGACTCACTGGTTGACTTGGCCATCCACAAGAGCGTCTAAATTCTTTAAATGCGAATCAAGGAGGCAGGAGGTTTCTTAAGCAAGGATACAACAGCGTATCCTTTTCACCTCCGCCATCTCACCCAGAGCAATTTGCAAGAGACTTGACCAAATTAGCATACACTAAGAGACATTCAAAACATTCAAAACATCAAGATTTAATGCAATAATTTATGCCCCTCCTGATGCAAAGAATCAAGCAGCTCAGCTTTGTTTGATGGTTTGAGACCTTCCATATTCCTCCTGATCACATTTCAGATGTTTCTGATGAGGTTCAGGTCTGGAGATTGATCTGGCCATGACAGGATCTTGATGTTGGTCATCCTCCATCCACATGGTCATTGACCTCTTGGTGAAACATTTTCCTGCTGGAAAAAAGATGTTTGTTGCGTGATTCATGCATCGATCACAAAGAACAAACTGATGAGCAGCTGAAGTCTCATATTAAGCAAAAATATAAAAAAGTGCCTCTGCATCTAGTGTCCTCAGTTCCCAAACCATTAAAAGGTTCATAAGAAGAAAGCTGAGGGATGGGGTAAACACGCCTCTGTCCAAACATTTTTGGAGTGTGTCGCAGACATCAAACTTTAAGTTTGTTTACAAATGAAAAATCTAATTGATTTTGTCAGAGAAATCTTTGTAGCTGCATCAGTTAAATAAAAGTTGAAGAAAATTAGCTGGTCACAGATTTTGGGTTTGTGTCAGGATGGAAATGAGGCTCAGAAATGGAAATTTCCCCCCTTAACAGCTGGTTTGCATAGGTTAGCTTAGGTTCAGAAGAAACATCAACTCAGTTCAGATATCTTAAGGAAACTGATCTTTAAGCTTTGGATCTTCTCATCACAGGTATGTTTTATATCGAATATTGAAGTCTTTATTAGGCATCAACAGTCCAGAATTCTGACACAAATCTGATTAAGTGAAGTGAAGACACTAACAAAGTGCTTAGGAAGGAGTTTTTTAAGACTACTGGATGAGTAGCTCAGGTGATGGTCATTAAGTTTATGAAAAGAATGCAACGTTCTTAATTTGTTTATTTGTAGTTGCTTTATTCCACACGTTATTTTATAGTTCTGATGAATTCACTGTTATTAAGTACAAACCCTTTATAACTCGGCATGTCTAAACTTTTGGTGATGTGTGAACTGAAGTTTTATAGTTTCGCTTTGATTTATTGGTTTAATGTTATTTGTTTTAGATAAATTAAGTGTATGTTGAAGATTTACACACATTTATCTTTGTGTTTGGGAAGGCAAGAGTTACCTAAAAAAAAGACAAAGCGGCAGAAAAGTTTTATAAACAGTTTGTATTGAAATTTGTGCAAATAAATCTAACTTTTAAGACTTTTTTTAATAATAATTTTAATAAAGTTTTTATATGGAGCATTGGAACATAGTTAAAATGAAAATCAGAGAGTTTTATATTTAGCTTTCACTATAAACCCCCTTTATAAAGAGGCCTAATGAGCAGACTGAACAGAGCAGATTTCAACAGTTACAATTAAATACTATTTTGTAAGTATTTATCTGCCTATTTGTGGTTTTAATGCATTATGTTTGTTTAACATGTTACAAAAGATATTTTTTGCATAACTTTCATTTGAATAAACTATGAACGTCTGGAGATTTCAGCCACTGCTCTCAGACGCACCAGAACAACTCTAATGCTTTAACGTCTGGAATTTACATTTACATTTCAAATGTAAACAAATTTTTTTCTTGAAAAGAAGATTCTTTGCCTGTACCTGGATCTTTAAACTCAAAGTTCATGCATCTAGCTTAGTTTTACTGTGGCGTCTGTAAAAGAGGGAAAGTTTATTTAAATCATGTTACACATGGTTCACTTGGCTCTTACTTGGTGGCACAAACCTTTAGTACCAATCTCGCTGCTCTATTTGCTATCACTGGTGGACGGTTCTGAAATCTATATAGAGAAGATGTGAATTCTGAGTGGATGGTGAAAGGAGGAGAACACATCAACACTATAATAAGTTCTGGAATAAAATACTGGGATGTTATTTATGATCAGAACTAAAAACACCCTAAAATAAAGGTTTATAAAAATGTTTAAAACAACAAACAGAAAGCAGGAACTCCCAGCTGGCTACAAAAACGCTTTCGTTAGCTGTGATATCTGCTGAAAAGTATCTGTACATTACTGTTTGATTTGTCATAAATAAACCCTAAGCCACCTTACAGACACACTCGCCAACAGCCAGCAGACAAAATGTAGACGTAAAAATGAATGACTGATAAAATAAGAAATTAAAGTGTTTGCATGTTTGTTTTATTGAAACTAGCCAAATGACTTGAATACTGTGCTGTCAAATAAATGCTTTTAATTTCACATAATTTAATTCTTTTTTTCCTCCACAGCTTCTCATCAGTCATGAAGCTGAATCTTTTATCAGTTCTTGTACTAAACGGTAAGAAATTCTGTAGTAGACGTGATTTTACATCACAACCAACCCAGCACAACTCATGCAAACAGTTTATATCCAAAAGTATATAGACAACTGACCATGTGCTTATTGGTAATTAATTCTAAAACCCTGGGCAGTAATAAAGATTTGCCCCTAACTCACTCTGTCCACAAGATTATGAAGTGTGTCCTCACTGGGTAAACTGGTGTTCCATTTTACCAGTTCACCAAAATGTAAGCTTGTAAGAAGAGAAGGAGCGTGTGTCAGGCAAATATGTCCTCCTTATACGCCATCGAGATCCCCAGCTGCGTAAGATTGAAATGGCTATGCTAAAGCTGTGAGAAAAGGGAAAAATGCATAAATAAAATGGTCAAAAATGTTTATAGCCACTATTAACCTAAATCCTGAAGATTTACATTCAGTTACATCATGGCAAACTGGACACTATAAGCAGCTTTTTACATCCTTAAAATTGGTCCCTCATTTAAGAAGCTTTGAGCTGCACTTTTCATTCCATCGTTCATCCTTCATCTCATGATACGTGCTGGCACATTGCTGGGGTTTGATTTTTACAACATTTTGCTTCAAAATCTCAGAAAAATCAGTTAAATATTATTATTACGTCTGTTGTGGTTTTGTGTTTTAAAATTTCGATAACAGGTTTTACTCCGATCGTCCTGTCTGTCCAGCCTGTTGCTTCAACTTTCTATTTGGTTAATCAAACCATGACATGGCCAAATGCAAGAAGCTACTGCAAAGTGATGTACACCGACTTGGCTCCAGTCAAGACCTACGATGATTTGTTGAAGATTGGGCAAATAGCTGCAGTCCACAACTGGACTTCGTACATTTGGATTGGTCTGTACAATGACATCAACAGCTGGCGCTGGTCCTTTCATGACCTCTCACTGTCTGCTATAACTCTCCGAAAATGGAACACAGAAGAGCCTAACAATGAACTTGGAATTGAACAATGTGCTTTAATAAAAACTTCAGGAGTTTGGAATGATTGCCCATGTAGCATACGTAAGTCCTTCATCTGCTACGATGGTGAGTCAAATTCTTTTGATTTTATGATTCTGACATCATTTATCAGACTTTGATTTTTCCGTATTTAGAGTTTCTATAAATTTTACATGCCCAGGTTGCCAGTTTACAGCTCAATAAAAAGTTCAAGTGAAAAGTTTTCTTTATATTAGTGATTGACGTGTTTCATGTCACTGATTTCAGTTTCCTGATTTGTGTCATTTCACAGCTGTTCTATGTCTGTGACTGAATGATTATAGCACATACATTATATTACAGAATTATCATCAGTATATGGCCAAAGTATTATTTCTTTCTATCAAATGACCACATCTTTGTTTTTACAGCTGAGTACCCTGGAGATAGCAGGTTTGTTGGCATCGCCAGTCCCAAATTAAACTGGGCCGATGCTCAGACCTACTGCCGAAGTTTTCACACAGATTTGGCCACAGCGCTCGACGAAACAGAAAACAATCTTTTACAGCAGGTGGCATCAGGTCAAGGCGACTCTTGGTTTGGACTTTACAGGGACGGTTAGACTTGGTCTGATCACACCAAAGCTTAGAACATCTACTGGGCATCTGGACAGCCTGATAATTATTATACAACTGAGAACTGTGGAAGGTTTTATGGAGGATTGCTCGATGATAGGAGCTGCACTAGTCAGCACGTTTTCATCTGTCATTACAGTGAGTTTCTAGGGTTTTTTTCTTGTTACTGCTGCAAATCCTTTGTGGGATCTTTCATGAATCAACTAAAATGCTAAAAAAAAAACTTCTATGCATCTGATTGGTGTAAAACATTGGCTTGACAAAGTGTTGGAGAGTGTAAACCCTTAGCTCATTAATGCTTTTGGTTTTACTATTATGAATAAATAAGTTCAAAAGTTTGTCAAATATATAAACATTACAAATAACTTAATGACACACATTTTCAAAAACAAATGGTATTTGGTAAAATGGTATTTTATGTAATTTCAGGTCATAAATATTAAAAAAAAACATCTAAATAATTTGTGTCTATATTTTTCCTTCCTCAGTTCCACCAATAAAGAGAAAAATGGTGAAGCTGCAGGTGATGTCTGATCAGAAAGTGTTTGATGCTGCTGTACAGTCGTCAATTTTGGCAAAGGTGAGTCTCATCATGACTCTAAAACATTGTGTGTTTTATTTTACACCTCATATTTATTAAATCACAATTGTGGGTGCTTACAGCAATATGTGAGCTGAAGAACAAAAGACAGATCTGTGGCCTTCCTTTTATATTACTGTAGTCACATCACTGTTTTAACACTTGGGTGTTGGACTTTGAAACCTCTATTCTGTGATAACGGTTGCCCCTTATCTGTTTACAACATTTTACAGCTTAACGACAGACACGTTGCTTATCTCTGTACTGTAGACTCCCAGTCACACCTTAAGCACAGTATAACTGAGGATTGAATGCACAAAACAGCATACTACTAACACTTAAGTAATAGTAAGCATAACATCCTAGCCGACATAGCTAGTTCCAGAGAACTAATATTAATAGTGTTGAAAGACAGAGTTCTAACAAACGTGCAAAACTGTAAATAGTTCTCTTTAAACTACAGATTTCTGTTGTGACCAGTCTATAAAGCAAACACAGCGTTAATGAATTAGGCTTTAACTCAGGATTAGCAATATAGATGGAATTATCAGTAATACATTTCTGGTCTATTTGTTTAGATTGTGCAGAAGCTGGAGGAACATGGCATGTTGAAGAACACCACAGTGACATGGAGGGTTCAGCCTGATGGAAACATTTTCTACAAGAAAAATGATCATCTGTAACTCGTACATTTCTTTATGTAACGCTGGTACATAACTGACCTTTATGTAGAACACATCCATATCATGTGGATTTTTATTTAAGATAAGACTGAGTGCACTGTGATTAAAGGTAGATTTAGAAACTTAGAAACGTCTAACAAATAAAAACGTGTTTAATCGAACAGTCTGTCTGTGATTGTGCACACGTCTTGTAAACACTATGTGGCCGAAAATGACCAAGTCTACCTTCCATTTCATCCCAATAATGTTCTGTTGTGTCGAGGTCTGGTCTTTGTTTAGGCCACTGGATTTCTGAACATCAGATTTATTGAACCATGACTTTACAGACTCTGCTTTGTGCCCAGGGGTACAGAGTCGTGCTGGCACAGAAAACCCGCTGCCACAAAGTTGGAAGCATACAAACCATACTAAAATAATGGTTCTGTCCTTCTGTCATCAACATTCAACATGCTTTTTTTATTTTATTTTGATGGGTTTTATAAGAAAAGCAACTTTTTATTGAGCTGTTTAGCATGACAGACAGCAGTCTGTAAAACTTGGCTGTAAAAATTGGCTACTCTGAATGATTGATAACGTTCTTATAATGAGATTTAAAGTGAGTGCACAATTATTTAAAAAAAAAAGCAATTTTACTGTGATTAAATAAAGGTAATATTTTGGACATTCTAATTTTAGTAAATATTTAAGTATTTACTAACTATTTAAGAATATATGTTTAGTAAATATTTATGTTTAGTAAATATTTATGTTTAAGTAAATGTTCAAGTGTATATGTTTAGTAAATATTTATGTTTAGTATACAGTGAAACAATTATAATAAATATCCTATAAAATCTTATGTACTCATAGTTTGTCTACACTTCTCATCTTCTATCCAGTATCTTTTACTTCTGATCCACATATTTGATCTGGTACAGTGTTTACACTGGATGCTCTTTTTGATGCAACCCTCCTTATTTACTGAGACTAAGGGTGTACCGATACCTTCATCCCCTTTCCTGCATCCCCAAACCATCCCCAAACTCGGTTTGTCAGACCCACCACAGGTACGTTTTAAAATTTGCATTTTCTTTTTTTATTTTCAAAAGTATATTATTATGTGTAAAACAGGCTAGCAATGCTTTATCAGTGCAGTAGATTAACCACAGGATGGCGACAAAGTACATCAACTAATCTCCTAAACGTCCTTCTCTGTATATGTTTGATTATATTCAAAGAAAACTGTCGTTATAATATTTTATAATAGTTTTTGTTTAAAGATCAGACGTTATTAAGGGTAGTTTAAGTGTAATTTACCACAGGTAAAACTTGGATAGCATTTAGAAACGAATTAGACATTAGTATAGTGTAATGGAGCGAGTTTCATGCTGTGTAATAAGTAATAATATCCATTTAATGGGTTTAAAGAGCTTCTATCGTTCTGAGTCTTTACAACTTATCTGTGTTTGCAGTAAAGTTGCTTGGTGTATTGTTTTCATAAACCATGAAACAGAACCTCAAGCCTAATATTTAAATAGAAATCCTGATACTTTAACCTGTATATTTGTGTTGGTGATGTTGGGTGAGGTTCTTATTCCCCACCAGCAGGTGCCACTAGTTTCCAGCACATAAGCTGCACGGGAAAGCACAAGCTCTCATTACATGTTATGTGTTGTGAAAGTAGAGTACTCTGATTATTTTCTATCAATAATCTCTCTTTTGTAAACCATCCGTGTTCAGATTTCAGCTAGTTTGTGATTATTTTATGACAGGTGATAAATGTGCTACTTTTATGCTGGTTGTCTAAATGTTATTACGTTTACATTAAGCAGCATGGTCACAGTTGACTAATGTTTGAGTTTTATACAGTGTGACTGTGCATATGTGCTATGTTTAACGTTATACTGTGCAGTTCATGTTACTTTTAAATGATGAATTGTTTATTGGTGAAGGGGAGGAAACACGTGTGTAAATGTGTGAAGCTGCTGTACTGAGGTCTGTCATTAAAGTTCCTGAAGTGTTTGCACTGGAATATTGTAGAATTAACTGGTACTGCTGTGCTGCAGAAACGAACGTTCATGGGGTCCAGTCTCATTCCTGTTTTAACATCAACAAAATAACACAAAGCAGATGAAGAATACCTCAGACAGGAGGCAGCATCACACCTGACACTGAACACGGGTTACAGTAAAGCCAGTATTCTGTAACACATGAAAGATACTAAGCTCAAATGAATTATGGTTATTGCTAAAGTGTTATCTTAACTTTTTAAGTTAGTTGACCACGACTCTGTACCCCTGGGCACAAAGCAGAGTCTGTAAAGTCATGGTTCAATAAACCCGATGTTCAGAAATCCAGTGGCCTAAACAAAGACCAGACCTCGACACAACAGAACATTATTGGGATGAAATGGAAGGTAGACTTGGTCATTTTCGGCCATATAGTGTTTACAAGACGTGTGCACAATCACAGACAGACTGTTCGATTAAACACGTTTTTATTTGTTAGATGTTTCTAAGTTTACTTTAATTTACCTTTAATCACGGTGCACTCAGGCTTATCTTCCACAAAAATCCACATGGCATGATTGATGTGTTCTATATAAAGGTCAGTTATGTACCAGCGTTACATTACTACTCGGATTTCGAATAAAAGTACATTCTTGTACAGCTTTTGAGTTTGTGTCAAGATGGAAATCAGGATCAGAAACGAAAGTTTTTCCTACGTACAGGTTTGCATTTAAAGTTTAGCATAAGTTCTGAACAAATGAAAACTCGGTTCAGAGATCTTAAAGAAACTGTGGCACCTTCGAATCTTCTCATCACAGGTATGTTTTATATTGAATATTGAAGTCTTTATTAGGCATCAACAGTCCAGAATTCGGACACAAGTCTTCAAGTTTTTTAAGACTACGGGACGAGTGGCTCAGGTGATTGTCATTAAGTTTATGAAAAGAATGATTAGAGTTTGCAAATGTCCTATCAAGGCAAAAAACCTGACTAATCTAATACAATACGTTTTATTTGTTTATAATTTTTACTTGCTTTATTCCACATGTTATTTTATAGTTTTGATAAATTCACTGTTAATAAGTACAAACCCTAAACTGTTGTGTGAACTGAAATGTTGTAGTTTTGCTTTGATTATATATTTTATTGAATCAGTTTTATGTAAATTAGTATATTAAAGCATTACACACATTTATCTTTGTGTTACCTGAAAAAAACTTGAGCTGCAAGAAAGTT
The DNA here is from genome assembly GCF_030014385.1 of Trichomycterus rosablanca. Lineage (NCBI taxonomy): Eukaryota > Metazoa > Chordata > Actinopteri > Siluriformes > Trichomycteridae > Trichomycterus > Trichomycterus rosablanca. The sequence goes on along the minus strand of NC_086001.1, from coordinate 2,369,555 downwards.
TGTATAGAATTTTTTTTTTCAAAATAATAGTTAAGTTTTTCAAAGGCTATTTAATTAATTTGAGCTGGTCTGATGAGAAAAGTATTGGCTACTTGAACATTACTAACAAATTTTTACCTTCACATGGCCCCTGTTTTACATTTTTACAACTCCTCACCTGCGTTTCCCCTCACCCCGTATCTTTCGTTCTCATTGGCTGTTCGACAACGCACTCATTGCCAGTCGGGCAACTCGGATTCAGATATTTGGCAAGCTAGATATCTCCCTTCAGTCGCCGAGTAAAAATCAGGGCAAAAATCGTGTAGTGTGAACTAGGCATAAGACAACAGTATTCAGTACACTGCCTTAAAAAGTTTTACTATTATTTTTATAATTTATTATTATTAAATGAGAGTTTCAAGTAAAGCATTTTGCTAAAATGAGGGAAACTGGTACTTTGCATGATCTTTCAATTCAGTGACCGAGGACGATAAAGAAAAAGTTTTTATTATTGATTTGCAGAAAAAAAGAAGTTTGTATTTTAGTACATTACCACAAATATGTGTTTGTTCCACAGAATTAAGTACTGAACATCAGTGTTTGGCTGAATAATATTGGTGCACATGCAGAACAAAGTTTGTGAGCACCTCTGGCCAAATACAGTATAAGTAAATATCAGTAAATATTTATGCGTATTAAGTAAAAGTAAAATTGTTTATTAAGTGTACTTTCATTTTCCTGATGTCCAGCCATGGCATTCAGTGAATTCTGAGCGAACTTACTAATGAGTTTTATTTCATTTTCATCAACCACTTTATCCTGGTCAGGGTTGTGGTGGACACAATTTCACAGTCATACCCAATCATGTCTGTGTAGATGCCCGGCCGACCAGTAGCAGCACTGACGCTTATACACAGATCCCAGCGGTGTCTGGCTTTGTTTTCCCTGTGCCATGTGGTTTTCCTTACGCATCTTCCTAAAACATGCAGAAGGTGGATTAACTTTAATTATTCAGCTGTGTATATGTAAAACAGAAAACAAATTCCTGCATATTTGTTTAATTGAAATTCTACACAGTTTGTAAATAAATTAACCAAATGACCTGAATTCACTGTTTTTTTTTACTGCGTAACAAATACAGTGTAATACTGTGCTGTCCAATAAAAACTTTACATTTTATTTAACTATTTCTTTTTCCTATGCAGCTTCTCATCAGTCATGAAGCTTTTTGGAGTGTGTTGCAGGCATCAAATTTTTGATTATTGATTTTGACAGTGTAAACATTGAAAAACTTTTTTGTAGTTTTGTCTGATAAATAATAAAATCTGGAAATGAGGTTTGTAAAGGAAATTATCTAAAGCTTTGCACAGATTTCAAAGAAAATGCAAAATTCAGATCAGTTCGGATTTTTAAGCTTTTGGGTTTGTGTCAAAATGGAAATCAGCATCAGAGATGGAAATTTTTCCCAAGTAAAAAGGTGGTTTGCATTTAAAGTTTAGCATAAGTTCTGAAGACACGTCAACACAGTTTAGAGATCTTAAAGAAACTGTGACACGGTCTTTAACTTTCAGATCTTCTCATCACAGGTATGTTCTTATATTAAATATTAACGTTTTTATTATGCATTAGCAGTGAAGTAAAGACATTCAGCATATGAAGGAATTGTTTTAAGACTACTGAAAAAGTAGCTTAGGTGATTAATTTGTTTATTTTGAGTTGCATTATTTTATAGTTTTGATGAATTTACTAATAAGTACAAATGCTTCAACTCAGCATGTCTACTTTTAAGTAGTAGTGAGTGTAAACTGAAATTTTGTAGGTTTGCTATGAATAATGTTAGGTAGATTTAGTGTATATTAAAGCTTTACACACGTTTATCTTTGTATTAGGGAAGGTCAGTGTTACCTTAAAACAAGATGAAGTGGCATGAAAACTAGGAAAAATCTTACTTAAAATTATTTTTATTATTTACTTTTAAAGTTTTATTATCTTAGGCTATTTAATTCATTTGGAACTGGTCTGATGATAAAAGTATCAGCTACATAAACACATTTTTACCTGAGGAAATCACTTGTCGACTCTGTAAAAGCTGAGAGGTAAAGATGTGATGGAGTCGCACCACTTTGAGCTCTTTAAATGGGGTCACTGGCCAAACAAGCTCGAAACCCCCAGTTTCATTCTATTGGCATTTAATTCGGCTTCTACTGTTCAAAAAAATGATTTGAGGACAGAAAATTCTAGCTTTAGGATCTTACACATATTATTCAGCTGCCTTTGATTGTAGTGCAGCTTTAATATATCCATGAGAATGACATTTTCATATACACACGCTGTATTTTTTATCATTCATTATGTTATGATATCTAGTCATACACTATTTTACATTTAATTATTGATTCATGTTAAAGTAATAACATTATCAAAATGTAAACCAGCGAATTTTATGTAAAGCTTTCACTGTAGAACCCCACTTTATAAAACAGGCTTAATGAGCAGCCTGAACAGAGAAAAATTCAAGTTATGATTAAAAATACTCTTAATTTTTTTGGCTATTAAGCTTGTGGTTTTGGTTTGTTATTTTATATATTTTTTATATTTAAATTGTCACAAAATATATTTTCTGCCATAACTGCTATTTAAATAAACTATGAATGCCTGAAGTTTTCAGACGCTGCTCACAGATGGACCTTAGAACAATTCTTATTGTACTCATCTCCAGTGCTACCTAGAATTTATACTAAAATTTAAAATGTTAACGTAGTTTCTCTTGAAATGAAGGAGCCAGGTACATTACATGTTGTTTAAATTAAAAGTTTTTTTTTTTTTTTTTTTCAGCTCTTCTCACGTGTGCAGGCTTAGTTTTACTGTGGTGTCTATAAAAGAGGGAAGGTTTATTTAAATCATGTTACACGTGGCACACAAACCTTTGGTACAAGTGTCACTGATCTCTCTTTTCACTCGTTAATGATATACTAAGGTGGGGCGGTCCGGGTTCTTTCTGTGTGGAGTTTGCATGTTCTCCCCGTGGGTTTCCTCTGAGTGCTCCGGTTTCCTCCCACAGTCCAAAGACATGCAAGTGAGGTAAATTGGTGATATAAACTTGTGAACTGATGAATCTTGTGTAATGAGTAACTACCGTTCCTGTCATGAATGTAACCAAAGTGTAAAACATGACGTTAAAATCCTAATAAACAAACAATGATACACTATTTGATTTGTCATAAATAAACCCGAAGAAACCCTACAGACACACCCGCCAGCAGACAAAATGTAGGTGTGGGCATAAACAAATTACCTTCACCTGCCCAGAATTTTACATCCCCCAGTATATACATTGTGATTACGGCCTTGCATTACTGCTTTGTGCCAAGTGTTTAAGTAGGCTTGGGACAAACTACAGTCATGGTCAGGGATAAATGCTTCTTTAACTTCATTTCATTAATTTTTTTCTCCGCAGCTTCTCATCAGTCATGAAGCTGAATCTTTTATCAATCCTCCTACTGAATGGTAAGAACATTGTAAACAAATTCAGTATTAGACGTGCTTTTCAGTTTATATCCAAAAGTATATAGACACCTGTCCTTGTGCTTATTAGTCATTCATTTTAAAATCTTGGGTGATAATATAGAGTTGCCCCCAGGCCTTTGTGGCTGTAACAGACTCCACTCTTTCCACATGAATATGGAGTGTTTATGTGGTAATGTGTAACCATTTATTATAAAAATAAAAATAAATGAAAACAAAACAACCCCCCATCCCATTTCACCAGGTCACCCAGATGTATTAAGTAGGTTTGAGTTCAGGATACCTCCTCCTATTTAACTGTAATTATTAACCTCACTTTGTGCACAGTCAAGTTGGAACAGTAAAGAACCATCCCCAAACTTTTGTCATAAAGCAAGCATGTCATTTACTTTAAATTTATGATTATGGTGCTCTGGTGGTGCAGCAATTACTTATTCTAGTCCACTTTTACAGCAGGTGGCATCAGGTCAAGGCGACTCTTGGTTTGGACTTTACAGGGACGCTTGGACTTGGTCTGATCACACCAAAGCTCAGAACATCTACTGGACTCCTGGACAGCCTGATAATTATTATAAAGATGAGAACTGTGGAAGATTTGTGGGAGGATTGCTTGGTGATATGAGTTCTGCTTATCAGCACAAATTCATCCGTCACTACAGTGAGTTTTTTTAGTTTTGTTGTTACTGCTGCAGATCAGATCAGCTAAAAACACCTAAAAAAACTCTCTGCATCTGATCGGTGTATAAATCCGCTTGACAAAGTGTTGGAGAGTATAAACTCTTAGCTCATTACTGCTTTTACTTTTATTATGAAGAAATCCAATTTAAATAATAGTATTTTATTTTATTCTTCAGACGTAATTAAGGAATAATAATGATTAAAGAAAAATAATGTAGTTGGTTTTAAAAGGAACATCTGAGCATAAGCAGCTGCATAAAGATTTTGTGGATCTTTAAGTTTGACATTTATTAACAAGTTAAACAATCATAATCCATAATCCAGAGAATCATCTTATTTGTGTGATATATCATATAACCATAATGACCAAACTATGGCTTTATCAAAAATATAAACATTACAAATAAATTCATTGTTTACTATATGGCCAAAAGTATTCAGACACCTGACCATGATATTGTTGGACATGCAAACAAATATTATTTACTTACTTCTGCCTCAGACACTTCGGCCCAAGTCTTCGGAATGTAAATGAGCCACCAGTGGTGGTTTAGTGATCTCACATGAACCTCAGTCATTTCTTACTAGAGTCTTTTACAAGGTGTCTGGTGGGATTACACATCCCAGTAGGTTTGCTCACTGGTGGAGCACACAACATACCCAGGACCCACATAAATCTTACAGTAAGCTTGGTTTGTTTTTGAACCGGAGCTCTTTTTAGGATGACAATGGGTCTGTCTCAACTCCTAGTTAGCTGCCTTGTCATTTAAGATTTTAAAAATGACTGAATGATTTGTGTCTATATTCTTTCCTTCCTCAGTTCCACCAATAAAGAGAAAAATGGTGAAGCTGCAGGTGACGTCTGATCAGAACGTGTTTGATGCTGCTGTACAGTCGTCACTTTTGAGTTTTATCAGGGATCTAAAACATTGTGTGTTTTGTATTACATCTTTGTAAAGTGACCATAAGTATAAGAAAGGCATTATTTAAACAGAGCTTATTATTATTATTATTGTTATTTCATAGCTTTGTGGACTGCAGCATTTTGAGGTTTACTAAATCTTTGTAGTGTGATTTTGGCAAAAGATTTTTGTCTTTTCAATAAAACAGCCAATATATAAATAATTAATAATTAAAAAAATTCTGTTCTTTAGATTATGAGGAAGCTGGAGAAACATGGCATGTTGAAGAACACCACAGTGACATGGAGGGTTCAGCCTGATGGAAACATTTTCTACAAGAAAAATGATGATGTGTAACTTGTACATTTCTTTTATATCTAACGTTGGTACATAATTGACCTTTATGTAGAACACGTCCATCATGTGGATTTTTATATAGTGCAGTAATTAAAATGTTCTTAATACTAAAAAACAAATACTAATACTACATGAATACTAATACACTGTCGAGTCACATGATTATGCGCACCAGCTAATATCCAGAGTAACCGTCGTGCTGTGTGTAGCACGGACAGCAGCTGGACAGGCTGGGAGTGACCCAATAGAGTCCTGGTAGGTTGTCACAGATATGCAAAGCCATGCTGACTGCAGTGCATCCCACAGCTGCTGGAGGGGGCATTGGTGGAGGATCCATAGAGTGAACACGATTGAGACAGCATTTCAAAAGGACTGAAGCATGCTTTGGCTTTCTCTCATCCTCGTCTGCATGAGAACTTTTGCATGGGCCTTTGTTCACTGCATGTTTGCTTCAGTGCAGCACTTAGCCAATTTGTTTTTCAGGGTGTCATGTTCCCTCTCCACAGCTCCTACACTAGCTGGGTGGTAGAATTATACGACATGACAGGTATGTGTCAAATGTGTCAAGAGGAACAGACGGATGTTATTAAATGAGAATATTTTAGATGTTTTTTGGCAATAAAACTGAAATAAATTGATTTATTCTTTCTGTGTGACCCGGTAATAAATGATCCGCAGATCGGGACCAGTCCATGGCCTGGTGGTTGGGTACCACTGCTCTAAAGGATGCTCATTCACAGCTTCCAAGCTCTAATACAAACAGGAAGGGCTTCTTCTGTTCCTGTTGCTGTAAACACTGCACCATGTTAGATCCAGACTCTTAAAAAAGTAGCAAAACGAGATCAAATAAACAAACTATGGTTAGAAGCATTGAAAAGATATATGAATTATCGTTAGTGATATTGCGGTTTAATGTATTTAACTCTTTGGTCACACTTACAAAAGTAGCGTTAACTACAGTAGCTTCTAAAATCGTGTTTCACAGCTTAGCTAGCTTTTGTTATATTGGCCACATATTACTTAAAATAACTTAGCGAGCTTTTTATCTTGGGTTAGCTAGCCAGCAGGCATGCAGGCAGACAGCAAGCTACAATATCCATTCGCTCTAATGATATTATATCTATCGCTGATGTTGGCTAGTTCATTATCTCCTTGGAAACTTATATTCATGACTTAAAGAGGCAAACATTTAGAGAATAACACTAAACGTAGTGTTAGTAATATTTTAAACATCTATTTTATTAGCATTTAAAATATTAAAATAAACTAGAAACACTTACCTCAAATACACCGCTGCAGCAAATCTCCCACCTGCCATTTCTGTGCATATTTCAACGTATTTCAAAATACGCCAAAATAAATGGAAATCCGCCCAAACATACTGCTGTTCTATTATAGATCATTAATTATAAATTATTAGTGACATTTGAAATATTTTATTTGCAATGTCATGATACCTTGAAACCTGCCAATTTCCCTGCCAGTTTTAAATAAAATCCGCCCAATCTGGCAACACTGTCCGTTACAAATGTACATTTATATTCTTAAAGAAATTTAGAGAAATAACCCAGCAAGGTGACCCAACTGCCTCAACCCAGCGTTTGGGTAGGAACAATAACCCAGCATTTTTTAGTGTATAAGTGCAGTATATTAATCACAAGAGAGCGACAAAGTAAATCAACTGATTTTCTAAACGCAGCGCTTCTCTGTACATGTTTATCATATTAAAAGAAAATATGGTATAATAGTTTTTTTAAAAGTCAGACGTTATTATGGGTAGTTTAATTATAATCTACCACATGTAAAATAGCATTTAGAAACGAATTAGACATTAGTATAAAGTGTAAAGGAGAAAAAATACTTAGGTAGAACAGAATGTCATGCTTTGTAAAGTAATAATACGTATTTACATTTTCGTCATTTAGCAGACGCCTTTATCCAAAGCGACTTACAGTAGTGACAGTATACCGTGTGAGCAATTGAGGGTTAAGGGCCTTGCTCAAGGGCCCAGCAACTGCAACCTGGGCAGTGGTGGGGCTTGAACCAGTGACCTTCTGATTACTAGTCCAGTACCTTAACCGCTAGGCTACACCTGCCCTATTTAATGGGTTTAAAGACCTTGGATTGTTTAAAGAACATCTTAGCTGATCATTTTAAATCTTTATAATTGCGGTAACTAATCTAATCTTTGTTTTGTAGTAAAATTGTTTATATAGAAATCCTGATATTTTAACATTTTTTGGTAAAGCCAGTATTCTGTCACAAAGGAAACATACTAAGCACAAATAAATTATGATTATTGCTAAAGTGTTATTATAACTTTTTCTCTCTCAGTCGTTGTTTCATAAATGTTAAGTTAATAAAATGTTATAATCTAAGTTTGCTAAACTTGGTGTCAACACAGTAACTTTATCTTTAACTAATGTTGCCAAATTCTTTACGTTTCAGCTTTTGTAAATAACGTCAGATATGTAAAATGCTGTAAAATCCTAAAACATCTAATGCAGCACAAAAGTCTGGCATGTTCTCCTTTTTTTAATGGGTCAGAATACCACTGACCACCAGTCACATCTCACAATGGCCAGCAAACGTTAGCCAGAGCTCTGTCTCAAGGGTTCTAATGTTAGCCAGCGTGCTAACCGCAGCTAACGGCTAATCATGCTAATCACGTCACTCATCTGAACCACGTTCTATGGCTGAACGTTCTTTTAACCATGGTTACCAAGCTACCTACTGGCAAGCTTGCTCACTGAGGCAACAGACTGAATGACAACCAAAACAACTCTAGTGACAGGACAGATCCATAGATGGTGATATATCACAGAAATATACAGTACTTAGGGACAATGATTTCTCCAGTCCAGTCAGAGATCGTGAGGAACAATAACACAAACTTAATGTTCAGAAAAATATTTGGTGCTTCTGAGAAAACATCCAGGGTTTGAGCCCCATAAGCCACCCTCTCCCGACCCAACTTTTTATAAAACATTGTTTGTAATTCCCTTTCAACAAGAATGAGCAGCTGGCATAGTAGTTTTTTTCATGTCCAAATTTGTCACACTGGTGCTTTGCATCAATGACACCATCAAAGCCATGAACTGAACGTTGTGGGGGGGCCAAATCTACCTTGGTGTGGGATGAATTGGGGTTTCTTGCCATTCTAAAACATTCCTGCCACCAACAACTGGTGTGAACACTGATGGATCCTAATATTATGCAACGCTAAGTCCCTTTATCTCCCAATGTAGTCCTATCCATACAGAGTTCTATCTCCCCTAGTGCTGCCATCCGCTACCCTGACCAAGGAGGGCAGAACCTAACACACCCCCTCCGACACGTGTGCAGTTGCCCATCGCTTCTTTTCACCTGCATAGTGTTGGTCTACACAGTGATCATGATTGAGAAGAGTGATTCACACACTGCTCTCAATTATTCACCGTCTTTGTTTAGAAACAATCGACCAGCCAACAGAGAACATAGGTGAAGCAGCAATGAGGAATCCCTTCGGCCTGAATTCAGTAGACACACCCATTCTTTTATATATATGTATATACAGTATGTGTATATATATATATACAGTGTATCACAAAAGTGAGTACACCCTTCACATTTCTGCAGATATTTAAGTATATCTTTTCATGGGACAACACTGACAAAATGACACTTTGACACAATGAAAAGTAGTCTGTGTGCAGCTTATATAACAGTGTAAATTTATTCTTCCCTCAAAATAACTCAATATACAGCCATTAATGTCTAAACCACCGGCAACAAAAGTGAGTACACCCCTAAGAGACTACACCCCTAAATGTCCAAATTGAGCACTGCTTGTCATTTTCCCTCCAAAATGTCATGTGATTTGTTAGTGTTACTAGGTCTCAGGTGTGCATATGGAGCAGGTGTGTTCAATTTAGTAGTACAGCTCTCACACTCTCTCATACTGGTCACTGAAAGTTCCAACATGGCACCTCATGGCAAAGAACTCTCTGAGGATCTTAAAAGACGAATTGTTGCACTACATGAAGATGGCCAAGGCTACAAGAAGATTGCCAACACCCTGAAACTGAGCTGCAGCACAGTGGCCAAGATCATCCAGCGTTTTAAAAGAGCAGGGTCCACTCAGAACAGACCTCGCGTTGGTCGTCCAAAGAAGCTGAGTGCACGTGCTCAGCGTCACATCCAACTGCTGTCTTTGAAAGATAGGCACAGGAGTGCTGTCAGCGTTGCTGCAGAGATTGAAAAGGTGGGGGGTCAGCCTGTCAGTGCTCAGACCATACGCCGCACACTACATCAAATTGGTCTGCATGGCTGTCACCCCAGAAGGAAGCCTCTTCTGAAGTCTCTACACAAAAAAGCCCGCAAACAGTTTGCTGAAGACATGTCAACAAAGGACATGGATTACTGGAACCATGTCCTATGGTCTGATGAGACCAAGATTAATTTATTTGGTTCAGATGGTCTCAAGCATGTGTGGCGGCAATCAGGTGAGGAGTACAAAGATAAGTGTGTCATGCCTACAGTCAAGCATGGTGGTGGGAATGCCATGGTCTGGGGCTGCATGAGTGCAGCAGGTGTTGGGGAGTTACATTTCATTGAGGGACACATGAACTCCAATATGTACTGTGAAATACTGAAGCAGAGCATGATCCCCTCCCTCCGGAAACTGGGTCGCAGGGCAGTGTTCCAGCATGATAATGACCCCAAACACACCTCTAAGACGACCACTGCTTTATTGAAGAGGCTGAGGGTAAAGGTGATGGACTGGCCAAGCATGTCTCCAGACCTAAACCCAATAGAACATCTTTGGGGCATCCTCAAGCGGAAGGTGGAGGAGCGCAAAGTCTCGAATATCCGCCAGCTCCGTGATGTCGTCATGGAGGAGTGGAAAAGCATTCCAGTGGCAACCTGTGAAGCTCTGGTAAACTCCATGCCCAGGAGAGTTAAGGCAGTTCTGGGAAATGGTGGCCACACAAAATATTGACACTTCAGGAACTTTCACTAAGGGGTGTACTCACTTTTGTTGCCAGTGGTTTAGACATTAATGGCTGTATATTGAGTTATTTTGAGGCAAGAATAAATTTACACTGTTATATAAGCTGCACACAGACTACTTTTCATTGTGTCAAAGTGTCATTTTGTCAGTGTTGTCCCATGAAAAGATATACTTAAATATCTGCAGAAATGTGAGGGGTGTACTCACTTTTGTGATACACTGTATATATATATATATATACTGTATATATCTATACATATTTTTTTATTATTATGTATGCATTTTCTCCCTTTTAGCGCGTCCAATTGCCCAATTGCATCATGCTTACTCTCCACTAATGCAGATCCCTGCTCTGATTGAGGAGAACGAAGCTAACTCACGCCCCCTCCGACACGTGGGCAGCAGCCTTATACATCTTATCACCTACATTTTGAGGAGTGCAGTGCAGCTCAGCGTTGTGTACGGACAGACACACCCTGAGAGCACCCCTTTGTCGTCTCTGTGCCATCAATCAGCCAGCAGAGTCGTAATTGCACCAGTCATGAGAGAGAGACCCTATCCGGCTTAGTCCCGCCCATATCTGAACAACAGGCCAATCGTTGGTTTTTAATGTGGCCGCTCAGTCTTAGCCAGCAGGCAGAGCTGAGATTCGACACGATGTATTCAAGATCCCAGATCTGGTTCCAGCGTGTGTTTTTACCACTGCGCCACCTGAGCGTCCGACACACCCATTCTGTACACAGGTGCAGCACGATCTTTAACCTTCTAACTTATTTAATTAAAAGAACAGCAGTGTGTCCTACAACGAATTGTCCTGTCCTAGTACATAATGTAGCTTACACTGTTTTATGTAAATTCCACCCCGCCCTTGCATCCAGAGTAATTTGCAAGACAGACTGGACCAAATGAACTGTGTTTAGGTCATATTAGGTAAAATATCAAGGTGTCCATAGACCTTTGGTAACTTGTCCTTTTCCTCTGACCTCTGTGTTGGAACAGCAACACCCCTAACCATTAACTTGGTTCTACTTGTAGATAAACTGTCAAGTCACCGCCGTGTGCAGCATGAACAGCAGCTAGACGGGCTTGAGTGACTCAGTAAGGTCCTGGTATAATAAATATATTTATTATATCATTACATTTATTACAATATCATCAAATTTTTAAGAAAACAGTACTAATGTAAGTCCAGGAATTAAAATTGTGCAATTAAAAAAAAATTCTATTTAATTTTGAAGTGCCACTAGCACTGTTTTGTTACCCAGCTGGTCCTATAACAGGAGGATTATGATGACCGCAGCAACAGTGTGGCTTCATAAACACGGAGTGTGTGTGCTTGACTGGCCTGTCTGCATTAGTTTCATATCAAGCAGGAATCCACTTGAAAAACTGCAACAATTAGCGTCCTCAGTTCTCAAACTCATTAATAGGTACGCTGATGAAACACAGTGATAAACATCCCTCTGTCCCAACATTTTTGGAGTGTGTTGCAGGCATCAAACTTTTTTGTAGTTTTGTCTGATGAATAATTAAATCTGGAAATGAGGTTTGTATTTTATTGAAAATGATCTAAAGCTTTGCTTAGATTTCAAAGAAAATGCAAAACTCAGATCAGTTTGGATTTTCAAACTTTTGGGTTTAAGTCAAGATGGAAATCAGGATCAGAGATGGAAATTATTTCCCTTTACTGGTGGTTTGCATTTTAGGCAAGTTCAGAATTAAATAAAAAGACACATCAACACAGTTTAGAGATCTTAAAGAAACTGTGGCACGGTCTTTAACTTTCAGATCTTCTCATCACAGGTATGTTTTTAGATTAAATATTAACGTTTTTATTATGCATTAGCAATTCAGAAAGTGAAGTAAAGACACTCGGCATATGAAGGAATTGTTTTAAGGCTACTGAAAAAGTAACTTAGGTGATTAATTTCTTTGATTTCTTGGATTAATTTTAGTTGCTTTATTCCACACATTATTTTACAGTGTTGATAAATTCACTTTTATTAAGTACAAGCCCTTTGTGTGAAGTAAAATGTAGTTTTGCTTTGATTTATTATTTTCATGAAATTAGTTTAAGGTAAATTAAGTGTATATTAAAGCTTTACACACATTTATCTTTGTATTTGGGAAGGTAAGTGTTACCTGAAAACAAGACGAAGTGGCATGACATTTTTATAAACCGTTTGTATTAAAACATGGGCAAATAAATCTTACTTTTAAAACATTTAATAAATGATTTAGTTTTATTATCTTAATTCATTTGGAGCTCATCTGATGATAAAAGTATCAGCTACATGAACATTACTGACTAAAAAAAGCAGATTGAGGAGGGAAGTTGTGGTGGAGTCGCACTATTTTGAGCTCTTCAAATGGGGTCACTGGCCAAACAAGGTTGAAACCCTCAGTTTTATTCTTATAAAATTCTGGCTTCAGGAACTTGTTATTCAGTACACTGCCTTAAAAAGTAGTATTTTATTATTATTATTTTTATTATTATTATTATTAGTAGTAGTAGTAGCAGTGTTAGTAGTATTGCCAAGTTCTGTGTTTTTTTTATGACTACAAACTTTGGTGTAACACATTGGATTGTTTTTATTAATACACATCAGCTAATAACTTCCCTACCTCAGAGTGACCGTTGGTATGGCATTCCCCTTTGTAGCAAACCGAGGAGCAAACTGAGCTAGGCAGTGTGGCTGTAGTTTTATATTTTCTTCAGTTTGTGATTAGATGAATCGAGCGCCCAGATATATTCAGTCTATTTTATTCCTAGGTGGGTTTGTATTTTTCTTCAGCTCTGTGCTTTTTATTAGTCAAATCCTGTCAAATTTCGAAAGCTCATTTGATTTTCACTTTGTTCTGTGGACAGTCTGTACCACCATGCTTGAGCTCACAAAGACAAGTAACTAAAACAGCCAATGCACAAATTATTGACTCTCAGCGTAATGACTCAACAGGGCATTGTTTTTTCACTTGTCATTTTGACTGTATATGGCTTCATTCTAACTCTAGTTAACATTATTTTTATTCTATACTAATTTATTTTTACTTAATATAACTTAATTTAGACTTTACAGTCTAAGTAGTAGTGCAGCTTTGATATATTCAATATCATTTTCATGTTCACACATGCTGTATTTTTTATCATCCATTATGTTATGATTTCTAGTCATACAATTTATTGTACATTTAATTATTGATTCATGTTAAAGTTATCAAAATGATAATCAGCGAATCTGATGTAAAGCTTTCTCTGTAGAACCCCACTTTATAAAACAGGCTTAATGAGCAGCCTGAACAGAGAAAATTTCAGTTAAGATTAAAGATCTCTCTCACTAACCGCTTATCCAATTAGGGTCGTTGGTGGCTCACAGTAGCAAGGCACACAGTAACACCCTGGATGGGATGGCAGTCTATTGCAGGGTAGACACAGATACAGACACAGACACAGACAAACACACAGACACACACACAGCAATTCAGTGTCTCCTATTAACCTGACTGCATGTTTTTGGACTGTGGGAGGAAACCGGAAACATATAAATTTTATACTTTAAATGTCACAAAATATATTTTCTGCCATAACTTTTAATAAAGCTATTTAAATAAATTATGAATGTCTGGGATTTTCAGACGCTGCTCAAAGAATTTACATTTAAATTTAAAAGGTACATGTAGTTTCTGTTGAAATGAAGAAAACAGGTACTTTGCATACAATTTCAATTCAAAGTTTATTCATTTCAGCTCTTCTCACATGCACGAGCTTAGTTTTACTGTGGTGTCTATAAAAGAGGGAAGGTTTATTTAAATCATGTTATACGTGGCACATGAACCTTTGGTACCATGCAGTGTCACTGATCTCTCTTTTCACTGGTTAATATTTGCTATCATTGGTGGACGGAGAAGATGTTTTGGGTCAGTGCAGAGATGGTTTGAGCATGTGCAGTGGAGGGATGAGAGTTCTGTGAGGAGAAAGGTGCTGAGGAGGAGAGGAAGGACAAAAAGTAGATTTATGGATGTCGTGAGGAAGGACATGTAGGTGGCTGGGGTGAGAGAGGAGGATGTTCAGGGCGGGGCACGACGGAGACGGATGATCCACAGTGGTGGCAGGAGCAGCCAAAGTCTAATTAACAAAAAGTGTCATTTCTGTTCCATGGGTTTTGTATTTTACTGCATTACCATACATATGTGTTTATTCCACAGAATTAAAAGTGAACATTAAAAGCACCTCTGGTCAAATGCAGTACCTATGTTGTTGTTTTCTGAAGTAAAAGAAAGTACTTTGACATGTGTATGGTGGCATATGCAAATGTTTAGGCTGGATTTTCATTGTCCTGATGTCATGGCAGTTATTCAGTTCTGAGTGGATGGTGAGAGGAGGAGAACACGTCAACACTATAATAAGTTCTGGAATAAAATATTGGTATGAAACATCTTAACATCCTAACATTACACAAAGCTATTATTTTTCTATAATGTCAGTGTTTTAATGACAGCTCGTAGAACGTCTGGATCTGAATTTGAGATAAATTGATGAATAGAAATTCTTGTACACTACACTAAACCTTATATGCCTTATCTAACTATTATCGGCTCAGGGGGCTTTGTGGCCCTTCACTTGATAAATCTTTCTTGTCATCAACCACTTTAACCTGGTCAGGGTTGCGGTGGGTCAAAGATCAGCGATGCCCCCCCATCACCGCTTTGCCGGCAACTTTGTTGAGGAAGCATTTCAGCACGCAGGTGGTTCCCACAGGGACGCAATTCAAACGCGCACCTCAAACAAGTAGTTCTCCATCAAAACAGTGCAGTAATATACTCAACATAAGTTTCAACCACCAACACAATTACACAAGAAGTACAGTACTACTACTACTTAGTGCTACTAACTACTACTTACTGCTACTGCTACGTCGTGGCGCATTACGAGTAAAGGCACCAACGGGCTCTACACGTTCCAGTGTTGCCAAATTGGGCGGATTTTGTTGAAAAACAATTTAATAGCAGTTAAATAACACTTCTATTTAAAAGAAAATATTCCGTTTTAAGAAGCTCCAGCATTGTAGAAGGCTATTAAAAGTAAAGTCAATTTTCATTGCTGATTTGGCTTAATAGTGTTGGTCAGTCTGTGTCATATTGTTAAAAGAAAATTAACATTTGTTTTCACGCTAGCATGTTCTGGGGTTCAATTGAGTGTCATCATTACACACAAGTTGGCAGCCAAATGTTATATGTTATGGGGTTTTTTTCAGTCACTTGCTCTGTAAAGCTGAATATCAATATTGAAACTGAAGCGCATTTAAAAAAGCATCAAAGCTTTTTTGAAAAATTATGAGGCCGACCTTAAAAAGTAGATCAGGATGACCTGTAGACTAAAACAGTAGATCTCAAGCCATGAAAGTGTGTAAACCCCTGGTCTAGATTTACAGAATGGAGAGGTATTTGACAGGGATGAAAATAAATGTGATAAGACTTGAACTCTCACAAATGACTTTTTTTTGGCACAGATTCAACTTTATCTCTTTTTGCAAATGTAATTTCCTTTTTTTAAATAGCGGACTGGTTAAAGGTGCAGTTTAGTGATGGCAAAACTGGTTTGATAAAGTCACGTACAACAGAAATGACTGATATAAAGGTCAAAGGAACATTAATGATCTGTAAAGTTATATCAACAAAGTTAAAACTGGCCTATTTTTGTCAGCTTTTTTGAGGGGGGGGTGGCGTGACAAAAAAAGTTTGAGAACCACTGCACTAGAGGAACTGTGCCATGTGCTCAGTGCTTCCATGTTGCTCTATGAATGGCAGATAGAAGAAGAAATTAAAATTCCTGCACCTAGTACCTGTTTGTTTTATTAAAACTCTGGACAATTTGACAATAAATGAATCAAGTAACCTGAATTCACTGTTTCTTTAATTTTCTGTTCTTTCTTTTTTCCTCCACAGTTTCTCATCAGTCATGAAGCTGAATCTTTTATCAATCCTCCTACTGAATGGTAAGAACCTTGTAAAGAAATTCAGTAGTAAAAGGAATTTTACATCACAACTAACACAGCAGTTTGTAAAACTCAGAGAGCTTTGTATGTTTCTCCAACTACAAGGTGAAAAGACGTAGCCGGTATTAATACACGTATCGGGGGCATGATAATCTCAGCAAGTCATGACCTCAGCTTTAAAACATCAGGAAATTCAGTCAAGTACTGTTACTGCATCTGTTGTGGTTTTTCAAACCTTCAATTCTTTTAAATCAGTGATTCTGCTAATTAGTGCTGAACATTTTCCTCAACTGAAGCTGTGGCTTTTAACCTCTGACAAAACTTTCAAGAGTCTCATATCTGGCTAATCTCTTACCCCACTGAGTGTCCTTGGCCTCTAGGCCCTGTGTCTTTAGTTTTATTTTGCCCTTATTAGGCATGTTCAATTATTACGAGCTCTATAAAGTATATTTTATCTTATTTTATGCAGTCTTCTTCTTTTTTGCATTACATTGACTGATCAGTGTATATACTGATCGGTTTTAATATTTTGATAACAGGTTTTGCTTCAGTCGTCCTGTCTGTCCAGCCGGTTGCTCCAACTTTCTATTTAATAAAGCAAGCACTGACATGGCCACTTGCAAGAAGCTACTGCAAAGCGATGTACACCGACTTGGCTCCAGTCAAGACCTACAATGATGTGTTGAAGATCAAGCAAATAGCTGCAAGCCAAAATTGGCCATATCCCAGTTGGATTGGCCTGTACAACGACATCGACAGCTGGCGCTGGTCCTTTCATGACCTCTCACTGTCTGCTATAACTCTCCGAAAATGGAAAACAGGAGAGCCTAATAATTTGAAGGGAATTGAACAATGTGGTGTAATAAACAGTTTGGGGATTTGGGCTGATTATCCATGCAGCGAATTGAAGCCCTTCATCTGCTACAATGGTGAGTCAAATTCTTTTGATTTTATGATTCAGATATAATTTATCAGACTTTGATTTTTCTGTACTTAGAGTTTCCATAAATTTGACATGCCCAGGTTGCCTCAAGTCAAAAGTTTTCTTTAAATTTGTGATTGACGTGTTTCATGTCACTGGATTTCAGTTTCCTGATTTGTGTCATTTCACAGCTGTTCCTTTTCTTTTAATAAATGATTATAGCACTTAAATTATATTACAGAATTATCATCAGTATATGGCCAAAGTATTATTTCTTTCTATCAATTGATCACATGATCAAATACTTTTTTTTTTTTTTACAGCTGAGTACCCTGGAGATAGCAGGTTTGTTGGCATCACCAGTCCTCAGTTGAACTGGACCGATGCTCAGACCTACTGCAGAAGTTTTCACACAGATTTGGCCACAGCGCTCGACGAAACAGAAAACAATCTTTTACAGCAGGTAGCATCAGGTCAAGGCAACTCTTGGTTTGGTCTTTACAGGGACGCTTGGACTTGGTCTGATCACACCAAAGCTCAGAACATCTACTGGACTCCTGGACAGCCTGATAATTATTATAAAGTTGAGAACTGTGGAAGGTTTGTGGGAGGATTGCTTGATGATGAGAACTGCACATCTGCACATTATTTCTTCTGCCACTACAGTGAGTAGTTTTTTTAGCTTTGTTGTTACTGCTGCAAATCCTTTATAGTAACATTTATAGATCAGCTAAAAATGCTAAAAATTGATGTAAAAATCTGTTTAACAAAGTGTTGGAGAGTGTAAACTCTTAGCTCATTACTGCTTTTGGTTTTATTATGAAGATATGAGTGAATCAACTTCAAGTAATTTAATCTGTATAATCTCTTTAATTTAAAATTACCAAATTATTTTAATACAACCCCAAATCAGAAAAAGTTGGGACAACATGGAAAATGCTAATAATAAAAAAAAAAAAAAGTTTGTTACATTTACTTTGACTTTTATTTGATTACAGACAGGATGAACCTGAGATATCTCATGTTTTTGTCTGCATGGTCAACTTAATTTCATTTATTAATAAACATCCATTCCTGCATTGAAATGAAGTTGAGCAGACAGAACAAATATCAATTTGCTTCTAGAGTATAACGAGTTAAACAGTCATAACTCAGAGAATCAGCTCATTTGTGTGATATATTGTATGATTATCCAGAATGTAAATGAACCACTAGTAGAGGGATCTCACATGACTGCCCTTCTGTCATTTCATACTAGAGTCATTTAAAAAATACTGAATGATTTGTGTTTATATATTTTCTTCCTCAGTTCCACCAATAAAAATAAAAATGGTGAAGCTGCAGGTAACGTCTGATCAGAATGTTTTTGATGCTGCTGTACAGTCGTCAATTTTGGCAAAGGTGAGTCTCATCGGGGCTCTAAAACATTGTGTGTTTTGTATTACGCCGTTGTAAAGTGACTATGCCAATATATAAATCAAATTTATTATTAACATTTTTAAAATCCTGCTTCTTTTCTTTAGATTGTGCAGAAGCTGGAGGAACATGACATGTTGAAGAACACCACAGTGACATGGAGGGTTCAGCCTGATGGAAACATTTTCTACAAGAAAAATGATGATCTGTAACTCGTACATTTCTTTTTCACGTAACACTGGTACATAACTGACCTTTATGTAGAACACATCCATCATGTCATGTGGCTTTTTATTTAGTGCAGTAATTAATGTTAATGTTCTTAATACTAATAAACAAACACTAATACTACATGGATACTAATGTAAGACATTCTGTATCTTTTGATGTCTATAGAAATAAATTAGCACAGATAAGCAGAGGTGCTGCATAATGTCACTACAACTTGCAGTCTTATCCAACTGAAAACCAGAAAGAGAGTGAATAAAGGATTTTGGAGGGTTTTCTAGCATGCTTTCTGTTGGGTCCCTGCTTTACTGTGGAACTGCTGTAACTCTAACCTCAAGTTGTTATAAAGAACCTGTTAATGAAGATAAGTAGCTGTATGGAGCAATAAGAAAATGTTAATAAAGCACTGAGTGCACTGTGATTAAAGGTTGATTTAAGTAGACTTAGAAACGTCTAAGAAATAAAAACGTGTTTAACCGAACATTCTGTCTGTGATTGTGCACACGTCTTGTAAACACTATATGGTCGAAAATGACCACGTCTACCTTCCATTTCATCCCAATAATGTTCTGTTGTGTCGAGGTCTGGTCTTTGTTTAGGCCACTGGATTTCTGAACATCAGATTTATTGAACCATGACTTTACAGACTCTGCTTTGTGCACAGGGGTACAGAGTCGTGCTGGCACAGAAAACCCGCTGGCACAGAAAACCCGCTGCCACAAAGTTGGAAGCATACAAACCATACTAAAATAATGGTTCTGTCCTTCTGCCATTAACATTCTACTTGTTTTTTTATTATTTTAATGAGTTAGCAAGACAGACATCAGGAGTCAGTAAAACTGCACTCTAAAAAATAAAACATTGGGTCAACAAAAAAAATTAAGGCAACATTTTGCTATATTTTTTTGAGTTATGCCAATTGCTCGTAGAATTACGTTGACCCAACACAATATTTTAAATTACACAAACTTAATAACTGTCAACATGAACAGATATTGTTGATGTTATTTAAAAATGCTTTTTACTGAATTATGAAAAGCTAATCCACCAAACCTATAATATTGTGTTGGATCAATGTAATTCTACCAGCAGTTGGCATAACTCAAAAAGACTAATGCAAAATGTTGCGCTTTTTTTGTTGGCCCAATGTTTTATTTAATATTCATTTAACTTAAAAGTTGTTAATTTTAAATAAAACATTGGGTCAACAAAAAAAATCGAGGCAACATTTTGCATTAGTCTTTTTAAGTTATGCCAACATGACCCAACATCCTGTAGCCTAATATCTCTAAACATTAATTTGAATGTTTGTTAGCATTGCACTGAATTTGCTGAATGTAAAACAATTTAAACAATAATACAAGAACATGGAAACATGAATTATTACCAAAAATCATTTATTACAGAACACATCTACTTTTAACAAATCCCATTAATGGACAACAATAAAAACTATGAAAAAACAAATTCCACATATCAGTCTGTAAAATTAGTATTTGAAAAATGATATGCATTAAACAAATGAGTAATGTTTATTGTTTAGTTCATTTTTTACCCAAAACGCAAACACGTAATAATTAGCTAGCCAACCTTAGCATAGTTGTTGGCTACTTTTGCTACACAAACATCGCAAAATAGACTAGACAAAAAATAAGTTTTTAACAGCTCACCAGGGAAATTTTATGTCAATGGAAATATTTTAATCCATGCAAAAGTCAAGTTTTACTCAGTTTATAACACCAAAAGGTGTGTCGGTCTATATGCCAGGCTGAAGAAAAGCTGGCTAGCTAGCTAGCCAATTTGCATAGCACTCAAACTCTCTCTTTCCCGCTCTCTCGCTCTTGTAGTTTGTGCCTACCGACCTGCACCTGCAAAGCGGGCAAATTATTCAAATCACAAAAGTGAAATCTGTAGATATATAGGTCCAAAAATGTTTGTAACGGTTAGAACGCTCGCCTTGCTTGTGAAAAACTCGCTCCACAATGAAGAAAGCGCGGCTTGAGAACACAGACCGTTTCTGTCCGTGTGGGCGGGGCAAATTCAAACTACTGAGAAAATTAAGTCGTACAATGTATGTATTTTATCGTACAATGTAAGCTGAATTTTGTTCTTTATTGTTTAATCAAATATCTTAAGTTCAGGTGATTCATTATAGTGTGTTGAAACAACACTTATAATTTGTGTGTTATCAGAACTCAATAAAATAAAAACTGCAAGTAAAAAATTTTGTAATATAATGTAACTTGATTTTTTATCATACAGCAGTGCATATATTTAAGTATTGGCTAAAGGCCATCTGAATTACTTTTTAGAGTGTGTTAAATGCTTGATAACATTCTTATAATGACATTTAAAGCGTTCATATATGTGTAGAAAATACTTAGTTCCATAAAACACCTTGACGGTGTGGCTTGGACACATCGTCAGTGATGAACCCAGGGTTCATCAGACACCCTCACCTGGGCGACCCAACCGAGGGTGAGCAGTCCCCGGTTTGTGTCCAAGCAGCGCGCTACTCCATACATCTCCCCTCTTGATCCACAGCCACCTTGAGGCTTTTTCGGCAGCCTCACTCATGTTTCTGGTGGCGTTCTAGCAACCCTTTTATGCCAAGGAGCTTGAATGCCCGGTGCACAGATTGCCCCAGGAAACCCCTGCAGCCCACCTCAATTGGTTCGCAGCGGGCTCGCCAGCCACTCTCTCTACAGGCCTCTACCAGCTCCAGGTATTTGGCCTTCTTATGCTCGTGGGCCTCCTCCATCCGGTCTTCCCAGGGGACTGTAAGCTCCAGCAGCACTACTTGCTTAGTGGACTCAGATGTTAAGACCATGTCAGGCCTGAGTAACGTCCTTGCAATGCGCTCTGGAAACTTCAGCTGCCTCCCAAGGTCCACTTTCAACTGCCAGTCATGGGCTGTGGCTAATAGCCCAGTCGAGACCTTGTGTGCTGCCTGAGGTTTCTCCCCTGCCCTGATGAAGGTGATGTTGTGCCTTGCTGGGAGCTGATGTTTCCTCTGCTGGATTCCAGTACAGATGGCGTCAGCTACTGCCTTCAGCACCTGGTCATGGCGCCAGGTGTACCTCCCCTCTCCCAGGGCTTTAGGCAGCAGCTACCCGTGCACAGTGGACATACTGGTGTTTCTGCTAGCCCCCAGCAATGCTGCTTAGGCTCTTCGGCAGGCTCAGCCACCTGCGCAAGTACTGGCTGATGTTGCGCTCGAGGCCCTCCACGATGGTTATTGGGACTTTGTATTTCAACAGTGGCCACAGGAGTCTCGGCAGGATACCATGTTGATATATCCATGCCTTGAACTTTCCTGGGAGACCTGACTTATCCACTGCTGATAGCCAGTTTTTCAGCTCCGCTTGCGTTGACTGGACTGCTGCCTTGTCTCTCAGAGTGCTGTCGAAGGTCTTCCCCAGACTCTTGACAGGCTTCTCCGACACTGATGGAATGAGGACTCCCTTTAAGTTGAAGCGATACTTCTCCACCACTCTACCTTTCCTCAGGACCAGAGACCTGGATTTGGCTGGCTTGAACATCATTCTCGCCCATGTGATGATCCTTTCTAGTCCCCCAGGAGCCAGCGGCATCCTGTCACTGTTGTTGCTGTGACTGTTAGGTCGTCCATGAAGGCTCGAATCGGAGGTTGGCGAATGGCCGATCTGGACAGGGGGCCCCTACATTCCACTTCTGCTGCTTTGACCATCATGTTCATCGCTAGGGCAAACAACACCACTGATATGGTGCAACCAGTGATGATACTCTTCTCTAATCGATGCCATGCTGATGTTATTGTCCCAGAGGAGAATCTCAGACTAAAACTGCTGTAATAGTCCCAAATGAGTTCGTTGATCTTCTCTGGTACGTGGTATGTTGTCAAAGCTGTTGACACAAGCTTGTGAGGAATGGATCCATAGGCATTGGCAAGATCAAGCCAAATGACTGCCAGGTCCCCTCGGTTTTCCCTTGCCTCCCGTATCAACTGCGTGACCACTGCTGTGTGTTCTAAACAGCCTGGCATGCCTGGGACTCCTCCCTTCTGCACTGATGTGTCAATATAGGAATTCCTCAGGAGGTACTCAGTTAGCCGGTTAGCAAGAATCTTGAAAAAGATCTTGCCTTCCACGCTGAGCAAGGAGATGGTGCGGAACTGTGAGATATTACTTGCGTTCTCCTCCTTGGGTATCCAGACACCTTCAGCACATCGCCACTGCTTCGCTATCTTCCCCCTCCGCCATACTACCTTGATGAGTCTCCACAGCCTCTCAAGGAGTCTCGGGCAATGTTTGTAGACCTTGTATGGTACTCCACTCGGTCCTGGGGCTGCGCTGGTCCAAGCAGCTCTCACTACGTCCCTGACTTCTGTCAGGGTGGGCTCTTTAATGTTGAACTGGGTGGAGGGTTCTGGTGGTATAATCAGCTCTCTACAGAGGGGCAGATCTTCCTCTCTCCTGCTGTCACTGTATGTGTCACGGAGATGTTGATTTATCTCCTCTTCTGGGCAGGCCAGGGTCCCGTTCCGCTTCTGCCCTAGCAGCTGTTTAGTGAATCCAAAAGGATTTGCTATGAAAGCAGCGCGCTTGCGAGCCCTCTCTCTGCCCCTTTTCCTGTGGCACTCAGCACGTCGGAGGGAAATAAGCTTCTGTCTTAGGATGTTCCTGAGCTCTGTAAGGGCTGGCCTTTCCTCCTCTCTTGCCTTCCTGTATTGCTGTTTTAGGGCCTTCATTTCTTTCCTGAGCCGGGCGATCCTGCTCTCACGCTGGTTTGGCCTTGCGGTGTTCTTGGCCTTTGGTTGTTTAATGCCAAATCTCTCAGCGCCAATACTGATGATTAGAGAAGACATCAGCTGGAGTCGCTGATCGACTCCCCCCCCCCTGGATACTGTTTCTAGGGTAGCATCCACGTCTTCATCCAACTGGCGCCACTCAGTCTCCTTATGTGCGGCAGGCCATAAGACCCGACGATGTTCCGATGGTATGCTAGGTGCAGCATGTAGAGCGTGGAGGTTCTGGGCACTGTGGGGTTGCTCCGGGACCTGCTCCTCCTCCGTCTCACCAGGGTCAAAGCTAGACATTGGCTCTGTGCATTGCTCAACTTGCTTCCTCCTTGCGCAGCCCATCCTGGCCTGGAGGATCCTCAGGCCTCTCAGGTTCTTACACACCTTGCCACATAAACCGTCCGTTTGGGACACTTACAATATAGGTAAGTACATTCATTGCAAACTTTACAATTCTGCTTTTGTTTTGTTTTGTTTGTTTGTTTGTTTTATATGAATTTTAACGTCATGTTTTACACTTTGGTTACATTCATGACAGGAACGGTAGTTACTCATTACACAAGGTTCATCAGTTCACAAGGTTATATCGAACACAGTCATGGACAATTTTGTATCCCAAATTCACCTCACTTGCACATCTTTTGACTGTGGGAGGAAACTGGAGCACCCGGAGGAAACCCAAGCAAACATGGGGAGAACATGCAAACTCCGCACAGAAAGGAAGGTTCGAACCCAGGACCTTCTTGCTGTGAGGCAACAGTGCTACCCACTTCGCCACAGTACCACCCCAATTTTGCTTTGGCGTATGTAATTAAATATTTACATTCACACAAGAACTACATGTGCAGTGTACCAGCAGGGTTGTGCAGAGTTGTGCAGTGCTACATGTAGTATAAACCAAGTTAATAAAAATGTATAAACAGAATGATTGACAAATATGTTCCAACCTCTGTGAACGTCTCTGTTTTATAGTTTTACATTTATGTTCTTATTACATCTAATGAAGCACAAAAGTCTGGCATGTTCTCCTATTTTAATGGGTCAGAATACCACTGACCACCAGTCACATCTCACAGTAAAATCAGCTAACGTTAGCCAGAGCTTTGTCTCAAGGGTTTAGACGTTAGCCAGCGTGCTAACCGCAGCTAAAGGTTAGCATGCTAATCGTCCCCTATCTGAATCACGTTCTATGGCTGGACGATTTTTAACCATGGTGACCAAGCTACCTACTGGCAAGCTTGCTCACTGAGGCGACAGACTGAATGACAACCGAAACAACTCTAGTAACAGGACAGATCCATAGATGGCGATATTTTACCAAAAATACACTTAGGGACAATGATTTCTCCAGTCCAGCCAGAGATAGTGAGGAAAACTTTATCTTCGGAAAGAAATTGGTGCCTTTGAGAAAACACCCAGGGTTTGAGCCCCATAAGTCACCCCCTTCCCACTCCAACTCTTTAAAAAACATTGTTTTTCAAGTCACTTTCAACAAGAAGGAGCAGTTGACACTGTAGTATTATTTCTGTCACACTGGTGCTTTGCAACAATGACACTATCAAAGCCATAGCCATGAACTGAACACTGGGGGGCAAATTCACCTTGGTGTGGGATAAATTGGGGTCTCCTGCCATTCTAAAACATTCCTGCCATCAATAACTGATGTTATTCAGCACTGACGAATCCTAATACTATGCAAAGCTAACTGGAATATGTTTATTTATCATTTTTACATCAGTATATTGGGAGGGGGCATTGGGGCATTTTGAGCATATAAAACAGCTTTGTACTGTATACTGTATATTACAGTACATATTTATGTGTTTTCCCTTTATCTCCCAACCTATTCATATCCAAATACCCAGTTATATCTCCCCTAGTGCTGCAGACCCCTACCCTGACCAAGGAGGGCAGTACCTAACACACCCCCTCCGACACGTGTGCAGTTGCCAATTGCTTATTTTCACCTGCATGATGTGCGTTTACACGAGAATCAGTATCGCATATGGAGAGTCACACACTGCTCTTAATTATTTACCATCTCTGTGCAGGAACAATCGACCAGTTAACTACACAAACCAAGGATAACTAATTTAACCAAACCCATATCACCCCTGTCAAAAATCTGGTGATGGTTAAAACTAAACACAGTCCATTTTCTTTCACGTCACTGTAAAGAAATTCCACGTATCAGAACAATTCATTTACATCTTAAATCTTTCCAATTTGTTTGAAAATGGAAATCAGAAATGAAAATTATTCTCAATTACAGGTGGTTTGCATGTGATGTCTGACATGAGCTGAATTCAGCAGATACATCCATTCTGTACAGAGGTGCGACACGATCTTTAACCTTCTAACAGATTTTTAAACCTCAGGTATGTTTTCATATTAATTATTCTATTAAAGGTTTTTTTTTTTTCTGTAGTATCAGTCCAAAATTCTAAGAAAAGTCTGACTGAGTAAGATAAAAAAAAAAAAGTGCATGGCCTATGAAGACATTTTTTAAACTGCTGGCAAAGCAGCTTGGATAATAGTCATGAAGCTCTATAAAAGAATACCAGAGTTTGTAAAGCTTGTATTACGGCAAATTGTGATTCATTTAAAGTTTGTTTTAATACTAACTGTCTACTTTTTAAATACTTTACTGCAAGATTTAACATTACTTAATGACCTGGCTGTATTTACAGTTGTTGTTATTGTGAAAATTTGACAACTAAAATAAAATGAAGCAAAAACCCTCCATATACATGTTTAAACCTTTGACTGGTAGTTTTGAATTAAAGGTGTCTGACTACCGTCAACGTACCTAGTAATTCAGTTTATTGTAGGTGTCTGATTAGTGTGTAAGTGTGTGTATTTAAGAGTAATTCATTGTCTACTTACAGAGCTTATTAGGTGTTTTGTAACTTAAAAAAGTTTATTAATTGTCTCAAACCTTCAATTAAGACAACAGTATTTAGTACAGGGCTCAAAAAAGTACTCAACCCATTCTGGTGTTAATTTAAGATTATTTATGTTTTATTTATGTTATGTTTTTTTTAAAGATTTAGGTTTATTATTTATCCAGGCTTATAAATGCACTTGGTTTAAAACTTAACTTCTTAGTTGTGGAACTCTTGTCATAGAGTATAGAGAGATAATGACACGTGGTTTGCCAAAATTGTTATGGTCTAAGACCAACTGGACAGAAAGATGGAACCACAATGCAGAGAATAAGACTAAGACCAGGTACGGGGCGATAAGTTTATTAACAACAACTATAGCAAATACAAGGGAGGTAAAGGAACTGGTAGAGACTGGATGGGAACAGGGAGCTGACTGGCGAGGCTGGAAACACGGCAAGGGGGCCAGGAGGGCAGAGCCGGACGGACAGGCAGGACGAGACAAGAAGCTGGTCGACTGAATCCGGACAGTCAGGACAGGAAGGTCTTGGCGGCGAGGAACCCAGCTGGGAGGTGGTACCACAGAGTTAAGCAGGAGGTAGGAACTGAAACAGGCAAAAAAAACAAGAGCAGTGAACAAACCAGGAAATACAACAGGCATGGGAGCCTAAAGGTAGATTTAGCATTTCGTGCTTCAGCACAATACCAGCAACATAGCGCAGACGATCTGGCAAGGAGTGGAGAGAAAGCTGCTGTCTTTATGCACTGCTTAACGAGGAGGTAATGAGGATCAGGTGAGAGGTAGCAGTGGCTGGAAGATCTGATTGGTGCTCTGAAGACAACTTGCTCCACCAATCGATCCCTGAAAGCCCGCACACGCCCACACACACACAACACACTCACAGAAAGGGACCGGGGTAAAATAACAAGACTTGGGGAAAATGGAGAGCTAAGGGACGTACTCTAACAAAAATATTCCTCCATTAATGTGTGTTTTAAAATGATAAAATCATGTGTTGAGACATGTTTTAAAAATGTCTATCAACCTATTCACAACTGATTGCTTGTTTAAGGTAGCAAACCTCAACCCTTTTTTTTCTTGTAGTGACTTTGCCCTTTGTTAATGCTCATTATAAAGTCTTATATAAAGTTTAGAACAGGTATTTATAATTATCTCCCAAACAACAGTTTATGAACGGTGCCATTGTTGGAATTTGGAATACTGTGTCTGTAATATTTTTTAAGACTATATGAATTTTTAAGTAATTTTATTTTTTCTTAAATTTCCCAGCTAAATAGTCATGAACCTAAATTATTTTCTCCTCCTGTGTCTGACTGGTAAGAACCAATTTTTAAACGTTTTATTTATTTATTCATTTTCAAATAATTAAGAATTTTTAATTTTACAAATTTATTAAACAAAATGTATTCTTGTATCAGCAATATTTCCACAATTAAGTTTATATGCAAGATTATATTTTATTTAGTTTTATTGTAATTGTATCACCCTTTTATTGGCCAGGTGATGTGTGATACATGTTTTTCATCAGTACATGTTTTTCGTCATGTGCCTTTTACTTAACAATGCTAGTTAAAGCAAACATGGTGCATCTGACCCCAACATGAAGTGCAAAGGGTCAGAATTTTGTTGTGAATAAGATATTTTACATATTTTTACTTTTAGAGGGCTTCTCTTTGCATGCTGTTCTCTAAGCCAAAAACTATGTAAAACTGTTTGACCCTGTGTGCAGTGTCTCCTGCGTTTCAGCAGTTTCCAATTCATTTTAGACCTTTTCGTTAGTGGCTCTTGGAGATCACATGCCCATCCAAACAAATTTTCTCTCAGTAAAGTTAGTTTGTGTTTTCCTCCTGACACGGCAAAGAGACCATTTTTGTATTTTTGTCATGAGTGCAGTTGAACTAGTCCTACTTCACCTCTCAGGTGGCGCAGCGGTAAAAAACACACGCTGCAACCAGAGCTGGATTCCAGATACATGGTATCGAAAGCTGGTTTGAAGCTGGGCGGCTGTATGAGCAACGATTGGCCGGTTGCTCAGTTGGGGGGCGGGACAAAGAACCGGAATATGGGTCTCTCTCTGTCAGAGGCGCCTGCACAGGGATGAGGAAGAGTGCTCTTAGGGTGTGTCTCTTCGCATGCAACGCTGGGTGGCGCCAATGTGCGGGTGGCAAAATGCATCTGGCTTGCTGCTCATATGTCGGAGGGGATATGGGTTAGCTTCAATCTCCTCGGTTAGGGCAGGGTTCGGCATAGACAGAAAGAAAGCACGATGCAAATTGAACAATTGGATGCGCTGAAAGGGAGAGAAAAAAACTAGTCCTACTTAACTAGTCCTATTTACCTAGTCCTATTTAGTTAGTTATATTCACTGATGGTTAATGAGGTGGCCATACCACAAAGTAAAATGACATTATATAAATTTTACACCAGTAGATTTTCAGTGTTTATGTTTCTTACATTTCTGACCGAGCAGATTCTCATTAAACCTCCACTGATCTTGTGAGAGAACTCAAACCTCTAATAGAGTTTTGTTCTCAATAAGGTTTTATAATGATAGATATCCTATTTACAATAACAGCTGTAAAATCGCTGTTAACATTTGCATTTTATTAAATATTTAATCTCCAGAAATCATCCAGTTGAACCTATCACAAGTAGGAGTCTCTCGTGTGAAACTCATCAAGCAGAGCTTGACCTGGTCAGATGCTATAAGCTACTGCAGGCAGAATTATTACGACCTGGCTACAGTGAAGACCTACAGCAGCTTGGTAAAGCTCGGGGGAACAGCTGCACTTGAAGGTATAACAGAACCTATCTGGATTGGACTATATAATGATGTTAACTCATGGCGGTTTTCTTATAATGAGGCTAACATGACTATAAAGAAGTGGGGAACAGTAGAACCTAATAACTGCCATGCAAACGAAGCCTGTGGTACAATAGTTTCAGGAGGAACCTGGGAAGATTATCCATGCACAGAATTAAAACCTTTTATATGCTACAATGGTGAGTAAATATTTACCTTTATCTCTATAAAGCGCTCTTAAAATGTCTAAGAGGTACAAACCTGTTTCCTACTCGTTGCTTCCTACAGGTTTGTTGAGTGGAACTGGCAGGTTTGTTGGAATCCCTTTTCCTTACTTGCCATGGACTGCTGCTCAGATTTTCTGCCGAACGTTTCACACAGATTTGGCCTCTTCAATGGATGAAACCGAAAACAGCATCTTATCTCAGATAGCATAATTCCAGGGTCGCTCTTGGTTTGGTCTGTACAGGGACACTTGGAAGTGGGTGGATGACACCAAAGCTTCATTGCTGACATGGTACCCTGGACAGCCCGATAATTATTATGGTGATGAGGCCTGTGGGAGTATTTGGAGTGGACTACTCAATGAAGAAAGATGCTCGAATCTACACTACTTCTTTTGCCATGTCTGTAAGTTTTGTTAAATACAGTGTATCACAAAAGTGAGTACACCCCTCACATTTCTGCAAATATTTCATTATATCTTTTCATGGGACAACACTATAGACATGAAACTTGGATATAACTTAGAGTAGTCAGTGTACAGCTTGTATAGC
Source organism: Trichomycterus rosablanca (assembly GCF_030014385.1). Lineage (NCBI taxonomy): Eukaryota > Metazoa > Chordata > Actinopteri > Siluriformes > Trichomycteridae > Trichomycterus > Trichomycterus rosablanca. The sequence goes on along the minus strand of NC_086001.1, from coordinate 2,339,296 downwards.
AGTGTAGATTTACTGTCTTCTGAAAATAACTCAACACACAGCCATTAATGTCTAAATAGCTGGCAACATAAGTGAGTACACCCCACAGTGAACATGTCCAAATTGTGCCCAAATGTGTCGTTGTCCCTCCCTGGTGTCATGTGTCAAGGTCCCAGGTGTAAATGGGGAGCAGGGCTGTTAAATTTGGTGTTTTGGGTACAATTCTCTCATACTGGCCACTGGACATTCAACATGGCACCTCATGGCAAAGAACTCTCTGAGGATGTGAGAAATAGAATTGTTGCTCTCCACAAAGATGGCCTGGGCTATAAGAAGATTGCTAACACCCTGAAACTGAGCTACAGCATGGTGGCCAAGGTCATACAGCGGTTTTCCAGGACAGGTTCCACTCGGAACAGGCTTCGCCAGGGTCGACCAAAGAAGTTGAGTCCACGTGTTCGGCGTCATATCCAGAGGTTGGCTTTAAAAAATAGACACATGAGTGCTGCCAGCATTGCTGCAGAGGTTGAAGACGTGGGAGGTCAGCCTGTCAGTGCTCAGACCATACGCCGCACACTGCATCAACTCGGTCTGCATGGTCGTCATCCCAGAAGGAAGCTGACGCACAAGAAAGCCCGCAAACAGTTTGCTGAAGACAAGCAGTCCAAGAACATGGATTACTGGAATGCCCTGTGGTCTGACGAGACCAAGATAAACTTGTTTGGCTCAGATGGTGTCCAGCATGTGTGGTGGCGCCCTGGTGAGAAGTACCAAGACAACTGTATCTTGCCTACAGTCAAGCATGGTGGTGGTAGCATCATGGTCTTGGGCTGCATGAGTGTTGCTGGCACTGGGGAGCTGCAGTTCATTGAGGGAAACATGAATTCCAACATGTACTGTGACATTCTGAAACAGAGCATGATCCCCTCCCTTCGAAAACTGGGCCTCATGGCAGTTTTCCAACAGGATAACGACCCCAAACACAACCTCCAAGATGACAACTGCCTTGCTGAGGAAGCTGAAGGTAAAGGTGATGGACTAAACCCAATTGAGAACCTGTGGCGCATCCTCAAGTGGAAGGTGGAGGAGTTCAAGGTGTCTAACATCCACCAGCTCCGTGATGTCATCATGGAGGAGTGGAAGAGGATTCCAGTAGCAACCTGTGCAGCTCTGGTGAATTCCATGCCCAGGAGGGTTAAGGCAGTGCTGGATAATAATGGTGGTCACACAAAATATTGACACTTTGGGCACAATTTGGACATGTTCACTGTGGGGTGTACTCACTTATGTTGCCAGCTATTTAGACATTAATGGCTGTGTGTTGAGTTATTTTCAGAAGACAGTAAATCTACACTGCTATACAAGTTGTACACTGACTACTCTAAGTTATATCCAAGTTTCATGTCTATAGTGTTGTCCCATGAAAAGATATATTGAAATATTTGCAGAAATGTGAGGGGTGTACTCACTTTTGTGATACACTGTATTTACTATTAGTGATTTTTTTGTAAACGTCTTTCCAGTACCTGCAGATGTTTCTGACCTTTTCTTTTTTATTTTAAAATGTCCCCTAGTATGAAAATATCCATATCAATGCCGGTTTCCTCCCACAGTCCAAAGACATGCAAGTGAGGTGAATTGAAGATCCAAAATTGTCCAAGACTGTGTTCGATATAACCTTGTGAACTGATGAATCTTGTGTATCGAGTAACTACTGCTCCTGTCATGAATGTAACCAAAGTGTAAAACATGACGTTAAAATCCTAATAAACAAACAAACCAGGTTCACATTAAACCACATTAAACTAGTTTGTAGAAAGGAATCGGATATGATTTGCTAGCTTAATCATTATTCATGAGAAAAAAACAAAAGAAATGAATTATAATAGAATAATTAGAAGAATGTAAAATGATCATATAAAATCAAAAAGCAGTACAGTGTAAATTCACAATGCCCTGCTTAAATAAAAACAAGACAAAACTAAATTGTTAAATGTTGGGACGAATGCATGTTTGTGCTATTCTTGTCTCGCTTTCTGCCAACTTTTTCAAGTGTTGCAGCCATTAAATTTAAAATTTGTTTACACGGCCGCTCAGGTGACGCAGCGATAAAAACACATCGAATCTCAACTCTGCCTTGCTGGCTGAAGGATGAGCAGCCACGTGAACAACGATTGACCGGTTGTTCAGGTGGGCGGGACTAAGCCAGATATGGGTTTCTCTCTCATGACTGGTGCAATTATGACCTCTGCTGGCTGATTAGAGGTGCCTACACAGAGATGAGGAAAGAGTGCTCTTAGGGAGTGTCTCTCCATACACAACGCTAGGTGGCACAACACTCAACAATGTGTGGGTGATAAGATGCATGCGGCTGCTGCCCAGGTGTCGGAGGGGGCGTGGGTTAGTTTCGATCTCCTCGGTCAGAGCAGGGATCGGCATAGGCAGAGAGGAAGCACGAAGCAATATGTACAGATTTTAAATAACAGATTTTTTACACTTATTTTTTAAATATTCACTTATTTTTAGATTAATACATTTCACAAAGTTGTGTCAGGGGAGTTTAAAACTAAGAATGTGTAACATGACTCACTAAAAAGTGTTTCACTGAAAATTCAGAACAGTTTGGAAATCTTCAAGAGCACCATCTACAGTGTAAATATCATTAAAAGATTTACAGAATCTAACCTAATATTACTTCTTTTGACAGTAAAACAGTACAATCTACACACTGATTAAATTCTGTTAAGTGTTGTTAAACAAATAAATAACCCCACCCCATGTTCTGATTGGTCGCCTCAAGAACCAATCATTTGCGATGATCACTGTTATGACTTGGTCTGGGTCTCTGATTTAGAAAAAGTTTAATCTAAAACTCTATTAGCACTGGATTAGTATCAGTGTGACTACATTACTTCCCATGGAGCGCAATGCATCACAATTGTCCCTGTTCACTGGGTGAGAACCATGGCTGGATTACTGACCGGGCCAGTGGGGCCAGCGCCCAAGGGCCCTTGAGGTCAGGGGGCCCCGGGGGGGCCCTGGCCCAAAACATTTTGCGATGCCTATCAACATTTATGATACAATATATTTTTATTTCTGAGGGCCCTCCATTTTAAGGATCCTCTGACTATTAGGGACTTTGACCCCAGGGCCTCTTGGGGGCCCTAGCCATGCTTTTGGGCCCTAGCCATGCTTTTGGGGGCCCTAGCCATGCTTTTGGGCCCCTTATGAAAATGGATGAGGCGTTGTGGCACTGCTCTGACTTCGACTTCTGGCTATTAGGGGTCCTAGGAAAGAGGGGGGCATATTTTTAAAGGGCCCTGGTTATGAGAGCCTCTACCAGGGGGCCCTAGAGACGAGCAGGGCATACCATTAGAGGGCCCTTGATCACGAGGGCCCCTGCTATGGGGCCCTTGACTTCCATAGAAGTCGTTTACCATGGCTCCTTGACTTTCTAGGGACCTACAAATTGCCAGGCAAGCTACCATATTTCATATTTCATTCAGGATTAGGATGCGCCAAAACCGCCTGAACTCACTGTCACTTCTGGCCATTGAATCAGATTTGGTCGGACAGCTTAATTTTGATGAATTAGTGGATGACTTTGCAAGAAAGAAGAGTAGAAAGAAACTTATATAAAATAGATTCTTGTGTTAGGGTTAGTTATTGACAGGTTGTTTAATGTATTAATTAATTTATGTTTTTGGAGGGGGGGGGTGCCTTTGGGCCCTGGGCAACTCTTTGCCCAGGGGCCCAGACTATCCTTAATCCGTCCTTGGTGAGAACATTTCTGGCTGTCACCAGAAAAAATTTGATTAATCAGGTTTACTAGACGATGCTAAATGCTAAATCTTCTCTTTGTGTTTTTTATAGTTCCACCAGTAAAGATACAAATAATGAAGCTGCAGGTAAAGTCTGATCAGAGCGTGTTTGATCCAGCTGTGCAGTCGTTTATTTTGGCCATGGTAAGTCAATCCAAACTAATATATATCAAAATAAGATTTTTAGCAAATAAATAACATGTTTTATTTTTAATGACAAATAATTTTTCAATTTTATTGAATTAAAATGAAATCTGGTTTTGTTCTTCAGCTCAGACAGAAGCTGGAGGAACACGGCTTGTTGCAGAATGTCACAATAAAATGGAGAGCCGACTCAGACGGAAACATCTTTAAGAAAATCCCACCGACCACCAACCCATTAGACACAGCCAATCAAGTCTGTGTCCACAAACACTTTCTGTAATTTAATGTTAGTCTTTTAGCTTTATTCTTCCTTAAAGATTGACGGAAAAAAACACTTCTTGATATAATGCCATGTTTAGTTTAATGATTTGGAATTATTTATTGTGATAAGTAGATTAGTTAAGACTTTATTGATCCCCTCAGGGAATTTATAGGCAATTGGAAATGGGGGAATTAATTTTACACTACTGCATGACCTTACTGAATTTTAATGAACGTACTTACTTTGCATTAATTTAAGTGCAATATTATGCATTTTATATAGTTTAGATTTTGCTTTTATACAGTTATTGTAAAACTTGACACTTGTAAGAGGTGTGTATTTCAAGGATTTCTGCAACTTTTCTATTTATCTGACTGTAAAACATTGTAGAAGACAATTCATTACCCCCTTTCCCAAATTCATGAAAGTCCCTTTTGTGGTGGTTTTGGATAACATCTAGTTATACCTAGTACCCATGTCATTGTGTGGTAAATATTGTACCTGTTGCATTCCCATCTTACCCACAAGCGTAATCTAGATATTTGCAAAGATGTGAGAACTATCGTTTTTAAAGCTTTTGTTGTGATGGTTACATGATTTCTTTTACATTTAATGTTAAATGAGTACATGAGTAAGTTCATATTCCATGGTAGACTTTCACTATATAAGCAGCCTGAACAGAACAGATTGTAGCAGTTACAATTATAGATACTATAAGAAGTTGCTATTTAAACTATTTTATAAAAAGCTATTTAAAACTCTGGTGTTTTCAGTCTCTTGTTTCAGTTTGCCCTCAGAACAACTCCTTTGTAATTTAATCTCTAGTGCCATCTGATTTAAAATGCAAATGTCGCTAAAAGCCAGGTACTTTGCATGATCTGTTTTAAAGGCCATACGCTTGCTGGACATCCTACTAAAAAAACACGCACATTATTATAAAGTTTCTCTGGTGCTTGGGTGGCACAGCAGTCTCAAATGCTGGCACACAACAGTGGAGTGTTTGAACATGCCAGCTCAAATCCCATTGTTAATAACCCCGTTGATGACATTTGTTGATGTTTGGAAAGTATTATATTACCTTACATGTGAATTGTAAGAACATATTGTTAGGTTTATGATGAACATTTAACTAAAGGCTGCCATATTAATGATGAACTCCTGTTTACAAAATAAAAATAAATGGCAAACCTTTAAGTATAGAAATAACACTATTATACTCTCAATGAGCGCTTTAGTAGGTGTTCCTTTGATAAATTTACACTCCCTGATTTTATTTGTGGATATTCATTTACTGACTGATCTTGCTCAATACACCTGGTCACCCTCCTGAACCATGTTTATCAATCAAAAGGAACATGTTGTGGGACATCCTCAGCACGTCGATGACATTAACATGGAAATGAATCTGTACTGTGTTATTCTGGTGACAAAGTGACTGAATTTACACAGAAACTGATGGGCTACAGTCAGCAAATGGATACTCACAAAGTTTATCTGTGTGGTAGGTGTAGCTTAGAAAATAATCAAATAATGTACAGGTGCAGTAGGTGTATCCAATACTAAGTGCTCAGCAGATGTATTTGCTTTATTAGGTTTATTTATGTTTAATAAATGTAAACTATTAACTGAAATGTTCATGTCGGTATTTTCATGATATTACCTTTAGACAGCAATAATATTATGATTTCTTCACACGTTATATATGCAGCCGGCGTAAAAGGTACACAGGTACTTGCTCTGAAGATAAACGTGTAACTTTGCGACTTATTGATTTGACTGTAATATCCATAAATATGCACAAAACCAAACTCATATCACCCCTGTAAAAATCTGGTGATGGTTAAAACTAAACACATTCCATTTTCTTTCACGTCACTGTAAATAAATTCCACGTATCAGAACAATTCATTTACATGTTAAATCTTTCCAATTTGTTTGAAAATGGAAATCAGAAATGAAAATTATTCTCAATTATAGGTGGTTTGCATAGTACATTTAGCATGAGCTGAATTCAGCAGATACATCCATTGTGTACAGAGGTGCGACACAATCTTTAACCTTCTAACAGATTTTTACACCTCAGGTATGTTTTCATATTAATTATTCTATTGAAGGTTTTTTTTCTGTAGTATCAGTCCAAAATTCAAAGAATTGTTTACTTACAGAGCTTATTAGGTGTTTGGAGACTTCATTAATTGTCTCAATCCTTTTTTATTTTAATTCAAGATTATTATTCCTCAAGTAGTATAAATGCAATTGGTTTAAAAACTATTTCTTAGTTAATTGTTGGTGTTTTTGGCTATGAAGAGTGCTTGTATTACAGCAAAATGGGACTAAAATGCTTTAAATCAAGCAAAAGTATGTTCAAACTTTTGACTGGTAGTGTTGAATTTAAGGTGTTTGTGCATAATTTAGTAAGAATTGAAGTTTTGGGTTCTGTACACAACATTAGGGCTGCACCTAACGATTATTTTTTTTATCATAATATTAAAGGAAGAGCTTGTAAAATTCAAGTAAAGGAATATAGAACACCTTAATTTGTCATATATACATATACAAATGTTCAGTACAACAGGAATGATGTCTTTGCATATTCCAGCTTGTTTCAAAAGTCCTCCACATGTCTTAGCTTGACCCTTAAAGAGAAACATAAAGCAGATCAGAATTACAGTGATAGTGATCATTACTACTGTGTTGTCAGATATCTCATCAGAAAAAGACTAGGCCTCAAATTTAAATTGCTGTGACAGTGACTGTCTCTTTACCTGAAATATAGAATTAATTTTCTACTTAAAAACTAGACTTCAAACTTAAATGGTTATAACTGGGAATTACTTCATTCTGATGTAATATGTAGTTGCGGTCATCATCGATGAAGTGCTAAGAAATAAATAAACCGATTTGCAGGCTGTAGCGACAGACTGTAATGTTTGTTTAAACTTTTCTCTTCCTCCAACGCGACATTAAACAGAAAAATATAAAACGGGTGAAAAACAATCTTACAGAACGCCCGATGCTACATTACGTTACTGCTACAGCAACGATGCAGAAATTACTTTAATTGGTCAATGTATTTTACTAACATAGGGCGATGAAGACAGAGAATCAACTACTAACAGCGACTACTACTAACGTTAGCTACGTTACTACATGTGTTAATAACCCTAATATATAACGCTGGGGTGAAGAATTAAATGTAAACAAACCTACCGGCATGTTTTGCTGATGTGTTGAAAATGCGCTGCAGGATGCTTGTGCTTTAAATTCAGTGCATAAAAGTCGTACTGCTGTAATAAACCATCTTCACTTTGTGAAGTTTACAGAGCAGCACATTGTTGTATCTTTGTGAAAAACACTCCTAAACTTTAGATGCTCATGTGTGAGTGGCCATCTTTGCGACGCATCGATGCACGTTTTTGCAAATCGACGTATTTTCATAATCGATTAAGTCGACGCGTCGCCCCACCCTACACGACATGGAAAAGTTTCATTGTCTCACGCCTAAACAAAGACAGCAGTATTTAATACACTGCTCAAAAAACTGTTCAGTCCATTTATAATAATAAATTATAGCTTATTATAGCAAGTTTATTTCTCTAATCTTACTAATGCAAATGTTTTAAAAACATTAAAAAAGGTTCAGGTTTTGTTTGGTATTTTTTTTTGACATCTTACTTTACTAGACATGAAATGTTCATGCTAAGAAGCAAAAATATAAAGTTAATGTGTATTAAGGAGGTGAAACTTTATACATACACTAATTTATTATTAACACGCTGTACAGAGCTGGTAATGTCTGACACAACAAACGTTTCCTTTCTTTACTAGGTCATTTAAATCAAATTGCTTGTGGTAGTTTGACAAAGTGGTGAGCCTTTATCCATCTATGCTTGCAAATTGTTTTTGTTTTGTTTATCTTGTGTTGCATAATGCTCGCCACCAGGCAATGGCTCCACCTCCCCCCCAACACACACACACACACACACACACATACACACAGAGCAAGGGTTTGCCGAAATATTTAAAAAATGGTGAAATCATGTGTTTAAACTTTTCGTAAAGTGCTGAACTACCAATGTACTCACAACAGGTTTCAGAACAGGTATTTATAATTATCTCCCAAACAACTCACCTTTTTACTACTCACCTTTTTTCATTTCTTTAAAAGCACTTTGGCTTTGGATCTAACAGGTTTTAACAGATTTGTGTTCTTGGACTGGTGTTTACTTAAACTAGAGTAAGGTAATGTTTAGTACGGAAGCACTTCTGTACGTCGCTCTGGATAAGAGTGTCTGCTAATTGCTGCAAATGTAAATGTAAATGTAACTCCTTTTTTGCTGTTTTCAGATAAATATCTGTAAAAGAGAAGCTGCTTTTTCTTGTTATTTACAGTTTACGTACTGTGCCATTTTTGGAATTTGGAATACTGTGTATGTAATACTTAATATGTAAAAGAGATAAGCAAGAAAACTCTGTAAGAAAGCATCAGTTTATATATTACCTAATGCAGTTTCAAATGTTGTAAGACTCTTATGAATTTTTAGGTAAATTGACTTTTTCCTTAAATTCCCTCATGAAGCTGAATCTTCTTCTTCTCGTGTGTCTGACTGGTAAGAACTCATTTCCAAACTTTTTATTTATTTATTCTGAAACAAGAATGTATCATGATATGTGTTTAAGCACCCATCTATTCTAGAAGGTTTAGATATAACATAGCCACTACATAACACTATATGACCTAAAGTATTTAAATGCTCCTTCTAGTTATCGAGCTCTCGTCCAACATCTCTGCCTTTGTAAATTCATTGTTTACTGAATGGGCACAGATTTACACAGACACACTCCAAAATCTTGTGCAAAGCCCTCCCCAAGAGAGCTGAAGGCTATATTAGCCCCAAAGGGGTAGAACAGAAGTTTGATTATTGTTTGGAAAAATCTGAAGTTGAATGTCAAGTGTTTCCTAATTTTGCTGCTTCCTTCTCAACAGTGTTAAAAAATAATTGTTTGTGTTGTAAGGAACCAAAGCTCGTCTGATCCTGTGTGTAGTGTCTCTCATGATTCAGCAGTTTCTGATTCATTTCAGACCTTTTGTTAGTGGCTTTTGGAGAAGACATGAGCATCCAAACAAATTGTGTTTTTCTCCTGACACGGCAAAGAGACCACTGTTTTATTTTATTTATTTATTTTATTTCACTGTTTTATTTTATTTATTTATTTATTTTATTTCACTGTTTTATTTTATTTATTTATTTTATTTCAATGTTTTATTTTATTTATTTATTTTATTTCACTGTTTTATTTTATTTATTTATTTTATTTTACTGATTTATTTTATTCATTTATTTTATTTCACTGTTTTATTTATTTATTTATTTTATTTCACTGTTTTATTTTATTTCACTGTTTTATTTTATTTATTTTATTTCACAGTTTTATTTTATTTCACTGTTTTAATTTTTTTTAATAATGCAGTAAAACTAGTCCCATTTAACTAGTCCCATTTAACTAGACCTAGTTATATTCACTGGTGACTTATGAGGTGACCATACCACAAAGTAAAATGACATTATATAACTTTTACACCACCAGATTTTCAGTGTTTATGTTTCTTACATTTCTGACCGAGCAGATTCTCATTAAACCTCCACTGATCTTGTGAGAGAACTCAAACCTCTAATAGAGTTTTGTTCTCCATAAGGTTTTATAATGATAGATATCCTATTTACAATAACAGCTGTAAAATCGCTGTTAACATTTGCATTTTATTACATTTACATTTTCTGCATTTTATTAAATATTTAATCTCCAGAAATCATCCAGTTGAACCTATCACGAGGGGGAGTCTCTCGTGTGAAACTCATCAAGCAGAGCTTGACCTGGTCAGATGCTATAAGCTACTGCAGGCAGAATTATTATGACCTGGCTACAGTGAAGACCTACAGCAGCTTGGTAAAGCTCGGGGGAACAGCTGCACTTGAAGGTATAACAGAACCTATCTGGATTGGACTGTATAATGATGTTAACACATGGAGGTTTTCTTATAATGACGTTCTCTTGAGTGACATAACTCTAAGGAAGTGGGAAACAGGGGAACCTGATAACTGGCTAGCAATGGAAGCATGTGCATCAGTGGGTTCAGGAGGAACCTGGAAGGATGGTACATGCACAGAATTAAAACCTTTTATATGCTACAATGGTGAGTGTTGTACAATTTTTACACCTTTATCTCTTTAAAGCGCTCTTAAAATGTCTAAGAGGTACAAACCTGTTTCCTACTCGTTGCTTCCTACAGGTTTGTTAAGTGGAACTGACAGATTTGTTGGAATCCCTTTTCCTTACTTGCCATGGACTGCTGCTCAGATTTTCTGCCGAACGTTTCACACAGATTTGGCCTCTTCAATGGATGAAACCGAAAACAGCATCTTAGCTCAGATAGCATCATTCCAGGGTCGTTCTTGGTTTGGTCTGTACAGGGACACTTGGAAGTGGGTGGATGACACCAAAGCTTCATTGCTGACATGGTACCCTGGACAGCCCGATAATTATTATGGTGATGAGGCCTGTGGGAGTATTTGGAATGGACTACTCAATGAAGAAAGATGCTCGAATCTACACTACTTCTTTTGCCATGTCTGTAAGTTTTATATTTACTACTATTGGTAAAATACTTGAACAGCAGCTTTGACCTCACTAGATAACTTTTAGACAACTAAAGACATTCATGGCGTCATGAATGGCCACTTGAAGGCCCATTCACGCTAGAAATTTGCCATTAACGTTGCTTTTGTCGTGACTGGGGATTGACGGGGACTATAATAGATTAAAAAATTTACAAATTCAGCTAAATCCTCTGTTTGTGTTTTGCCTCACACAGTTCCACCAGTAAAGATACAAATAGTGAAGCTGCAGTTGTGGTCTGATCAGAGCGTGTTTGATCCAGCTGTGCAGTCGTCCATTTTGGCCATGGTGAGTCAATCCAAAGTGCACCAAAACCAAGGACCCAAAAGACACAGCTTTACTTGATGATGTATTTTTCCTCTAATGTGAATGAGCTTTCACCACTAATTTCTATGATGCTAATAGTTTTGCCCATATAGTGTGTATTCTGGTATTTTTTGGGTTTCATATGTGAAGTAGATATTCTTAGCAATTAAATAACATATTTTATTTTTATTAATCCATATTTTTTATTTATTTATTAATAATTTTATTTGTAGAAACAATCATTTTTATTGAATTGTTTAGCTCAGCCAGAAGCTGGAGGAACACGGCATGTGGCAGAACATCACAATAAGATGGAGAGCCGACTCAGATGGAAACATCTTTAAGAAGATCCCACCGACCCATTAGACACAGCCAATCAGGTCTGTGTTTGTACCCTGTAGGTTGGGAGCACAGCTGAGAACTAATAATCAGCTTCAAACAAACACTTTCTGTAATTTAATGTTAGTCTTTGAGTCTCTGTGGAGGAAGTTTAACTCCTTTATTCTTTACAGATCATCAGAATAGAAACACTGCAGGTTTTGCATTGTAATACTACGTTTAGTTTATTCATTTAAAATAATTTATTGTAATAGGCTATATAAAATAGGGGAATACATTTATACACTACTGTATGACCTTGCTTTTAAATTGTAATGAACTTACTTTGGTTGCATTAATTTAAGTGCAATATTATGCTTTCTATATAGTTTTGATTTTGCAGTTAACGTAAAACTTTACACTTGTAAGAGGCGTGTATTTAACAGCAGTCAGCAACTGTTCTTTTTTTACTGTAGACTGTAAAAGACACTTCATTACCCCCCATTATTGTCATCGTGTGGTAAATATTGTACCCGTTGGATTCTCATTCTACCCACAAGCTTTTTGATTTTCAATAAAATGAATGTAAGTAACTATACGGGGTTGATTTTACATACTTTTACAGCTGAGTTAGATATATTGCATCAGTATATTAAAGTTTAAAATGTATTTTACAATTTGAAAATGATCTAGATATTTGCTAAAAATGTGAGAACTATCAGTTTGTATCTCACAGCATTTTGGTTCATGTCGAATAAATACTGCATGTGCAATAAAATCAATATTAGTGATAATATTAGTCTTATCACTCATTTGGGCAGCACGGTGGCTAAGTGGGTAGCGCTGTCTCCTCACAGCGAGAAGGTCCTGGGTTCGATCCCCAGGTGGGGAGGTCTGGGTCCTTTCTGTGTGGAGTTTACATGTTCTCCCCGTGTCTGCGTCGGTTTCCTTCCACAGTACAAAAACATGCAACCAGGTTAATTGGAGACACTGAATAGTCCTATAGGTACCTGGCCACTAGGATGCATAAACCAGTGCATTGTAGTGCCGGTCCCAAGCCCGGATAAATAGGGAGGGTCGTGTCAGGAAGGGCATCCAGTGTAAAAACTGAGCCAAATCAAAAATGCGGATCACGATCCACCGGCGACCCCTAACGGGAGCAGCCGAGGACATAGCGAGTCTTATCACTCATTTGTTGTGATTTTAGGTTGTGTTTTTATTTAATGTTTTTCATCATCAGATCATTTAAGTTGTTGCTGTGTAGCTTTTTGAAACTGGCGTCTCTTGTTTCAGTTTGCCCTCAGATGCACCTCTGAACAAGTCCTGTGTAATTGAATCTCTAGTGCCGTCCGATTTAAAATGTAAATGTCGCTAAGAGTCAGGTACTTTACATTTACATTTTCAGCATTTAGCTGACGCTCTTATCCCAAGCGACTTACATTATACAGTACATTATACAAGCAATTGAGGGTTAAGGGCCTTGCTCAAGGGGCCAACAGTGGCAACCTGGCAGTGGTGGGGTTTGAACCAGCAACCTTCTGCTTACTAGTCCAGTACCTTAACCCTAACCTTAAGTGCCCTTACATGATCTGTTAATTCAAAGTTCAAAGTGTGTGTGTGTGTGTGTGTGTGTGTGTGTGTGTGTGTGTGTGTGTGTGTGTGTGTGTGTGTGTGTGTGTTAGTTTCACTCTGGTGCTTAGAAAGTTTAATTAGGTACCTAATCTATTTGGACAAAAGTAATGGTGTTTGAACATGCCAGCTCAAATCTCATTTGTAAAAAACCTCGTTTATGACATTTATTTATGTTTGAAGAGTGTCTGTACTAATAAATGTATGTGGACTCCTGATCATGAACTTGTAGGATTTGTTTGTTTGTTTATTAGGATTTTAATGTCATGTTTTACACTCTTTGGTTACATTCATGACAGGAACGTTAGTTACTTATTACACAAGATTCATCAGTTCACACGGTTATATCAAACACAGTCATGAACAATGTTGCACCTACAATTCACCTCACTTGCATGTCTTTGGACTGTGGGAGGAAACCGACTTTATGGACGTCTTTCATGCACAGGAAAAGGACACAAATTTATCATCAGGAAAAACAAAACAAACTGTGATCTCGCAACACAGAATCAGGATTTGTGTCAAGTCAAGTCATGTCAATTTTATTTATATAGCGCTTTTTACAATAGACATCGTCTCAAAGCAACTTTAAAGAATCCAGGACCAACAGACCAAAAACCACTGTTGAGCAAGCCGAATACACATCTTGTGTAGGTAGTGTAGAGGTTCTGTGAGAGCTACTGCACCGACAGCATCATAACAAACTCTGCAAGATAAACAACAAAAATGCAGTTTCAAAAATGCAGCATCACTTTTATATGCAAGTGAGTGAAATACTGGCGTTTTAAATAATCAGAATGAACAAAAATTGGCATCTATTCTTTATTTGTTCCAAAAAGACTCCAGATTAATGTTAATCAGGTCAACTTTAAAGTGTTAAGCAACTCGGTTCAAATTATGCGCTGTGGACTCATCCTGTCTATAGTCAAAAGCCTTTGACAATTTTAATCACAGATTATAGCCTGTACCTTTGTAAGTATTGTGTGTTGGGGCCGGTTACCATTAAAATCCACAGTGCCGTCTCCATTGAGGTCCATCTCCTTTAGAATTTCCTCCAACTCTCCTTTCTTTAGCTTTTCACCCAGTAACGTCTTAACTGCCTCTTTCAACTCATCCAAGGTTATTTTACCATCACCGTCTGTATCAAACTAACACAAGGTGAGAAACTATTGACTATTAATTCATTTATTCAATCTTTATCTAAGAAAATATTTCATCCAGCGGTCAACAGTTTCCCCAACAGCTTAAACAAAAGTTGGTATAAAAACTACAAAAATATAGTGTTGGCCGCTCAGGTGGCGCAGCGGTAAAGCATACGCTGTTCACCAGAGCTGAGATCTCGAATACATCGTATCCGGCTGAGGCTGAGCGGCCACATGAACAACGATTGGCCTGTTGTTCAGATAAGGGGCGGGATTAAGCCGGATGGGGAGTGCGGTAGATGGTGTGGCTCTCCGTACACAGCGCTGTACTGCACTGCACTCGTCAAGTGTGGGTGATAAGATGTTCGATTGCTGTGCACATGTCGGAGGGGGCGTGGAGCAGCCTCGTCCTCCCCAATCAGGAGCAGGGACCAGCATTAGAGGATGATTGACGGGTAGAAATTGGATGCGCTAAAGTGGGAGAAAAAGGGGAAAAAATGTATAGTGGTGAAATTATCTTACATTTCTCTGTTTTCCCCCAGTAAATTAAGGGAAACATGCTTGTTTAATATCCACTTAAATTATGTCAAATGGTGGCCAACCCCAAATAATTCCTGCAGTATCATTTTAGGCAGAAAGTTTTACAATAAAAGAAGAATTTCTTGAGGGCACTCGAATGGTGCAGCAATAAAATCTTGGTGGTGCCGTCGGCCGGTCGGGCATCTGCATGGACATGATCATCTTGTGTCTAGTAAGGAATGGCTGGAACAGCCTAGCCATTGGGAGGCGCACTTGTCAGTGTGCTTTCAATGCCGCACCCAAACCTGGATAGAAATAGGAGAGTTGGGTCAGGAAGGGCATCCAGCGTGAAAACTGTGCCAGGTCTGGTATGCAAACCAGATCAGCTGTGGTGACGCCTGATCACGTCCTTAAACTCCACAGAGCTTTTGGCGAATGCAAAATCGAAGCACCACCCGAGGAAGTGCGTGTTAAAGTCGCAACTCGCCTGTTTAAAGGAGCACTGAAGTTCTTTCAGTCCCAACATGTGAGCGGTCTCCACCATCATCCTTGGTCCCATCAACTCGCAGAAATCGTCAAAATCCATCAATCCACCCACTGTAGGATGAGCAGAACACATTTCGTTACGTTAACACCCAAACAGACACACGACAGTCACGTGCTGGTCTACACGAACAGAAAAAGGAAGTAAAAATGCAAAACAGCTGGACACTCACACCTCATTTTAATCTGCTGGATGATTTCCAGTAGCTCCATCTCAGTGGGCATGTAACCCATCGACCTCATACATTCTGCAAGGTCTTTGTAATTTAGATACCCGTCCTGATCATAGTCGAACTCTTTAAAGGCCTCCGCTAGCTCTGTACGATAATACAACCAAGAAACACTTTAACACATTAGACCTTCATAAGCAATACATGAGAAATACATAGAGCAATGCTGAAGGCTCAAAACCAATTTTTTTATTTTATTGTAGTTTGATAATGCTCAAGAATATATACAGGTACATGTGAAACATATATATAGACAGCATGGTGACACAACTTATAGAGTAGGGGCCACATAGCAACACAACATTCGTCCTTTCTGTGAGTAGCTTGGCATGTACACCTGTATATTATTTCAGGTTTATTTCTGGTACTTTGGTTTCCCCTCACTTTTAAATACATACAGTACGTGGATTGGCTACTTTAAATCACCCCTAAGATAATGAATGCATGTGAGTAAATGGAGTGTATGTGTGTTGCCCTAATGGACTTGTGCCTTGAGCCTGGTGCTCCTGGGTGGATTGACCCTAAAACACTGTCCTTAAAAGTGTAGTTATGAATGACTGAATATTGGAAAATACAGAGAACATGGCTTGATGTTCTGTATGAGTTAAAGCTGCCTGTAGGAATCCGCCACTGGTAAAAGAAAATATGCATTTTGTGGCTACATGCATTTAAAATGAGACTAGACTAACGTCATGGGTTGCAAGAGCAAGAGGAAATATGGAGGCCATGCGACCAAGTTCAGTAACATTATATCTCTTTTACATTATGTATTAATAAATTGTTTTATGTTTTTAACCCAACAAACTGAAGTTTGTTTCCAATAATTTATTAGTCCCACATTGCAGAAATCCTCTGTGTTTGGCATAAGAGTCTTATAGCTACTGCAGAATTTTTGTTTCAAGAGAAACTACAATGCTTATAAAGGTGTTAATGATAAAAACTAATAAATTAATTTATAATGTTCACTGGTGTGTATGAGGTACTCACCATCTAATTCAGGTTGAGATAATTCTCTCTCCTAATGACAAAATGAACAAATAAAAGTCATTGTTGTCTCTAAACATGAGTTTAACAGTGTCATAATTCATTTATTATTATTAATTTATTGCAGTTACATGTTACATATTCATGGGCGGCACGGTGGCTAAGTGGGTAGCACTGTCCTGGGTTCGATCCCAAGGTGGGGCGGTCCAGGTCCTTTCTGTGCGGAGTTTGCATGTTCTCCCCGTGTCCGCGTGGGTTTCCTCCGGGTGCTCCGGTTACCTCCCACAGTCCAAAAACATGCAGCCAGGCTAATTGGAGACACTGAATTGTCCTATAGGTACCCGGCCGCAAGGATGCATGAATAAGTGCATCGTAGTGCCGGTCCCAAGCCCGGATCAATAGGGAGGGTCGTGTCAGGAAGGGCATCCGGCGTAAAAACTGAGCCAAATCAATAATGTGGATCACGATCCGCCGGCGACCCCTAACGGGAGCAGCCGAGGAAATAGTGTTACATATTTATGAAGGGTGAAAAAATAACAACCTGGTTTTTTAATTATCCATTTCAGCCAATTTACTTGGCTAGCCAGTTTAGCTCATTCATAACAGCCAGACTTGAATCCTACTCTGTGTGTCAAGTAGTTACCCTAAAGTTTCTACAGGAACACCACTTCTAAGGCTGCAGGACTCACAGTAAGATTTAATAACTCCAAAAGAACTGAAGTGAGTCTATGTTGGAGTTAACTTAGTGACACATCATTCAGAAAGTTACAAAAGATCCCAGAAAGAACTGCAGATGCCAGAAGTCTAGACGTCAGCTAGGGTTTGATAAAAATGGGATTGTGGGAGGGTAGCAAAAAGGAAACCACTGCTAATCTGAATCGAAAAAACACATGGAAAAAAACACATGGGAAAAAACACATGGGAAAAAACACATGGGATAAAACACATGGGAAAAAACACATAATATACACATGGGAAAAAACACATGGGAAAAAACACATGGGATAAAACACATGGGAAAAAACACATGGGATAAAACACATGGGAAAAAACACATGGGAAAAAACACATGGGATAAAACACATGGGAAAAAACACATGGGATAAAACACATGGGAAAAAACACATGGGAAAAAACACATGGGATAAAACACATGGGATAAAACACATGGGAAAAAACACATGGGATAAAACACATGGGAAAAAACACATGGGATAAAACACATGGGAAAAAACACATGGGAAAAAACACATGGGATAAAACACATGGGATAAAACACATGGGAAAAAACACATGGGATAAAACACATGGGATAAAACACATGGGAAAAAACACATGGGATAAAACACATGGGATAAAACACATGGGAAAAAACACATGGGATAAAACACATGGGAAAAAACACATGGGATAAAACACATGGGATAAAACACATGGGATAAAACACATGGGAAAAAACACATGGGAAAAAACACATGGGATAAAACACATGGGAAAAAACACATGGGCTTTAGACGCCTGCAATCAAGTCATGAGCCAAACGCTGCATGTTCTGACGTAATTCTCTTTGAGTGTAATTAGCAGAGACATTAAGCGCCGCTAATGAGATTTTATTACAGACCTCTGAGAGGGATTACAGATGAACTCTCTCTGTTTACACGTTGTTGCATAAACACACACTCACACACACACACATTTTTTTTTAAATCAGGGACATTAATCATAATAGAAAGTTAATCTGCCTTTACTGCAGCCACCACTGGTTTGTTGGAAAGATGCATTTTATGAAAGTGGTTTATAGTATGTAGGTGTAGGTAGGTGTGTGTAAGTGTGTGTGTGTGTGTGTGTGTGTGTACCTGTCCAAACACACTGTTAAGAAGGTTGGTGTACATTTTGTTCATGGCCTCCTCACTGGATTGTTTGCTCTTGTTTTTTTGCGGTGTTTTTTGGATGAATTTATGAGCAGCTCCATCAGTTAAGGCACTGTAGAAAATTAAGGTACATGCAGATCTCAGTCATTCGTTATCAAAAGCTAATTCAACATCAGACCTCAGAGGATCTTGGATATTTTTTGGAATTCTCTCACTCTAACAGCTGGCAGAAAACATCGTGTTTTAATATGTCTCATTAAACTAAATTACACTTTCCATTCTACAGTGGGACACGTTTTGTGCTTTGTACTCATAAGTTGTACGTCTTCACACATTGGCCTTGATAACAGAGGAGCTTCTAACACCAGTAAAAGTGGTTTTGTCTTAATTAATGTCTGTGTTATACTACAAATGCAAATGAGTATTCTAGGGATAGAACAATGCTGTAACTGTACCTGTCTGCGGAGGGTGCTCTTTCTGCTTTCTGAGCCATTCTACAGCAAAAAAGGACAACAACTGCATGTACAATTATGAGTCAAAACATTTGGACCAACCTCAGTTTGCATGTTGAATGCAGCAGATATGATCAGCATAAAAACCTGACTGACTTCAAGAGGGGCTGAAGGATTGGGTTGAGGTATCGATAAATAATAATCATAATTCAAACAAACAGAGAAAAGCTAGATTAACATCGGACTAAAGGTCTGCTGTACAAGATAGAAAGAAAGTCTGACTAAAGTCTTGGGCGAATTAAGACAAAAGTGGTTTTCTTATTGGTTTCTTAATTCTTTCCAGCTCTGTTTTTGTTTTTTCTTAAATTGATTCACTAAAGAACAGTGTTCCATGTACTTTTCAGGAATTCCAAGCTTATCAGGCATAACATTATGACCATCTTCCTAATATTGTGTTGGCCCCCTTCTGCTGCCAAAACAGCCCTGGACTGGCAGGGACTCCACTAGACCCCTGAAGGTTTGCTGTGGTATCTGACACCAAGATGTCAGCAGCAGATCCTTGTGAAGTGGGGCCTCCATGGATCAGACTTGTTTGTCCAGCACGTCCCACAGATGCTGGATTGCATTGAGATCTGGGGAATTTGGAGACCAAGTCGACACCTCAAACTCATTGTTGTGCTCCTCAAACCATTCCTGAAGCATTTTTGCTTTGTGGCAGGGCGCATCATCCAGTTGAAAGAGACCACAGGCGCCAGGGAAGCATCTCCATGAAAGGGTGAAGATGGTCTGCAGCAATGCTTAGGTAGGTGCTACGTGACAAAGTAATGTTCACATGGATGGCAGGACACAAGGTTTCCCAGCAGAATATTGCCCAAAATATATCCCACCCACTGCCTAACAGGTGCCGTGATAAAGAGATAATCAGTATTCTTCACTTCACCTGTCAGTGGTCATAATGTTATGCCTATAGTCGGTGTATAACTTTATAAAACTGTCTACACCACCAAATAATTATGTAAAGATTTTTTTCAATGAATGTATAAAGGTTTTTTTGGGTGAATAAGTACAATTACAATTTCCTAAGCTTCCACGATAGTGGTGTCCCTTACGAGTGTATGTACACGCTGGAGTATCGAAAATGTCCATCGTTCCTACCTTCAGCTGATGAAACAGGCCTCAGAGAGAGGAATGAATAATAAAAACGTGATTGTGAGGTTCCTCTTCAGTGCCACTCCACTGAATAACAGATCAAGCTTCTTTTTCTCCTCTCTCTTCCCTGATCCTTACCTCCACATACATCCATCAGGAGGTTAAGAGGTGATTACAGGGATAAATGGGATCAGATCATCATGAGGGGCTGAGGACTCGTGGCTGGTGTGTTAACTTACCGCATTGAGCTCAGTGATTCCGGGGAAGCCGGACCTGCGACTCTGACCAGGTAAAACATGAAAATTAATAAATAATAATAATAATATTAATAATAATAAACACTCAACTGCTTAACTAATAGAACTTGACCGTTCCCCAGCGAATCATCCAAAACAACCCAATCTATATCTAATATATCTATATCTAATCTAGGGCAAGCCGTAGCCTAGTGGTTAAGGTACTGGACTAGTAATCTAACTAATCTACCAGTTGCCATGGTGATGGTGGACGCTGGCGCATTTGGCTGCCGCTACCGTTACCGTATTTTACCGTATTTTACCGTATTTTATTGTATTTTTATCGTTTTTCGTTTTCATCTTTTTACACACCTTGTGGATCTATTTCTTTTATGTTACTTTTGATACTTTTATTTGTGCTTTTGATACTTTTTGTTCTTTCTACTGTACATCGCGTCTGCGGCCGGTGGTGAACGGTGGATGAGTTTTCCTGGGATCGGCACGATGTTGAACTATTCCGTTGACCAGCTGAGGAAGTTCAACAACTGCACTACTCCATCGTGTATTTCAGTCATCAAACAGCTTGGACTCCTTCGCCGGCCTCGTTATATTCACAGGGGCTCCCGGAGAAAGCTTGTTTATCTTCGAAACGGTAACGCTATTCCATCCTTCTGGTCAGCCGTGCGCACTGTCGCTCCGCAAACACGTCATCAGAGCGCTGCTGCCTTGCACACCAGTAGCGGTGTAGTCTCCATGACAACGCTGTCCACGGAGTGGGATAGGAAACGCGGAGTGGACTTAGCAAATCTCCGTTCTCTTCCTCGTTCCTCACAGCCAACTACACAACAATACCACTTGAAAATGGCATTGCTTAATGTTCGTTCACTCAACACAAAAAGTACTGTACTTAGTGAATTTATATCTGACAGTGAACTAGACTTTTTCTGTCTCACTGAAACTTGGCATAAACCCTTGGATTATTTTATGTTAAATCAGACCACGCCAATGGGATACTCGTATATTGATGAACCTCGTATGGAAGGGCGAGGTGGTGGTGTTGCTGCAGTCTATAGGGATGATATTAAAATAACCACTTTGTCTTTTCCTGCTGCTCTTTCTTTTGAACACCTGGCTTTCAAGTTGTCAGGGCCTACTCCTCTGGTCACTGCTGTAGTTTATCGTCCGCCAAAGCCAAACGCTTCCTTTCTCTCTGACTTTTCAGATTTTTTAACCCAGCTTAGTGCCCTCTCATCCTCTGTACTGCTTATGGGTGATTTTAACATCCATATTGATGACAACAACTGTAAATTTGCCAGGGAATTTTTGGAATTGTTACAGTGTTTTAATTTCACACAACATATACATTTTCCAACTCATAAAAAAGGTCATACTCTTGACCTTGTCTGCTCTACTGGTGTCCTAGTTCATCAGCCGTCCAGCCATGACCTTACTGTCTCTGATCATTTGACAATCATCATGGACATTGAGGTCACTAGGCCCATCACTAGAGCTAAACGTAAAATATCCTTCAGGAATCTTCAATATATCTCTCCCTCTGCTTTCTCAGATTCTCTTGTTAAAAAGATGTCTGTCTGTCCTGTACTGTCTAGTAATTCATCTGACCTTGTCGATTACTATAATGACATACTCGCCTCATGTCTTGATGAGCTGGCTCCTTTGAGAACCAAATTTGTTTCATTTAGTCATTCCGCACCATGGTACACAATTGAGCTTCACCAAATGAAATCCCGTAAACGCCAGCTTGAAAGACTTTATAAGAAAACCGGTCTAACAGTACATTATCAGATTTATTCTGATTATCTTCAACATTACAAAGACGCTCTTACGGAAGCCCGATCCACTTACTATTCCGAACTCATACATGCTGGATCAACAAATCCTAAGACTCTCTTTTCCACAATAAATAAACTTCTCAAACCAGTTGACAATACTACCAATTCCTTTACAGTTGACAAGTGTAACTCTTACCTCTCATTTTTTCAAACAAAAGTTGAGAATATCCACAATTTTCTGACAGTTTCCCCTGTCATCTCTGTTTCTCCGCCTATCTCATCTCAATTTATTACCCAGCCTCTGTCTCAGTTCTCACCTGTGTCTCTTTTGGACCTATCTGAGATCTTAACAGGGATGCGAAGCTCCACTTGTGTTTTGGATCCTGCTCCATCAAAACTTGTTAAGGGTTGTTTTCCAGTTATCTCATCACTTATCACAGAGATAATCAATTCCTCTCTTAGTTCTGGCTCAGTCCCTCAATCACTCAAATTGGCTGCTGTTACTCCCATACTTAAAAAACCTGGACTTGACTCTAACATTATGAGTAACTTTCGGCCCATTTCCAATCTTCCATTTCTGTCGAAAATACTGGAACGTGTTGTTGCCTCACAGCTCAAAGATCACCTAAATTCCAATAATCTATTTGAATCATTTCAGTCTGGTTTCCGCCCCCAGCACAGCACTGAGTCAGCCCTCCTCAAAGTCACAAATGACCTTCTTCTTTCCTCAGACTCTGGACAAATTAATATTCTCGTCCTCCTTGATCTTACTGCAGCTTTTGACACCATTAATCACTCCATTCTTCTGTCCCGCCTTGAATCCTCTGTCAACATCACTGGTACTGCCCTTTTGTGGTTAAGGTCATATCTCATAAACAGACAACAGTTTGTTAATATCAACAATTGTAGTTCTGCCATTGCTCCACTGTCCCAAGGCGTTCCCCAAGGCTCAGTGTTAGGTCCCCTTTTGTTTATTCTTTATATGCTCCCCCTTGGTGACATCATACGTCGGCATGGTTTACATTTCCACTGCTATGCTGATGATATTCAGCTTTACATCTCCTCCAAATCCATTAATACTGAACTTCACTCCACTCTGACAAATTGCATCACTGAAATGAAATTGTGGATGAAAGCTAATTTCCTCAAATTAAACTGTGAAAAATCAGATATGATCATCGTAGGTCCTACAACCCTGGCAAAAACCACAAAAAATTTTCAAATTACCATTGATAATGACACTTTGTCTCCGTCTTCTAACATCCGAAATCTTGGTGTAATTTTTGATAGCAACCTCTCTTTTGACCGCCATGTAAATCACATCACCAAAACTGCTTTCTTTCATCTAAAAAACATAGCACGTCTACGTCCATCACTCTCTTTTTCTGCCGCCGAAACCTTGATTCATGCTTTTATTACATCCAGAATTGATTATTGCAATAGCATCCTTTATGGTACATCTAACAAAATCCTAAAAAAACTTCAGTATATCCAGAATTCAGCTGCTCGCCTCCTTACTCATACTCGCTCCCGTGATCATATTACACCTGTTCTACAAAAACTTCATTGGCTTCCCGTTGCTCAACGCATTCAATTCAAAATTCTTCTATTCACTCACAAAGCTCTCCATAATCAGGCCCCATCCTACCTCACCGACCTGCTCCATCAGCACATTCCCTCCCGTAGCCTTCGCTCTTCTGAGGCTAACCTACTGTCCATACCCTCTAGGACCAAGCACCGGACCTGGGGTGACAGGGCCTTTTCCATAGCTGCTCCATCTTTATGGAATGCTCTCCCCAAACACCTACGAGATTGTCCTGACCTGTCCAAATTCAAGTCACTTCTCAAAACTCATCTATTCAGAGTGGCATTTAACTTGTAACAACACAAAATAAATGCTTTTATTTTTGCTATTCTTTTTAATAGTTTTTATACTTAGATCACGACAGAAATGTGAAGTCCTAGATCCTAAAACTTGTAAAGTTTTCAGTTTCCTGATTGCATGTAAATCTGTCCTGTTTCTGTCTAATTTTAAGAAATTGTTCTATATTTGTTGTTCTCTCTCATAATTTAGCTAATTTTTAATGAACTGTCTTATGCTGCTCTCTTTGTTTTTATCTTAATTATTCTTGATGTTGATGTACTATTTTGATTTTGTACTATGATTTGTATGGTGTATGTACGTATTTGTTTTGATTATTTGTCTTATGTAAAGCGTCTTTGAGTATCTTGAAAAGCGCTATATAAATAAAATGTATTATTATTATTAGTAATCAGAAGGTTGCTGGTTCAAGCCTTACAGCTGCCTAGTTGCTGCTGTTGGGCCCTTGAGCAAGGCCCTTAACCCACAGTTGCTCAGACTGTATACTGTAACTGTAATGTAAGTCGCTTTGGATAAAAACGTCTGCTAAATGCCGAAAATGTAAATGCAATGAGTTTCGGCCACAATTGCTAACAGGTGTAATACATCTATCATATTGTTGTCTTTTATGTCTTTTAGTTTAGTGTTTTAATAAGGTGGCCGATGAGTGTGTATATTTACAAGCAACAACTTATTGGGTTTGGGGTTTTGTTATATCCTGCGATGATACCCTCTGCCCACTAGGGCATTGTTAAATCGCTGTGACAACAGTTCACTACAGTGGCGTATTGCTGCCATGCAAAAATATATACAGTAAACATACAACATACAACATAATCTGTTCACGGCGAGTGCTTCCATCTCGCCTAGCTTCCATCCAACAGGTTCTCCCATCCCTGCAGTGAACCTCTGAAGCTCTTTTAGAGTTTTTAGCCTAGTTTTAGCAGACGGCCACTTCTAGGAAGGTTCAAGTGTGTGCCAAGCTTCTTTCATTTCAGAATTATTTAGGTCATCGTGGAACTGGAAACACTCACAGCTTTAGAACTTTAGTTTTAAATCCCTGATCTGATTTATGCTTTATACCACAATTTGCCACCCAATTAAAACTGAGTTCTAGACACATCTCAAGGTAAATTAAAGCAAACGAGATTTTAAATATTTTTTTAGTACATCTACATTATTATGTTTGATAGATTGTAGATTGATGGCTAAGAAGTGCAATTATATTCACAACAAAAAAGTGTGTAAAAAGTCAAGGGGTCTGAATACTTTGTGAATGAAGGGATGGCGGCGCGTTAACACGCAGCGGCCGCTCTGGGGTCGAAAAACGGTGTTTTTTGTTGTTTTGCAGAAAAGTTTGTAACTTTTGTTTAGGACAGTTTTGTTTATAAACGTATGGAAACCACTTTTGACTCGGTTTACAACCGCCATACACTGCTACAATTGAGAAAACAGTCAGAAACCAACCTGCAAGATGATCTGCGGCGAACTCTGCATGAACTCTGCCTACTTCGCGAACCAGGCCTGCAGTCCTCGGAGTTCCCTGAAGCAGGTGACCGGGGGAGGGGGCGCCGCAAGCGGTGCTCGAGGAAGCAGAAGCGTGGAAAGCGAGCCGGGGTCCGTGCTAGGCTAAAAGCTAACCCAAGCCGGCCGGCTCTACCATCGTTATTCCTCGCAAATGCATGCTCTGTGGAGAATAAACTGGACTGTATCAGACTTCAGTGAACTACCCAATGTGAGTACAGGGACTGTTGTGTTTTAATTTTCACTGAAACATGGCTTAGCGACAACGTTCCAGACAGTGCCATTCAGCTAGACGGGCTAGCATCGTATCGCGCCGATAGAAATGCAGCTCAGTCCGGTAAAACACGAGGAGGAGGCGTTTGTGTTTACATTAACACCGAATGGTGCAAGGACTCTGTGCTTGTTGTGGCGTACTGTTCTCCGATGGTGGAATTTGCTATTGTTAGATGCAGACCTTTTTATTTACCACGGGAATTCACCAGCGTGCTTATTGTCGCGGTGTATCTTCCGCCCAGCGCGAACGCGAAGGAAGCATTGAGCGAACTTTACAGAGCCATCAGCGAACTGCAGACCATTCATCCAGACGGACTGTTTATTATCGCTGGGGATTTTAATCATGCAAATCTCAAGTCTGTTCTCCCTAAATTCCATCAGCATGTGGACTTTGCTACGAGAGGAGCGAACACGCTGGATAATGTTTACACAAACATTGCCGGTGCGTACCGGGCGGAGCCCCGCCCCCACCTCGGATACTCAGACCACATCTCTGTAATGCTAATTCCAGCATACAGAGCACTCGTCAGGCGCTCCAGACCTGTACAGAAACAGGTGAAAACCTGGCCAGAAGGATCCATCTCTGCTCTTCAGGACTGTTTTGAGTGCACTGACTGGGACATGTTTAGGGAGGCTGCAACATACGGCGATTACACTGATCTAGAGGAGTACACGACTTCAGTGACCTGCTACATCAGCAAATGCATTGAGGACGTCACTACCACTAGAACCATCACTTCCAGACCCAACCAGAAGCCGTGGATGACTCCAGAGGTGCGTGCACTGCTGAGGGCCCGAGACTCCGCTTTTAAAGCAGGTGACCAGCCGGCTCTGAGAACAGCGAGAGCCAGACTGTCCAGGGTGATCCGAGAAGCAAAGCGCGCACACGGCCAGAACATCCACAGCCACTTCCAGAACAGCGGTGACACACGGCGCTTGTGGCAGGGCATCCAGGCCATCACCAACTACAGGACGACCCCACCCGTCTGTGACAGTGATGCCTCCCTTCCAGATGCGCTGAACGACTTCTACGCTCGGTTCGAGGCGCAGAACAACATGTTGGCGAGGAAGATGATCCCACCTGGTGACGACCAGGTGCTTCGTCTCTCCACAGCGGACGTGAGGAGAACTCTGCACGGAGTCAACCCACGGAAGGCTTCTGGACCAGACAACATTCCTGGCCGAGTGCTCAAAGGATGTGCAGACCAGCTGGCAGATGTATTCACTGACATCTTCAACATCTCCCTGAGCAGCGCCATTGTTCCAACATGCCTCAAGACGACCACCATCGTACCCGTGCCAAAGAAGTCATCTGTGTCATGCTTCAACGACTATCGTCCCGTAGCACTCACGCCTATCATCATGAAGTGCTTCGAGAAACTAGTCATGAGGCATATTAAGACCCTACTGCCTCCCACCATGGACCCACTGCAGTTTGCGTACCGTCCTAACCGCTCAACGGACGACGCCATATCCACTACACTTCACCTGGCTTCTACACACCTGGACAGAAAGAACACTTACGTCAGGATGCTGTTCATAGACTTTAGCTCAGCATTCAACACCATCATTCCTCAGCATCTAATTGGAAAGCTGAGCACGCTGGGCCTGAACACCTCTCTCTGCAACTGGATCCTGGATTTCTTGACTGAGAGACCTCAGTCCGTCCGGATCGGTAAGAACACCTCCAGCACCACCACACTGAGCACCGGCGCTCCCCAAGCCTGTGTGCTCAGTCCACTGCTGTTTACTCTGCTTACGCACGACTGTACAGCAATGCACAGCTCGAATTCCATCGTTAAGTTTGCAGACGACACAACTGTGGTGGGACTCATCAGCAACAACGATGAGTCAGCGTACAGAGAGGAGGTACAACATCTAACGGACTGGTGCCAAGTCAACAACCTGTCTCTGAATGTGGATAAAACCAAAGAGATGGTCATTGACTTTAGAAAGACACTAAGGGACCACTCCCCACTGCACATCGATGGCTCATCTGTTGAGATCGTCAAGAGCACCAAATTTCTCGGTGTTCATCTGGAGGAGAATCTCACCTGGACCCTTAACACCAGTTCCATCACCAAGAAAGCCCAGCAGCGTCTCTACTTTTTGAGAAGACTGAGGAAAGCTCATCTGCCACCCCCCATTCTCACCACGTTCTACAGAGGAACGATCGAGAGCATCCTGAGCGGCTGCATCACTGTCTGGTTCGGAAATTGTACTGCGTCGGACCGCAGGACTCTCCAGCGAGTAGTGAGGACAGCTGAAAAGATCATCGGGGTCGCTCTTCCATCTCTCACGGACATTTTTAACACCCGCTGCATCCGCAAAGCTCTCAGCATTGTGGACGATCCAACCCATCCATCACATGGACTTTTTACTCTGCTCCCGTCTGGGAGACGATACCGCAGCATCCGGACTAACACAACCAGACTGTGTAACAGTTTTATCCCTCAAGCAATCAGACTCCTAAACTCAGTACTGTAACAATTTCCTCCGGAAATTTTCTGCTGCCACACACTGATCTGTATTGACTGTTACTTGCATTTTTGACTATGTTACTTGTATTTTTGCACACCTCCTGGAAATGCACAATAATTTCTGCACCTTACTTGTATTTTGCACCTTATCTACTTTTTAGGCACCTTATCTGCATTGCCAATTTTACGCTGCTAATGTACAACATGTCACTACCTCATGAACCATTGTACCATCTATTCACCATCATGTACTAACACTTGTCTTTAGTCCTGTCTTCTAATTACTTGTTTAGATTAGGGATAATTAGGAATATCTTTTGTAGTTATTTATTATAGATTTTTTGTATTATTGTTGTAATTGCACTGTTTTGTATTGTCTTGCACTTTTTGTACCGTGTTACACCGTGATCCTAGAGGAACGCTGTTTCGTTTCAATATGTACTTGTATGTAGCTGAAATGACAATAAAACCTCTCTGACTCTCTGACTCTGACTCTGAATAATGTACCTTGATATACTCACTAGTGACCACTGTTGCATAATCTGATTATTTTTATACACTGCACTGTTTAAAAGCAGATGAAACATGAACTTTAAGGTAATGTGCTAGATATTTGTGTTGACTTGTGGAGGAAAATAAGGAAAGCTTGTACCTGTGAAAAGCGACAGAGGTTTCGGTAGGAAAATCTATTTAAATAATGCTCTGTAGAAGCTGACGCCTCCAGTATTTGCTGAGATTTACATTAACATTTGTGGCATTTAGTGATTTACAATTATGACCGAACACAATTTGAGCTATTGATAATCAGGGGCCCAGCATTGGCAATGTGGCAGCAATGGGATTTGAACATTCTGATCCATCTGATTACTAGTCCAGTAATTAACGTTGTTCACATTGTCGCATGCATGTAAAGTCACCACATTTACATTCAGTATTTGCATGTTTTATAGGTAAATGCTTTGCGACTTCATGCTCTGTATTCATCAGGTGAAAATTAAGTTGGTGTTAAAGCAGAATGTGGCAACATTTAAGTACTCGGATACAGAGAGGAAGGATCTGAAACATCCATCATTATCATTATCATCAATACATCTGCAGATCACAGGTATGTTTCCATGTTGAAGTCTTTATTACAGCTGAAGTCTAAAGTTGTGGAAAAACACACACGCTTTTAATGGCTGTGCTGGAATTTCAATCATTTCTGTGACATATTGTTTAAATATGTATAATTTACTGGAACAATTTGACTCTGTGCTTGTTTGACGATTTGTTCGGTCAAAGATATACATAAAGCAACTTGTATCATTTACCATTTAAATAAAAATCACTTTATCCTGATCAGGGTTGTGGTGGCTCTGTGTCAGGGTACATTAGTGTTTTCCTGGATTTCTAGGTGGTAAATAATGCACTTGGACACAAAAATGGTCAGAAATGGGAAGAGTGTCGTTCCAAAACATGTCAAACTAGATTTTCCTAGATTTGTTTTTTTCACACAAGATGTTGGTGAGTTGTGAGTTTACAGATTTTATGGTCACTACCACCTTTACTAAATCTCAACGTGTTTAAAATAAAATAAATGTAATTATTAATTAAGTATTTAATTTAATTTAAGTATTTATTTAAGTATTAATTTAAGTATTTATTCCCTTTTGTTTGACACTTTTGTCAGTACATCACAGCTACATCACTAGTGTGATAGTTTTTCGGATACAGAAGGCCAGACTCCAAACAAACGACTGTAATTTGCAAAATGTGCAAAAATACTGACGACAAACAAAAGGTGGCAACACATCAAATTTATTTCATCACCTAAAGCAAAAGCACCCGCATGAGTACGAGGAGTGTCGGTCACTGCGTGAGTCCGAGAATGATGTGAGGCCAAAAAACTGTGTCAGTTAACGAACATAGAATACACAGGTTACCACACAGGTTACCACACAGGTTACCACACAGGTTACCACACAGGTTACCACACAGGTTACCACACTGGTAACCACACAGATTACCACACAGATTACCACACAGGTAACCACACAGATTACCACACAGGTTACCACACAGGTTACCACACAGGTTACCACACAGGTAACCACACAGATTACCACACAGGTAACCACACAGATTACCACACAGGTTACCACACAGGTAACCACACAGGTTACCACACAGGTTACCTTCTGAGAACGTTTAAAACACAAAAGCGCTGAGCGGAACGCATTCCTTCGCGTATGAGCATGTAAACTGAATCACTGAGTCAATGAGTCATAAACAAGTCTTTTCAGAAGAATTATTTATTGGAATCGAATCAGAAAACTGTGCTCTTATCTGTGGTAAAGATTCATTCATTTTGCTCAGTTTGTGGGTAAAACAACTCCGATTCAAGAATACCGGGCGGTGGCCTGCCATTGTACTATAAGTTTACGTTATATCGTATCGTATCGTATATAGCCACTTCTCAAAAGCATATTGAGGTATGAGTTTACGAGGTATGAGGTATCGCCCAGCCCTACTGGAAGTCATGATCAATTTAATGTACATTTAGTAACATTTGTACCTTAGATTTCCTGACTGTCTGCAAAACAAAACTTTAAACTTAAAAAAAGTGTTCTTCTTCCGCTGAATCACCTGATGACATTGTGGCACTAGGTTTTGGTGCTTGGCAGGATTTTTAGCAGACAAGCAAGGGTATCAGTTATTCCCATTTAATAGTAAATAAAAAAACATTTTTAGTGATGTCCACAGTCTAATAAGCTTTAGATTGTCATGGGTTTAAAGGCTACCGCCCAAGGAAGAAGCTCTTGACAGTAGTTAGTTATTGGTCTCAGGAGCAGAAGCTTCTTTCTTGTGCTGGATCCTCTAAGCCCATGTTGATGTAAAGCTTGCTTGATTGTTTACAGTGTTGCTCCTTTGACATTTGACTACCTGGACACATGTCTGTCTCAGCATAAGGAGACAATTTGAATTTTCTTTTTCCAGCCTTGGCAAAATACCACCGTTCAGAAAAACTGAGTAACAATACATGAAGCAACATTTTTTTTTAATTATTCAGGAAACAAAGCTGTTTAACATTTTTAGGTTTTCACAATAAAATATAAACATATAAAAGAAAGAATGGGATGAAATTCCTAACAGCAACTGAAAGACTTGCAAGGTGTAAAAACCGGGTTCATATTTCAGATGTTGGATTAATTAATTCATTTCATTTAACTTTATTCTGTTTTCATCCACAGCTTCTCATCAGCCATGAAGCTAAATCTTTTATCAATACTCATACTGAATGGTAAGAACATTAAGACATTTTGTAGCAGAAGTGATTTTTGCATCATACCCAACCCAGCAGGTTTGCTCATGCAAATAGTTTGTATCTGAAAGTAAACAGAGATAGTTAACAGAATACACTCCTCTGAGAAGGCTGGCCACAAGATTATGGCATATTTCTGTAGATCTTTGTGTCCATTTAGTTAGAAAATCATGAGAAGGCCGTGCTAGCAATAGTTAATCCAATTCCTTCTAAATATCTTCAGTACAGTTGAGGTGAGGGCTCTGTGTAGGCAACTGGAGTTCTTCCACACTTCCAAAACTTTTTAAATCATGTCTTTATGGACCTCAGTTTGTGCACATAACAAGAAAGTGTCTTCCAACACCTTTTAATAATTAAGCAGCAATTCACAAACATTCATTCTAGTAAAAATAATGCAACTACACAGTAAATAAAAATGTTTCGTTTTTGTTTTAAAATTGTGCCACCAGGTTTTGCTCCAGTCGTTCTGTCTGTCCAGTCAGTTGCTCCAACTCTGTATCTTATTAAGCAAGTCATGACATGGCCAAATGCAAGAAGCTACTGCAAAGCGATGTACACCGACTTGGCTCCAGTCAAGACCTACAATGACGTGTTGAAGATCAGAGATGAAGCTGCACGCCAAGGTGTGACATGGCCCATTTGGATTGGCCTGTACAATCAGATCGACAGCTGGCGCTGGTCCTATCATGACTTCTCACTCTCTGCTATAACTCTCCAAAAATGGAAAGCAGGAGAGCCTAATAATTATAATGGAAATGAACAATGTGGTCTAATAAACAGTTTGGGGTTTTGGGGTGATTATCCATGCAGCGAATTGAAGCCCTTCATCTGCTACAATAGTGAGTTAAAGTCTTTTAATCTTATGATGATTCTGACATAATTTATTGGCTTTTAAGTTTTCTACAGATTTTACACGCCCAGTTTACACAGTTCAAGTCAGACATTTAAATACAGCAGTAACTGACTTGTTTTTCATGACTATAATCAGGTTTTTATTTCCTGTTTGATTTCTTTTCACTGTTTCTTTTTCTGTGACTGAAGGATTGGAACTCATCCACCACATACCTAAATTATTGTTTATTTCTGTAAATTGATCACATAGTTGTTGTTTTTTTACAGCTAAGTACCCTGGAGATAGCAGGTTTGTTGGCATCACCAGTCCTCAGTTGAACTGGACTGATGCTCAGACCTACTGCAGAAGTTTTCACACAGATTTGGCCACAGCGCTCGACGAAACAGAAAACAATCTTTTACAGCAGGTGGCATCAGGTCAAGGCAACTCTTGGTTTGGACTTTACAGGGACGGTTGGACTTGGTCTGATCACACCAAAGCTCAGAACATCTACTGGACTCCTGGACAGCCTGATAATTATAATGCAGATGAGAACTGTGGAAGGTTTTATGGAGGATTGCTGGATGATATAAGCTGCACATATGGACATTTTTTCTTCTGTCACTACAGTGAGTTTTTGTTTACTTGTTTATTTGTTAAATCCTTTGTTCGTCACTCCTGTCTACGAAGCTAAATCTGATTATGCTTATGCACTGGTTATTGTGTATTGTAAGAACCATATTCCAAAATTGTTACAGCCAGTAATGTTCAAATAATCACATTTTACTGAGCTGTGTCCAAGGGAGGCAGGGCCGAAGGGATTCCACTGTATAAAGAGTTTGTGGAGTTAAATGTGAGTGAATATAAGTATAATTTTTACATTTATGGCTATTTCTTTGGTTTTAATTTGATTGTGTATTTGCTTTTATACTTAAATATATATATATATATAAGAAATAAAATCTGTAATTTGTTACAGACTAAATTACTTTTAATCTCACAAAAGTGACCAACTCGATTTTATGTTGTATATATAAACAAATGTTTAATTTGATCTCTGCAGCATACTCAAAAAAGTTGGGATGGGGCAAAATAAAAGTGTAATGTAATGTAATGTAATGTCCACACACTGGTGCGCTATTTCTTACATTCGAATTGTTGTGTCACTATTTTATTTTCTAAACTGAGGCTTAGTTTTCAGCCAAAACTCTTTGGGTAACTCTCAAGGGTTAATCAGAGGAGGCAAGTTGAGCCTCAGGTCCCAGTGATGGGATCACATTTCATAATTAGCTTTTCACACTGTTCCATTTTGTGGTGGAGAAATAGGAACATTATGATTAAAAAAAAACTT
Source organism: Trichomycterus rosablanca (assembly GCF_030014385.1). Lineage (NCBI taxonomy): Eukaryota > Metazoa > Chordata > Actinopteri > Siluriformes > Trichomycteridae > Trichomycterus > Trichomycterus rosablanca. The sequence goes on along the minus strand of NC_086001.1, from coordinate 2,305,618 downwards.
TAGAAAGACAGAAAAAAAGACATCCTTTATTTGTCATATATACATATACAGTACAATGAAATTCTTTCTTCGCATATCCCAGCTGGTGTTGGAAGCTGGGGTCAGAGCGCAGGATCAGCCAACTTACGGCACCCCTGAAGCAGACAGGGTTAAGGGCCTTGCTCAAGGACCCAGCAGTGGCTACATAGCAGAGCCTGGATTTGAACCGCCAATCTTCCGGTTGATAGCCCAAAGCTCTACCCACTAGGCTACCACAGGCCCACTGTGGTACTGTACTTACTGTACAGTGGTACTTACTGTACTGCTCAGTAAATTTCTTGTCCTCGCTGAGTTGTGGATCTTTCTTGATTAAATTAGATTGTAGGTACAAACAGCAGAAATTAAGCTCCTCCAACAGGTTAATGAGCTTGCACTCCATGATATGCGGAAAGCTCAAAAAGCAGACAGAGCCATGAATGCAGATGAGCCACTGAAACTAATTGCAGTGCCAAAAATTAGATTATTTCTCTTACTAAAAATTACTTCTACGATTACTATTTAAGATGTCTCAGTAGGTCTAGTCACTTTACATTCTTCATGGGTCAAAAGCCTAAATAAAATAAATCTCTTCGTAAACGGCTCAGTAATATTTAAATTCTGACCCTGTTGTGGAGGTGTACTAGTATTCCCCCTGGTGGCTGTAACAAGGTCTAGGTAAACTGTACGGATCACATCTCACAACAAGCTTGATTACTGTACATTTTTGTGGTGTTAAAGCAGAAGCTTTTTTGTTGGCACAAGCTGTACACCCGTCCCAATTATCCATTGATTAGTTTGTGTAGCCGTTGTGTATTCTTTGTATTTTTTCAAGCATTGTTTGTTAGTAGCATCTGTCTGGTTCCATGACTTTGTGTTCTCTATACACGGCGTTGCTTTGCTTTATGTTTCTGGCTCTCCAATCCAGGCACTCCAGTCATTGCCAATCCCAGTTGGCCCACCACTCCTATCTATGTTTGCAGCTGGCCTTTCAGTCCCATCTTTAGTTCTGTTCCAGGTCCCATCTGGCCCTCCAGTCCCGTCACTGGGTCGATGACCCAGCCATCTCTCTACCCCTGTCTCCAGTTCTATCACCAATCCTGGCCAATTTTGCAATACAATCTCCAGTTCATGTTACACTTATACTACAGTATATTATACTACAGTTATTTTATGTCCTTATAGCATGTTTAAAATATACTGAATCATTTTGCCTTCCTCAGTTCCACCAATAAAGAGACAAATCATGAAGCTGCAGGTGACGTCTGATCAGAACGTGTTTGATGCTGTACAGTCGTCAATTTTGATGAAGGTGAGTCTGATATTGGCCTTTTTTTTTTTTTTTTTTTTTTTAACAGCTGATTTTATTACATAAAAACACAGTTAGTAAAATATCACAGTGAATAAAAATGTGCATTTTAAGCCAAACTGCTGATTAAAGCAGAGAATTATCATGGCAAAGTCATGCGTGACATTGTTTTTTTAATTGAATGATGCTTTCTTTTGAAGCAAGACACAAACTACCAATCGAAGCAATACATGCAGAATTATCTGTAGTAAATTTCTGCTCCTGTTCTTTAGATTGTGCAGAAGCTGGAGGAACATGGCATGCTGAAGAACACCACAGTGACATGGAGGGTTCAGCCTGATGGAAACATTTTGTACAAGAAAAAATGATGATGTGTAACTTGTACATTTCATGTGGCTTTTTATTTAGTGCAGGTTTATTTTAGTGATTAAAATAATTGTAAATTCTTTACCACTACTTATGGTGGATTCAGATTTCCCGGACGCTAATCCACTGTGCCAGTGATTGAAATGTCATTGTTAATAATGTGTGTAAGAAGATATAGACCATAGAGATAAATCTCAATATCTGAGATATTTAAAAAATCTGTAAAATATAAGAATCTGTGATTTGACTTTTAAACGGATGTTTCCACTGTCTGTCTGTCCATTTGTGATGAGCTTGGGTTCATTACTGCATATAAAAGATGTATGTCTTTCTCCTTGTGTAATATTCTCAGGTTTTCCCGATGCAGTGGTAGACTGTGTTGAGTTACAATGGTTTTCTAAAGTACTTCCAAACTCCTGTGTCTATATTCAAAGCAGTTGCATGACGGTTTCTCTAGCAGTGCCATGTACATTCAACAGTAGTTTCCAGTCCTGCCCTATACAGACTGAGATTTCTTTTCCCCAGAATCACTTTATTCTTTCTTATACTGACCTTCACTCTCTCATACTGCAGAAATAATCTATTAAATCTCTTTGTATATGTATTTATTAGATTTGTAAATGATTAAATAAATGAAAGCTTTTAATTGAAATGTTTATCTATTTATTAAAGTAGTAAATTGTTAAATAAAAGAAAGCAATCAATTGAAATGTTTATTTAGTCATTTGTATGATAATGCAAATGAGAAAGTGTCGTCACTACCAGGTCTATATATTTTGGCTGATCTGTATTGCGCATGCGCGGATCAAGCCTTCCCATTGTGTACAGCGCACATGTTGGTATGTAAGAACTCTCGCTTAACATAATATTCACACATTTTAATAACACACAATTTAACGTGTAACTTTGCGGTCGTGATTACAACCCGAAGCTTTCTGAAGCACTAAAGCATCTTCTATCTGTAAAGAAAAGGTTTATTGTTTGAAACTTCATGACACAATACGCATTAGCGGCATCTAGTGGCCAAGACCACAAAGTGCTTCGAGTATCAGGTAGACAAGGGATCCTTATTGCAGCTTTTAGAACTGAGTTTCAATGCATTAAAACATGTTAAAATTGTTGTTTTAATAGAAATATTCGTGCACGTCTTTAAAATCTAATTTCTGTGTTGGGTACAAATATCCAGGGTTGACCAGAATGCTTAGAAAAGTAGTGATGTCTGGATAATAGAATGTATTCTGTAACACAGTCATTTATTCAGACTAAATTAGAGTAAACACAGAACACATCTTGATAAAACACAGTGGTAAAACAATTCTGCTGTTATTATTATTACATTCAGACTGTTACAGGATGACACCTACTGTCATGTATTCGTTCATTCATTGTCTGAATCTTTGCCACCACTTTATTCTACAGGATTCTGGATTCTTATGGGATTGACACTTTAGTTTCAGTTTTTTCTCCGCTACATTTAGTTCGTTCTTCCCATTTTATCAAAAAGTAGTGTGTGTGTGTGTGTGTGTGTGCAATGAAAGTGCAATGAGAGGTGGAATTCAGTTTTCTTATTATATAATTGTTTAACAAAAAACCCAGCCTTCATTAAAGTTTATTACATTAATAAAATTACTTTTTATTCACCTAAAAGCCGTAGTGAGTTTTCACATGCACATGATTAACTAATTAACAAAATCATTTAGTCGTCAAAGCATATCGATGATACATTCACCCTATAAATCATGACATACTGCTCTTCCCTACATGAAAGTAAATAAGCTGCTTTATAAGTAAAAGGTATCGGTATCAGTATCGGCGATACCACTACTTTATTCTTTTCAGGGTCACGGTGGGTCCGATTCACTGGGCAAAATGTATCCAAACACCCTGGACAGGTCGCCAGTCCATCACAGGGTAAACACACACACACACACACATGCACACACACATGCACACTGTCACACTTAGGACAATTTGAGTAGCTCCATGTCAGTAGCTGCATGTCATTGGACTGTAGGGGAAAACCCACACAGATACAGGGAGAATATGCAAACCCCATGCAAAAACATCCACACTACTCCACCTTGAATAAATTATGAGTCTGGTTCCTCCCAAGGTTTCTTCCTGTAATTTTAAGGGTGTTTTCCCTTTCCACTTTCGCCCTTGGCTTGCTCAAGATGGGTTTTTGAACTGGTGAACCTGGATGCTGTAAAGTTTCATTGAGACAATGTTTATTGTAACAAGCGTTATACAAGTACATTTGACATTTGAAAATTGATCAGTCAGGAAGGATAAGGAGAGAGAATTTGTCTGTGACCACCTGTAAACAATTCCTTTTTGGTGGTTGTCTTGCTGTTGCCTCTCCGATGCACCTGTTGTCACTTTCATTTGTACCAAAGCAGGTGAACTTAAATCAGAATCACTTCTGATATCCCTGAAGTTTATCTGACTGTGTCATACTGTGATTAATTGTTCTCTTCATTTTTTTGACAGTGTATATACAGTATATATATATAGTACTTTGTGCAATATGATGGGTTTAATTAGAGACACCTCTTTGTATCCCATTTCAAATTTTACCACCTCTGTTGTAGCTGGAAGGAAGATGGTCATTGGTGCAAACAGCAATTCAATGTCAGACCAATTTCGAATTTCAGTAAAATTCACCAATCATATCTTTCCTCTAAATGGGTGGGCTTTTGTTGTTTGTATTATTCTTTATCTGGTGCAACAGTATTCAGTACACTGCCTTAAAAAGTATTCTTTATTATTATTGACACTTTGTATGATTTTTATCGATTTGACTATACAAACATTTCAGGTAACACATTGGATGATAAAGTTAGAAGGAGCAGCCTGAGCATTTTGATTGTGATTTGATTACGATTCATTAAATTGATCTACAGGATGTGTTTAGTGTTCTGAACCTTTAGTTTTACTATTATTAGATCTCTTTCATGTTTTGGAGGCTTATTTAAGTTTCATGTTTTTGTGGCCAGGCTGTGCCATACTTATAGACCTCACAAAGAAAAGCATTCTGATGGTTTTGTTTTCTTCTGAGTAGCAGTTCAGCTTTGATATTGACAACATTTTTTATTTTCTTCATGTTAACACATGCTGTATTTATTTTATCCATTCTGTTACAGTTTATTAATACGGTGATACCATTTTCAAAATCACAAAGTTTAATGTAAACCTACGTATATAATGTATTAAATAAAGCAGATAACGAAGGCATTATGTACCTGAACAGTGCACATTTATGCAGTTTTGAGTAGATACACTTTTAAAGGTTGAGGAGAAATGTGTACAATTATTAAAAGATCAGGGCTTTCTTATTTAAACTGTCACAAAAATGCTTTGTCCCATGGCTAACTACGTAAACTCGGGGGTTTTCAGGCCTCTCTCAGACGTATGTCTATGTAAAGTAATCTCTAGTATCCCTACTAATTTAACATGTAAATGATCTTTTGGAACGAACTGGAGGTGGGTAGTTTGCATGGTTATTTGTTTTCCTTTTCTTCTTTAAAGCTTGCACACAAGAAGACTTTTGCCAAACAGAATAATTTGAGCAAAAATGCTCAAAATATAATTTAATTTATTTTGAAATAATGAGTAAATAAAATATAAAACACTTAAATGTACTTTATTTTAGTTCTCATTATTGTGTGAGCTTAGTTCTGCTGTGGTGGCTGGAAGAGAGAAAATTTGTTTACGTCATGTTACACGTTACAAAAAGCGCTGTGTGCATTCATGCATTCATTTCTTCAGTCTTGTTACATATAGGCCATAAAGACCTGATTTACGGACTGCAGAGCTTGTATTCCATTCAACAAGCTCTTCCATCTCTGCAGTGGACTTCTGAAGTTCCTTTTTTTGTAGTGACTTGCTTCTTTTTTACTTTCCTGACCAGTATCCTACAAGACCTACAAAGCTAACACTTGTAGCTTTAGATGCAGTTTTAAATTCTTGCTCTGATCTATGTATTATACCTCAATTTACCACCGAGTTCTAGTCACATCTCAAGGAAAAGATTCAAGCAAACAGGATTTGTATTAATAATAACAATAATAATATTAATAATAATAATGGTTAAAAAAAACTATTTTTTAAGCTATTTTATTAATTTAATACCAAAAAATCACAAAATGGTCTAAATAATTTCTAAATAAGGTATCTTGTTATAGTACGAAATTAGGGAAACATGCTGCACCATCAGACTGGAATACACTGCAGAATGTTTTAAAATTGCAGGATTTGGTGAATTTAAGTTATTTTAAAAACATGTTTTTGAATATAGACATAGGTAAAACGGTTTGTAATTGTTTTAAATGAGCATTGTATTGTCTATATTATGTATTCATGTTTGTCGTATGTTGTTTGTGTAAGTGTAACTATGTACTATGTTGCTGCTTATCTTGGCCAGGACTCTCCTGCAAATGAGATTGTAAATCTCAGTGAGATTAATTTCCTGGTTAAATAAAATAAAATAAATAAATAGTCACCCGTGGTTGTATAATCTGATTATTATAGAATCTGAAAAGCAGAAGGAATGTGTACTTTAATGTAACATGTTGAATATTTGTTATTATATTTAAATAACGTACTGTAAGCTTTTTGCTGAGGTTAGAGCTGGATTATCACGTCTACTAAATTATATCTTGGGTTTTTTTTTACATTATCTCATGTAAAATGCATGTAAAGAACAAAATGTCTCTTTATTCACATTCAGCATTTGCAGTTTTTAATTCTGGTTAAACTGAATGACGTGTTTTAGTGAATATGGAAATGATGTTCTAAACATGTAAGCAGTGATCTAAACCAAATTCGAGACGCAGCTTTTACCTTCAGCTTTCAGATCTGTGGCTCACAGGTATGTTTCCGTGTCTTTATTATAGCTGCAGTTATAGACAGGCTTGTTTTAAAGTTAGTGCTGGCTTTCAATGATTTTTGCAACAGTATTTTTAATGTGTCTAAATAATTGGAACATGGACTACTTTTTACATTCATGTCATATTAACAACTATTATTATTATTATTATTATTATTATTATTACTTTCTTCTCTACACTCGATTTTAACCATGTTAACAATAAGCCTGTATTTAGTGCTTCAGTCACCATAAGTGCTCAACAAAGGTTTATTAAGTGTTGGCAAATGTTACATCTGGATAAATTAAATATGGTCCTTTACTCAGTTCCTGTTTGTTTGTTATTTGAAGTTTGTAAAGCTGTAAAAACGTTTTTCAATAGCGGTTTGAAAACTTCGATTTGTGTTATTAAGGTTTTTGTAAGTAAAAATCAAACAAACTAACCAAAACAACTTCAAGGCATGATTGACCTCAAGGCATGAGTGAATCTAAGTGTTTTTCCTTTTTCAAATGTAGGGAAATCAGTCTGCTTTCATGCTGCTTTCATGTTGTCTCTAGGTTTTGGAGCTTGTTATTTTTGCCATTTAAAATAAAATAAAGAAAAAATAAAAACTTAAATCCATAATACCTCAAAATGAGTGCATTGTAATGGAACCTTTTGGTAATTGTGATGAATTTAAATGCTAATAGGAAGAAACTCTTGCCCAATGACCAACAGCCTAAATTTTGACACACGTCAGTTACTGGTTACAGGATCAGGAGCTTCTTTCTTGCTTGTGTTGGATCCTCTAAGCCCATGGTGATGTAAAGCTTGCTTGATTGTTTACAGTGACACTTGTTTTCCGGCTGCTTTTAATTCATGGCAGACTTGCCTGGACATTTTTTCTCTTGGGTTTTCTTTTCAACCTTGGCAAACACTGTAAAAGTAAAAACATGATTGTGTATCTGTTTTTATTAAAGTGCTAGACAATTTTTGCAATAAATGAACCAAAAGACCTGAATTCACTGTGTTTCATTACTGTGTGATGATAATAATAATAACAAGGTTTAATTAATTTCTTTGGGATTAATAAAGTATATATCTATCTGTCTGTCTTGTCTGTCTGTCTGTCTATCTATCTATCTATCTATCTATCTATCTATCTATCTATCTATCTATCTATCTATCTGTGTCTGTCTGTCTGTCTGTCTGTCTAAGATACTTTTTATTTCATTTAACTTTATTCTTTTTTTCTCTACAGCTTCTCATCAGTCATGAAGCTGAATCTTTTATCAATCCTCCTACTGAATGGTAAGAACATTGTAAAGGAACTCAGCAACTAACCCAGCAGTTTGTACAACTCATGCAAACAGTTTTTATCCAAAAAGACACCTGTCCTTATGCTTATTGGATATCCCCGAACCATTGATTTCAGTATGGAGTTGCTTTTCTACGGTGGCCGAGAAGTGCAAAACAAATTAACATTTTAGAAAACAAAATTATAAAAAAAACAAAAACAAAATTACAAAAAACAAAAACAAAATTACAAAAAAACAAAAACAAATTTACAACAAAACAAAAACAAATTTGCAAACGGCTGATCTGACAGAAAGGGTAGGTACTATTTACAGGAAGTGCTTGTTGCTTACCTGCTGTCAATCAAACTGTTTCAGGGGTGAAGTGAACGGAGTTTGTGATGGTAACGCTAAACAATAGTGATGTGCAGATGAAGCCTCATTAAAGCTTTTGAAGCTTTTTCCTGATTGTGCTGAAAATACCTGAGTGGGGGAGGAGGGGGGGTGGTTAGGGTTGCACCTATAAGAAATATAACAGGTCTTACACCGTCATGAGAACATTATCAAAATGTTTTATTTAGGGTGTTTAACATTTATTATTTTAATTCTTTATAATAATAAGTCAGAACCATATTTTAGGCAGAACAACACACTCTGCCCACTGCGCTACTCATACAGCGGTGTATTAAACAGGTTATTATGCTGATGAACCTGATAAACACCGAGTTACTAAGAATAAAAGCGAATACTACTTAATATAATAACCAAACGCTTTCTAATTCCCACGGTAGCAGCAGTTTCCTTCTGTTTCCTACACATCACCCAGTCTCCCATTGATAAAAATACAGAACAAAGCGTCCTGTATCAGTTCAATACGGAGCACGGCGTTTAGTCTCCAGATAAAGAAGGATTCTGTATTTTACGGGACGGTTTGTAAACCTGGTTCAACTGTCTCTTATATAGTCAGTGAGATAAAACACAGCGCCAAAGCTTTAAATCAGTCCCGCACATTCCTGCTGGTTTAATATAAGCTCCGATACACTGAGTCCAGTGTTACAAAAGTAAAACAGGCTTCAAATCCTCGGTATCAAATGTTCCGTCCCTAATAAACAATGTTTTGTCCATTTTGTGTTAATTATTTCAGCCAGTTGGCCGCTTTTGTTTTTCTTGTGGGAATACTTTAGATGTTTAGAAGAGTGGACGGTAGACAGAGATGCACAGGCCACGTCTAAACATCTGCACAAACAATCTAAGAACTTCCCACAAGAAAAACTAAAGCGGGTCAACTGGATAAAATGATTTCCACAAAATAGACAAAACATTGTTTAGCGTTACCATCACAAACTCCGTTCACTTCACCCCAGAGAAACAGTTTGATTGACAGCATGTAGGCAACGAGCACTTCCTGTGTATTGTACCTACCCTTTCCGTCAGATCAGCCGTTTGCAAATTTGTTTCAGCAGTGGTAAAAGTGTTTCAGCTCTTGTAAATTTGTTTTTGTTTTTTATTTTATTTATTTATTTTTTTTATTTATTTTTTTTTAAAATAAATTTAGCACGTCCAATTTCGTCCCATCTATCATCCTCTCATTAGTGCGGATTCCTGCTCCTGATTGGGGCTGACGAGGCCGTTCCACGCCTCCTCCGAAACGTGCACAGCCAATCGACCGTCTTATCATCCACACTTGACGAGTGCAGCGTGGCAGAGTACTGTGCACGGAGGATCACACACCCCGCCGCACCCCCTCCTGTCTCCATACAGGCGCCACCAACCAGCCAGCAGAGGGCGCAACCGCCCCGTTCCTGAGAGAGCATCCCCTACGGTCTCAAGTCCCGCCCCCCACCCGGACAACAGGCCAATCGTTGTCCATAGCCGCCCAGCCTCGACCGTGAAGGCAGAGCTGGATTCGAAACGACGCTCCTTTGAAATCCAGCTCTGGTTGCAGCGCGTGTCTTTTTTTTTTTACCGCTGCGCCACCTGAGCGGCTTGTTTTTGTTTTTGTTGTAAATTTGTTTTTGTTTTTTTTGTAATTTTGTTTTCTAAAATGTTAATTTGTTTTGCACTTCTCGGCCACCGTACTTTTCACCCCTTAGTAAGTTTATATGTCTGTGGACATTTGTGCAGGGATATTCCAATTCCTTTTGTTTGTGTTCAGTAGGGTTGAGGTTATGAGGTTTAGGGCTTTGTGTAGGCCACTGGAGTTCCTTCACTCTATAATATTTAAACTAGGGATGCATCAATACCATTTTTTCCCAACCGAGTACAAGTACATGCATTTTTGTACTTGCCGATACCGATACCAATACCTATTGGATCAGATATCTGACATGTTAGAACAGGGGTTTTCAACCTGGGGGAGTACTTGTCTGGGGGGGGCGCCAGTGCCTGACCGGGGGGGGCGTGGCATTACGAGATTTTTTTTACTTCTAAAACTAAAGCAATTCATTTTTCACCCACGGGAGACACATCTCATTAGTCTAACTGACCACGCACTCAAGCACGTTTTATGTTATTCAGTTCAGTCTGAAAAAAAACCTTCAAAATAGAGCTACCGTGTTTCCCCGAAAATAAGACCTAGTAGAGGTTTTGCTGAATTGCTAAATATAAGGCCTCCCCCGAAAGTAAGACCTAGCAAAGTTTTTGTTTGGACCGTACGCTGTCCCTGCTGTGCTGTACGAGTGTGCTGTGGTGAGCTCCCCCTGGTGGCCGGAGGCTGCAATACCGTCCCTGCTGTACAAGTGGCTCAGTATATATACAGTATATATACAGTATATAATAAATGTTAATTTTTTTGGTTCAGCAATGAATGTGAATTCTTCTTCATGGAAAAATAAGACATCCCCTGAAAATAAGACCTAGCGCATCTTTGGGAGCAAAAATTAATATAAGACACCGTCTTATTTTCAGGGAAACGGTATCAGTGAAGATAACCGGTGACAAAAGCAATGACAGCTGTTATAGGACGTGTGTGTGTCTTTAAGAGAGACGCTCTGTTCACAGTATCGATAAAAGTGATTCAGGAGTCAATTCATTTTAAGCGCAGCGTAAGTTTTTTTTCTCAGTCATCTCTCCGTGTTTACTGTTTAATGAATGTTGCGGTTGTGAATAAACACCAACTACTACAGAACATTCTGTGTGACTCGCTTACCTTAAAAAGCTCAGGCTTAATTATACTGCTTATTACCACAGAGCGGGAGCCGACTCGGAGTCGTTCTGTCTGTGGAGCTAAACGTTTTCTGTCAGTCAGAGCAGATTGTCCTGAACTAACCAACTTAGTAATTGATGAACTTTTGTCTATGCTCGACTCTGAAGTAATGTTTTCTGCTCTCATCTACATCAAAAAGCAAGAACCGCTTACGATTTACCAAATGTAACCACGAACTTATATAATGTACTGATAGAATCGGCTCAGATGGGGTCGGACTGTATTATTTTTTTAAAGTAATATTTTCAATCAGCAAAATTGCATCGTATGTATGATGTGCACAACGTTTAGCTTGTCAGAAGCTCGCGAGCCGGTAAATCTAGCGCCGACCAGCCGCCGAGCGAAAATCAGGGCAAAAATCGTGTAGTGTGAACTAGGCGTAACGTAGCAATAGACACGGTATCGGATGTTTAGTATCGGAGCCTCGTTTACGAGTACGAGTACGAGTTAATGAGCGCGGTATCGGGCAAATACCCGACACCAGTATCGGTACTCATGCATCTCTAATAAACCATGTCTTTTAAGACCTCAGTTTCTGCACACAAGAAGAAAGTGTTTTCTCAAGCCGTTTGCTTCAATGATGGAAGCAAATAAATCATTTTAGATAATTGATTTTTTTACACGTTAGCGGTGTATATGGCTTAAACACCGCTGAGGAAGCTTTAGTAATTATAAAAGTAGTAATTATTTTGTTTAAGTCTGAGTCTGTTTTAAAAATGTTGCCACCAGGTTTTGCTCCAGTCGTTCTGTCTGTCCAGCCGGTTGCTCCAACTCTGTATCTTATTAAGCAAGTCGTGACATGGCCAAATGCAAGCAGCTACTGCAAAGTGATGTACACCGACTTGGCTCCAGTCAAGACCTACAATGACTTGTTGAATATCAGGGATGAAGCTGCACGCCAAGGTGTGACATGGCCCACTTGGATTGGCCTGTACAACGACATCGACAGCTGGCGCTGGTCCTTCCATGACCTCTCACTGTCTGCTATAACTCTCCGAAAATGGGCCACAGGACAGCCTAATAATTATATGGGAATTGAACAATGTGGTCAAATAACCAGTTTAGGGATGTGGGGTGATTGCCCATGCAGCGAATTGAAGCCCTTCATCTGCTACAATGGTGAGTTAAATTCTTTTGATCTCGTGATGATTCTGATCATTTAGCAGACTTTTCTTACAATTTCTACAGATTGTACACACCTAGGTTGCCAGTTTACACAGTTCACTGTCAGACATTCACATACAGCAGTAACTGACTTGTTTTTCATGACTATATAATCAGGTTTTTATTTCCTGTTTGATTTCAATGTTTCTTTATCTGTGACTGAATGATTGGAACTCATCCACCACATGCCTAAATTATTATTTATTTATATTAAATGATCACATGATTAAATACTTTTTTTTTTTTTTTTACAGCTAAGTACCCTGGAGATAGCAGGTTTGTTGGCATCACCAGTCCTCGGTTGAACTGGACCGATGCTCAGACCTACTGCAGAAGTTTTCACACAGATTTGGCCACAGCGCTCGAAGAAACAGAAAACAGCCTTTTACAGCAGGTGACATCAGGTCAAGGCGACTCTTGGTTTGGTCTTTACAGGGACGGTTGGACTTGGTTGGAAAACAACAATCGGAACCTCTACTGGAATCCTGGACAGCCTGATAATTATAATAAAGATGAGAACTGTGGAGGAATTTCTAAAGGATTGCTCACTGATCTGAGATGTGCATCTGGACATTATTTCTTCTGTCACTACAGTGAGTTTTTTTGTTTACTTTTTTCTGTGTCACGTGTGCTGAGGTGAAATTTGTGCCTGGTGATATAGAGGAATTAACAAGCATTTTCTAAAACTATGATCTCTGCGTGGGTTATCTCTGGGAGCTCCGGTTTGTGTTCGTCGTCATTCGTCATCTGCCAGCTGTGTTACACTTACAGGGGTTGGACAATGAAACTGAAACACCTGGTTTTAGACCACAATAATTTATTAGTATGGTGTAGGGCCTCCTTTTGCGGCCAATACAGCGTCAATTCGTCTTGGAAATGACATATACAAGTCCTGCACAGTGGTCAGAGGGATTTTAAGCCATTCTTCTTGCAGGATAGTGGCCAGGTCACTACGTGATGCTGGTGGAGGAAAACGTTTCCTGACTCGCTTCTCCAAAACACCCCAAAGTGGCTCAATAATATTTAGATCTGGTGACTGTGCAGGCCATGGGAGATGTTCAACTTCACTTTCATGTTCATCAAACCAATCTTTCACCAGTCTTGCTGTGTGTATTGGTGCATTGTCATCCTGATACACGGCACCGCCTTCAGGATACAATGTTTGAACCATTGGATGCACATGGTCCTCCAGAATGGTTCGTCCTGTTTGATGTGGTTTGTCCTTCTTGGTGGTATGCTGACATTACCCTGGATACCGTGGCTCTTGATACATCACAAAGACTTGTTGTCTTGGTCACAGATGCGCCAGCAAGACGTGCACCAACAATTTGTCCTCTTTTGAACTCTGGTATGTCACCCATAATGTTGTGTGCATTGCAATATTTTGAGCAAAACTGTGCTCTTACCCTGCTAATTGAACCTTCACACTCTGCTCTTACTGGTGCAATGTGCAATTAATGAAGATTGGACACCAGACTGGTCCAATTTAGCCATGAAACCTCCCACACTAAAATGACAGGTGTTTCAGTTTCATTGTCCAACCCCTGTATATTATGTAATATATTAGTAACACTAATGACTTTGATTATATTTTATTACTATATCATGCTTTAAAAATACTGAATCATTTTACCTTCCTCAGCTCCACCAATACAAAGACAAATCATGAAGCTGCAGGTGACGTCTGATCAGAACGTGTTTGATGCTGCTGTACAGTCGTCACTTTTGATGAGGGTCAGTATTTGGTATTTTAGATTCATTTGTAGATTTATGGATTTATGCATTTTAAGGTTCAGTACATTTTACACGTGAGATGAAAGCTTCTTCAGTAGTTTGTAATTAATTGTGTAGAGAATTTCCATAACAAAAGTCATGGGTGGAATAATGAGCTAATTTGCTTAGTGCAGCACAATTGAAAACATGGTGTGTCTCAATTCTTTGTTCCAGTTTAGTAATGCTTATTTTGGAGCAAGACAAACCACATATTTCTGTTGTGACCACAATATAAAGCAAACACACTTATTGGTTATAATAAAATTCTGCTCCTGTTCTTTAGATTGTGCAGAAGCTGGAGGAACTCGGCATGTTGAAGAACACCACAGTGACATGGAGGGTTCAGCCTGATGGAAACATTTTCTACAAGAAAAATGATGATCTGTAACTTGTACATTTCTTTTTACAACATGCAACATTGGTAAATACAGCTAGCTGAGTTTTATTTAGAACATATCTATCATGCCATATGGCTTTTTATTTAGCACAGTGATATCCTCCTATAGTTAAATGGTTAAATAAATGGAAGCTATCCATTAAAATGTTTATATATTCATTATGTTAGTCGATGCTTTAATAAAAGAAAGATATCAACTACAATGTTTATGTATTTATATGATAATGCAAATCAGAAAGTACCGTCACTACCTGGTCTACAACTGGTTTGTATTGCGCATGCGCGGATCAGGCACTCGGCGTATACAGCACACAGGTTGGGAGCGGCACGGTGGCTCGGGTGGTAGCACTGTCGCCTCAAAGCAAGAGGGTGCTGAGTCCTTTCTGTGTGGAGTTTGCATGTTCTCTCCATGTCTGGGTTGGTCTCCCAGGTAATTTGGAGACACTAAATTGTCCATGAGTGTGTTCGAGATAACCTTGTGAAGTGATGAACCTTGTGTAATGAGTAACTACCGTTCCTGTATGTATGTATATATATATATATAATCCTTTTTCAAATTGAAGCTGTAAGGTATAATATATAAATATAGATAGCTAAGATAAATTCTTCAACAACCCAGTTGCAGGTGAGCAGTTACAGCACAAATACTTTTATACTTATTTATTGTAGGGTAGTTTTAATCATTGATCCATTTTACATCCATTTGTAAAGACATAAAATCTGCTTTTACTTTGTTTTCAGTTTGGCTGGAAAAAAGTAACACGTTCACAATGCAAATGCTTTGAAATGGGCTGTAACAATGTGAACATACGAGTATCTGTTTGATAGCTGAGCAATGCATGACATTTCAGGTCATGTGATTTCTTTCAAACTTTTATTTAAAACTTTGTAGTTAATTCTATGACCACCAAATGCAAATTACCCAAAAAAGTGCAGAAGGTGGGTTGGCTGTGAGTGTGTGTGTGTGTGTGTGTGTGTGTGTGCGCACGCTTGCTTGTTCATTTGAATTGTGTTGCTTAACACTTTTAGATGAAGTTGGCAGCTCCACTACATTAAACATCCAAACTTTTGGTGTTCACTAAACACAGAGGGAATCTGACCCTGTGTTCGTGTACTGTGTTAACGAGGTGGTTGGTGAGTGTGTAAATGCCCTAAAAATGTAGATATGTGAGCAGAAACATACCATCCACTGGTGGTTTTACATATTGTTTTACAATACAAGTATTATTGGTACAGATTGCTCCAAAATACATTCACAGCATTAATTACCTTTAACATTCCATGAATTTTGACTCGTCACAGATGCACATATTTACTATTGACCCCCCACGAGATGGCAAACTAATGACGTTTTTCATCATGGATTGTTATGTCCTGTAATGACTCTTTCTAGCCACCAGAGGGGGTTATCTAAAGGCTGACTGGTCCAGTGGTGTATTACTGCAGGCTGGAAACCTCTAAACTGAACTCAAGACTGCTTTGGTGGGTATTCCAGGACGCTGGGGTTCGATGTACCAGCTGTATTAACGTAAATATAACCATCCTGATGATGAACGAGTGACCAGTTCCTGCAGGAAAGTTCTGTAGATCCTCTCTGATAGGTTTTTCTTTCTTGTCCTTCACTTTCAAGTTATTTTACACATTTTAAATATCTCTTTTACTTTCAGTTTGGTTGCAAGGTCACAAAGATTGAACGTGACGTGACTGAGTTTTTGGTTTTACATCAGAAGGAATACAGCAGTTCGAACTACGTAAATATTTTACACCTGATTTATATAAAATATATTTCATAGCATTGAGATGATGGGTAAGACAAAGTTTTGATAATAATTTTGGTATTTTAATATCAGCACAGCAAAAACAGTGAGGACTAATTGCTACCCTGCTCTATATAGCCATCCACGACACTAGAGTAATACAACCCCAAATCAGAAAAAGTTGGGACAGTATGGAAAATGCAAAAAATTTAAACACAGTGTTCTTTACATTTACTTTGACTTTTATTTGATTGCAGATAGTTTAGACCCAAGATATTTCATGTTTGCTCAGCTTCATTTTATTTATTAATAAACATCCACTCCTGCATTTCAGGCCTGCAACACATTCCAAAAAAAAGTTGGGACGGGGGCAGTTTAGGGCTAGTAATGAGGTGAAAAAACAAAAAAATGATGTGATGATGTGAACAGGTGATTGTGATCATGGTTTGGTACAAAAGCAGCATTCAGGAAAGACTGAGAGTCTCTGATGAGTAAAGATGATCAGAGGATCCAGTTTGTCCACAAATGTGAAAATGATTGAAATGTTTAAAAACAATGAATTTAAATAAAGATTGGAAGGGATTTGCATGTTCTCCCTCTACAGTTCATAATATCATTAAACAATTCAAGAAATCAGGAGGAATTTCAGTGTGTAAAGGCCAAGAGCGCAAGCTTAACCTGAACCCCCGTGATCTTCCATCCCTCAGACGGCGCCGCATCAAGAACCTCCACTCAACACTAGCTGATATAACCACATGGGTGAGGAATTAGTTTATCAAACCTTTATCAGCTCTACAATACAGAGTTACTGCACAAATCATACTTAACACTTTACTGTGCAAAAAAGAAGCCTTATGTTAACCATGTCCAGAAGCGGCGTCGACTGGAAACGTGTATTGTGGTCAGATGAATCAGCATTCCAGGACGCCGTGTGTTCTGGACCAAAGATGAAAAAGACCATCTAGACTGTTATCAGCTACAAGTCCAAAAGCCAGGGACTGTCATGGTATGGGGGTGTGTCAGTGCCAGGGTCTGTCATGGTATGGGGGTGTGTCAGTGCCAGGGTCTGTCATGGTATGGGGGTGTGTCAGTAGCAGGGTCTGTCATAGTATGTGGGTGTGTCAGTACCAGGGTCTGTCATGGTATGGGGGTGTGTCAGTAGCAGGGTCTGTCATGGTATGGGGGTGTGTCAGTACCAGGGTCTGTTATGGTATGGGGGTGTGTCAGTACCAGGGTCTGTTATGGTATGGGGGTGTGTCAGTACCAGGGTCTGTTATGGTATGGGGGTGTGTCAGTACCAGGGTCTGTCATGGTATGGGGAGGTGTCAGTAGCAGGGTCTGTCATGGTATGTGGGTGTGTCAGTACCAGGGTCTGTCATGGTATGAGGGTGTGTCAGTAGCAGGGTCTGTCATGGTATGGGGGTGTGTCAGTACCAGGGTCTGTCATGGTATGGGGGTGTGTCAGTTCCAGGGTCTGTCATGGTATGCGGGTGTGTCAGTACCAGGGTCTGTTATGGTATGGGGGTGTGTCAGTACCAGGGTCTGTCATGGAATGGGGGATGTGTCAGTACCAAGGTCTGTCATGGTATGGGTGTGTGTCAGTAGCAGGGTCTGTTATGGTATGGAGTGTGTCAGTACCAGGGTCTGTCATGGTATGGGGGCTTGTCAGTTCCAGGGTCTGTTATGGTATGGGGGTGTGTCAGTAGCAGGGTCTGTTATGGTATGGGGGGGTGTCAGTGCCAGGATCTGTCATGGTATGGGGGCGTGTCAGTTCCAGGGTCTGTCATGGTATGGGGGGGTGTCAGTACCAGGGTCTGTCATGGTATGGGGGTGTGTCAGTACCAGGGTCTGTCATGGTATGAGGGTGTGTCAGTAGCAGGGTCTGTCATGGTATGGGGGTGTGTCAGTAGCAGGGTCTGTTATGGTATGGGGGTGTGTCAGAAGCAGGGTCTGTCATGGTATGGGGGTGTGTCAGTAGCAGGGTCTGTCATGGTATGGGGGTGTGTCAGTAGCAGGGTCTGTCATGGTATGGGGGTGTGTCAGTAGCAGGGTCTGTCATGGTATGGGGGTGTGGCAGTGCCAGGGTCTGTCATCGTATGAGGGTGTGTCAGTAGCAGGGTCTGTCATGGTATGGGGGGGTGTCAGTAGCAGGGTCTGTTATGATATGGGGGTGTGTCAGTAGCAGGGTCTGTCATGGTATGGGGGTGTGTCAGTACAAGGGTCTGTCATGGTATGGGGGTGTGTCAGTACCAGGGTCTGTCATGGTATGGGGGTGTGTCAGTACCAGGGTCTGTCATGGTATGAGGGTGTGTCAGTAGCAGGGTCTGTCATGGTATGGGGGTGTGTCAGTAGCAGGGTCTGTTATGGTATGGGGGCGTGTCAGTAGCAGGGTCTGTCATGGTATGGGGGTGTGTCAGTAGCAGGGTCTGTCATGGTATGGGGGTGTGTCAGTAGCAGGGTCTGTCATGGTATGGGGGTGTGTCAGTAGCAGGGTCTGTCATGGTATGGGGGTGTGTCAGTGCCAGGGTCTGTCATCGTATGAGGGTGTGTCAGTAGCAGGGTCTGTCATGGTATGGGGGGGTGTCAGTAGCAGGGTCTGTTATGGTATGGGGGTGTGTCAGTAGCAGGGTCTGCCATGGTATGGGGGTGTGTCAGTACAAGGGTCTGTCATGGTATGGGGGTGTGTCAGTACCAGGGTCTGTCATGGTATGGGGGTGTGTCAGTGCCAGGGTCTGTCATGGTATGGGGGTGTGTTAATACCAGGGTCTGTCATGGTATGGGGGTGTGTCAGTAGCAGGGTCTGTCATGGTATGGGGGTGTGTCAGTACCAGGGTCTGTCATGGTATGGGGGTGTGTCAGTACCAGGGTCTGTCATGGTATGGGGGTGTGTCAGTACCAGGGTCTGTTATGGTATGGGGGTGTGTCAGTACCAGGGTCTGTTATGGTATGGGGGGGTGTCAGTACCAGGGTCTGTCATGGTATGGGGGTGTGTCAGTGCCAGGGTCTGTCATGGTATGGGGGTGTGTCAGTAGCAGGGTCTGTCATGGTATGTGGGTGTGTCAGTAGCAGGGTCTGTCATGGTATGGGGGTGTGTCAGTAGCAGGGTCTGTCATGGTATGGGGCGTGTCAGTACCAGGGTCTGTCATGGTATGGGGGCGTGTCAGTACCAGGGTCTGTCATGGTATGGGGCGTGTCAGTACCAGGGTCTGTCATGGTATGGGGGCGTGTCAGTACCAGGGTCTGTCATGGTATGGGGCGTGTCAGTACCAGGGTCTGTCATGGTATGGGGGCGTGTCAGTACCAGGGTCTGTCATGGTATGGGGGTGTGTCAGTGCCAGGGTCTGTCATGGTATGGGGGTGTGTCAGTAGCAGGGTCTGTCATGGTATGTGGGTGTGTCAGTACCAGGGTCTGTCATGGTATGGGGGTGTGTCAGTACCAGGGTCTGTCATGGTATGGGGCGTGTCAGTACCAGGGTCTGTCATGGTATGGGGGCGTGTCAGTACCAGGGTCTGTCATGGTATGGGGCGTGTCAGTACCAGGGTCTGTCATGGTATGGGGGCGTGTCAGTACCAGGGTCTGTCATGGTATGGGGGCGTGTCAGTACCAGGGTCTGTCATGGTATGGGGCGTGTCAGTACCAGGGTCTGTCATGGTATGGGGGCGTGTCAGTACCAGGGTCTGTCATGGTATGGGGGCGTGTCAGTACCAGGGTCTGTCATGGTATGGGGGCGTGTCAGTGCCCTTGGTAAAGGTCATTTACACTCTGTGATGCAGCGTTAATACAGAAAAGTACATTGAGATCTTAGAGCAACATGTGCTGCCTTCAAGACGTCGTCTTTTCCAGGGACGTCCAGCATTTTTCAACAAGACGATGCAAAACCACCTGCTGCACACATTACAAAGACATGGGTGTGGAAGAAGAGGGTACGGGTACAGGACTGACCTGCCTGCAGTCCTGATCTGTCCCCAATAGAGAATGTGTGGAGGATTTTGACCCCGTACTGCTGCACATCTTAAGACGTGTTGATGAACGAGACAAAACAAAAGCTGAAACTCTAAATCACTTGGTCTCCTCGGTGCCAAAACCTCTTTTAAGTGGTGAAAAGGAACGGCAACATTACAAAGTGGTAAATGCTTTACTGTCCCAACTTTTTTTCAGAATGTGTTGCAGGTCTGAAATGCAGGAATGGATGTTTATTAATAAATGAAATGAAGTTGAGCAGATAAAACATGAAATATCTCAGATTCATCCTGTCTGACATCAAATAAAAGTCAAAGTCAATGTAAGAAACTCTGTGTTTTTTACATTTTCCATGCTGTCCCAACTTTTTCTGATTCGGGGTTGTACTTTAAGGTTAACACATGCTGTGTGTTTACTTGTGGAGAAAAGTGTAAAAGCTGCACCTGCTAAAAGCTACAGAGGTTTGCATCTATTTGAATAATGAAGGTAGGTGCTGATGCCTCAGGTATTTACTGAGGGTATAGATTTACACCTGACCCATGCTCAGGGGCTTAACAGTGGCAATTTGGCAGTGATGGGGGCTTGAAGCGACAACCTTCTGACTCCAGTACTGATTGGTACCACTGACTTCATGTCTTGTGATTGCAGGGGTGACAATGTCCTTCAAGGTGTCTAAAGCATGTAAAGTCTCCTCATTTACATTCAGGTTTTGCATGTTCTTTGGTCAAATTGAACATATAAGTTGTTGTTTAAGTAGAGAGGAAGGATCTGAAACATCCATCATTAAGGAGACACAACTTTTACCTTCACTCTTCAGTTCTGCAGATCACAGGTATGTTTCAGTGTTAAAGTTTTTATGTGAGTTTACAGACAGAGAACGTCTGTGATTTATCATTACCATCACCTTTAGTGGTAGTACAACAATCTCATTTAACGTGTAATAGGCAACATTTTTTGCTTTATCTACAGCAAGAAAGAAAGTCACTTGTGTGTTTTATTAACTAATAATTTCATGTTAAGTTATCTGAAAAAAAACAACACTCTTTTTTTACTGTTACTCCATAATACTTCTAAATATGTCTGCTAGCTCCCTACCTGGTAAATGGTCATCAAACCCTTTGGATGAATTTTAAAGGAAGCTTTTAGTTTAAAGGCTACTGCCCAGGGAAGGAGCTTTTGCCCCAGAAATAGCACCAGAAGTCTTGACAGAAGTTAATTACTGGTCGCAGGAGCAGGAGCTTCTTTCTTGTGTTGTGTCCTCTAAGCCCATGTTGATATAAAGCTTGCTTGATTGCTTACAATGACACTTGTGTTACTGTGTTACAAAATAAAATACTGTGTAAATAAACACTTTTAATTTCATTCAACTTTATTCTTTTTTATCCACAGTTTGTCATCAGTCATGAAGCTGATTTTTTTATCAATTTTTATACTGAATGGTAAGAACATTGTAAAGAAATTCTGTAGCAGAAGTGATTTTTACATCACAACCAACCCAGCAGTTTGTACAACTCATGCGAACAGTTTGTATCCAGAATTATATAGACAATAGTTTATCACTCTTACATCACTTTCTCATTTAACAACACAGTAAATATTTTGTTCTCTGTTTAAAAATGTTGCTAACAGGTTTTGCTCCAGTCGTTCTGTCTGTCCAGTCGGATACTACAACTCTGTATCTTATTAAGCAAGCCATGTCATGGCCAGATGCAAGAAGCTACTGCAAAGCAAAGTACATCGACTTGGCTCCAGTCAAGACCTACAATGACTTGTTGAATATCAGAGCTGAAGCTGCACGCCAAGGTGTGACATGGCCCATTTGGATTGGCCTGTACGACGATATCGACAGCTGGCGCTGGTCCTATAATAATCTCTCACTGTCTGCTATAACTCTCCGAAAATGGGATCCATTTGAGCCTAATAATTATAATGGAATTGAACAATGTGGTGTAATAACCAGTTTGGGGGGTTGGTGTGATTGCTCATGCAGCACACTTAAGCCCTTCATCTGCTACAATGGTGAGTCAAATTCTTTTGATCTTATTATGATTCTGACATCATTAGGAGACTTAGATTTTTCGGCTTTTAAAATTTCTACAGATATTTCATGCCCAGTTTACTCAGTTTAAGTGTTTTAAACATTTACATACAGCAGTAACCGACTTGTTTTTCATGACATTAATCAGGTTTTTATTTCCTGTTTGGTTTCTTTTTCTGTGACTGAATGATTGGCACTCAGGCACCACATTATTTTATTTATTTCTGTAAAATGATCACATGATTAAATACTTGATGTTTTTTTACAGCTGAGTACCCTGGAGATAGCAGGTTTGTTGGCATCGCCATTCCTCAGTTGAACTGGACCGATGCTCAGACCTACTGCAGAAGTTTTCACACAGATTTGGCCACAGCGCTCGACGAAACAGAAAACAACCTTTTACAGCAGGTAGCATCAGGTCAAGGCGACTCTTGGTTTGGTCTTTACAGGGACGCTTGGTTTTGGACTGATCACACCAAAGCTCAGAACATCTACTGGACTCCTGGACAGCCTGATAATTATTATACAGATGAGAACTGTGGAGAGTTTTATGGAGGATTGCTTGAGGACATGAGCTGCACATCTGGAAATTATTTCTTCTGTCACTACAGTGAGTTTTTGTTCTTCTGCTCTAGATCCTCCAAAAAATCTTGTCTACAAAGCTAAATCTGATTTTGTTCAACTGGTTATATAGGGAGATTTGCAACCATATTATTAAACTATGACAGCCAGTAAAGTTTGAGTAATTATTTATTTTGAATAATTACTTATTTTAACATTTAAACCTGAAATTACAAAAACAATTTTTTTAGGCTTTTTAATTAGATATAGAAGAAACCTCCTAAAATAATAAAGATTTAAAGAAATAAAAATAGAAAATATATGTTGCTTAGTGCATGAGCTCAAGAAAGTAGGTGAGTAAATGTGTCACAGGAACTTGTTCTAACAGGAATCAATTATATTGATGTCACATATTCCTCACATCCACTATTAAATTCCTCTAAATCAAAATTCAGTCTGCACAAATATCTTCTAACCAGATCACAATCTGCACTGTATAGCGAAACATATAATGAATGACCTCTTCATAATTAATATTTGGTTAAGAGCTTCACTATGTGCTTGTGTAAACATGTTAAATGTGAGTTAATCTCGACTCGAGTTAATCTCGAATTTGACTTGATTTTACATTCGATTATTTCTTTGGTTTTAGAGTAAAACATTTAAAGTAAGAATCTGTGATTTGTTGATTCTCTTAAACCTTTCTTTGACTGACAAAAGTCATGATTTGACTAACCAAAGCAAAAAATTACTTTTAAGGCCTTGACTGAGCAAGTTGTCCCAGATTGGGAAGACACTGTGCCCTGGGTACCACTTATCTCATCATACACAGGAGCAAAGCTTCATAGATGTCTTGTTTTTGTCTTCTTTTTTTTTCTTTTCATCCTCATTATACATTCATTAGTTTGTGTTCCAGTTTTGTGTTCTTTGTGTCTTGTCTTTGTGTACACTTATATCATTCTTCATCTGCCAGCTGTGTTACACTTATAATATGTAATTTGCCCAACACTGGTGACTGTAGTTATATTATATTTTTATAACATGTTTAAAAACACTGAATTATTTTACCTTCCTCAGATCCAATACAAAGAAATATCGTGAAGCTGCAGGTGACGTCTGATCAGAACGTGTTTGATGCTGCTGTACAGTCGTCACTTTTGATGAAGGTCAGTATATGATATTTTAGATTCATTGGTAGACTTGTGAATTTATGTATTTTAAGGTTCAGTACATTTGACGTGTGATACGAAAGCTCCTTCAGTAGTTTGTAGTTAATTGTGTAGAATTTCCATGTCATGAGTGGAATAATAAGCAGATTTGCTTAGTGCAGCAAAATTGAAAACATGTTGTGTCTCAGTTCTAATTTAGTAATGCATTTCTGTTGTGACCACATTGATTAGCCTATCAGTAATACAGTTCTGCTCCTGTTCTTTAGATTGTGCAGAAGCTGGAGGAACTCAGCATGTTGAAGAACATCACAGTGACATGGAGGGTTCAGCCTGATGGAAACATTTTCTACAAGAAAAATGATGATGTGTAACTTGTACATGTGGTAAATAATAGAGTTTTATTTAGAACATAGTCATCATGCCATGTGGCTTTTAATTTAGTACAGTGATATCCTCCTATAGGGTATTAATTAAAATGTTTAAATATTTATTATATTAGTAGATGGTCTAATAACAGAAAGATGTCAACTAAAAAAATGTATTTATATATTAGGGCTGTTGATCAATTAAAAAATGTAACCTATAAATCGCACAATTTGCTGTAATTTTAAATAATGGACAATTAAATGTAAAATACACACAAATGAATAATATTTATATTCTTATACTTCTGTTTAACTTTAAACACAGATTCTCCTGTGGTTTGCAGGGGTTGGCAGGTGTTTGTGTGCAATAGGTGCCAGCCTTGCTTTTGACCTCTCTTTGACCACCACTGTAGTGGACACCTTTCCATATCCATTTTGGGCTCTGCTTTATAGCGGTCCATTGTTCTATAGACTCGTCCTCTTCATCAGTATCTGTATCAGAAGAACCCAGAAAGAAGACAGACACCCTCCTCTTCGTTCGAGGCTGTTTCTCTGTTGTCTCTGCAGGTGGCTGTCGTGCAGCCATCTCTCCCATCATCAGCCTTCGTTTTATTATTATATTGGATCAAGTGCAGTAGCAATCTTTAGCCATGTGAGGTTGGCCGTGTCCTTCAGTTTAGCTAGGTCTGTGGTGAATACAGTCTTGAACCTCACTACATAGACTGGATCGTCTAAAGAATGAACTGGTGCATGTACTCCAGGCATGTCCAAAGTCTTCTGTCTTAAATTGCATTACTTGTGGCCCGCCAGCACAGTCAAACAGAAAAAAATAAACTAATTCAAGGTGCAATTCCCCTTTTTACCAGATGGTGGCAGCAATACTGTGTAAGTCATTCACATGAGAAGCGGCAAAACCGTGAATGAGACCTACTCATTAATGTGACGTGTTAAAACATATTGCACTAAAACAACGACCTGAGATTTATGATCAATAATAATTTAGAGAAACTCAGAGTTTCTGTGTCGTTCTTTTTAGTACATAAAGCCACGTTAAGCTTTATTTTTGTGAATGCGCCCCCGTCTTTTATTTTTCTGAAAGTTTTAAAGTTCAGTTAGAAATTAAAATAGCTTGTTCTGTGTGTTCTGATTTGTTCATCTGAATGCTTACATTTGGTTGTTGTTCGCTGTGTGAAAATAAAATGATTAAATAACAGCGCATATACGTATATGCCTATTTTATTGTTTAAAATAATGTCATCAGGGACTGTTGGCCCTCGGGGCCTTTTCACATGATCAAATCTGGCCCTCCTAGAAAAAAGTTTGGACACCACTGATGTACTCCAGATGTCTGCGTGGCTTTTCTCCGGGTTTGAAAACGTGCCAGTAGGTGTAGTTGCTGCTCTAAATTGCACCTGTATGTGTGGGTGAGTGGATAATGAGTGAGTGTGATGCTTTGCGATTGTATTTTTGTCTTGCGCCCAGTGTTTGTGACACCGGACCATATGATGACGATGTGGAGTTTGCATGTTCTCCTCGTGTCCGCGTGGGTTTCCTCCGGGTGCTCCTCTCTCTCTTTAAGTTTAGTGTTTTAATACAGTAAGTTGGCTGATGAGTGTGTATATTTACAAGCAACAATTGGGTTTGGGGTTTTGTTATATCCTGCAATGACACCGTCTGCCCACCAAGCCAAGTCAAGTCAACTTTATTTATATAGCGCTTTTTACAATAGACATTGTCTCAAAGCAACTTTACAAAATCCAGGACCAACAGATACAAAACCCCCTGTTGAGCAAGCCGAGGGCGACTGTGGCAAGGAAAAACTCCCTTAAAATTACAGAAAGAAACCTTGAGAGGAACCAGACTCAGCAGGGACCCCCGTCCTTCTTGGGTGGTCTGGAGGATACTTTAAATAAATAAGATTTACACAAATCATACACACAGAATTAAAATGAACTAAAAGTTATAACTAGCAAAAAAAAATAAAAAAAATAATAGAGTTGTTATTCGGTCTAGTCTTCAATAAAGTCTGTAGTGAGTTCTTGTCATTCTTGGTGCGAACACGCCAGGGTCCGTCACATCCGGCAGGAGCAGCATTGTTGGCACGGCAGTCTAGACTTAATTCCTTAACCTCGGCGGGTAAACAGGTTTCCATCAGAATGCCCTCGGGGTAAAACAACAGAAAATGTAGTTAATAATGTACAATGCGAGTTGAGAAAAATATCAGTTTTACAGAGAGTTTTAGACGCCGGCAGCCCTAATTATTACAGCATAACTAAAAGGGAGAGCGAGCAGGTAACAAGGTCATGACGGCTTTCACAGGACATCAGCGCCCACCTCCGCCACAGTCATCAAACCTGAGTGATCGGACAAGAGAGGCAGAACGACAGCAACCCGACATCCCTGATCAACACAAGTTCCTATGACCAAGAACCTCCAAACTCTGCACCTTTGTCTATACTAATCAAAAGCCTGAGAAAATAAATATGTTTTCAGTCTAGACTTCAACACTGAGACTGTGTCCGAATCCCGAACAGAGGCTAAAGTTGTGGAGCTTATTCCAAAGTTGTGGAGCTTTGTAAGAAAATGCTCTTCCACCAGCCGTGATCTTTTTAATTCTTGGAACTATAAGTCCACCAGGGGGCTCTATTGTTTAATCGCTGACTGGTCTGAACTCTGAAGCAGGTTTGAGAGTTCAGTAACAGCAGTTCATTACTGTGGAGTAAAATATATAAACCCTTCAGTATGAGGTTGGAGCAACATAATATCTTCACTGTGAATGCCGTAGATCTTAACAGACGTGAGCTGTTGCTGTTATACAACAGTTTTGTGTATAAAACGAAGAAGCAAATAAAACTAAGAAGCCCAAAATGTCAAACTGAATATGCATTAATACTGACAATATCTTCCACTAAAATAGTTTCACAATACAGTAATACAGTACTTTTCTAACCTGCACTAACTCAACAATCTATAAGCGGTGTCTTGTGTATGTTAATCCAAGCAATGCAAATCAGTTTGTTTTCTGTTCGTTTGATGTGCGTCTGCAGTCACACTCATTTTCATAGTCTGGCCAATCGAGGACTCCAGGTTAAATGTGATCTTAAGGTCCATTTGAGGAATTTTCTGATGCGTCTCTATATTAGGGGCCGGTGGGGCCCAAATGTTGCTGTGGAGAAGTGTATGACATATACACTAATACTAATGCAAATATTGTTGTGCCTTTATTACATATAAGAACAGTATTACTGTCCTGTATGTTCCAGACATCTTTCTGTACCTGCTACATAAAGGTCAGGTCTTACCTAGCAGTCCTAGCCTCCATCCAACAGGTTCTCCCAGGGTTTTTTAAGCATTTTTGCCAGACTTCTAGGAACTTTCAAGAACGTGCCAAGCTTCTTCCATTTTAACATTATTTAGGTCATTGTGGGACTGGGAACACTCATAGCTTTGGCCGCCCAATTAAAATTGACTTCTAGACACATCTCAAGGAAAATGAAAGCAAACAGGATTTAAACTCACATCTTTTATTATGATTGATAAAGTCTGATTAGATTAGAATTCAATTATATTAATTCAAAATCAGATATTAATTTAAAAACAGATAAAACACAAACTTCAAGGTAACATGCTAAATATGTGTGTTAACTTGTGGAGGTAAATGTAAAAGCGTGTACCTGTGAAAAGTCAGACAGAGACAGAAGACAGAAGTTTTGGTAGGAAAATCTATTTAAATAATGCTCTGTAGAAGCTGACGCCTCCAGTATTTAATGAGTACATTCCTATTTGTGGCAATTAGTGACTTAAAATTATGACTGAACACAATTTGATAATGTACTGTAGGAGCTGAGTCCCTTATTCAATCACTGACTGGTCTGAACTCTGACTCTGAAGGAGTTTAATATCAACTGTTCACTACAGTGGCATATTGCTGCCAAACAAAAATATTTAAACCCTCTAGTATGTCGTTTGAGTAACATAATCTGTTCACGGCGAGTGCAGTAGATCATGTTTTTATACAACAGTTTTTTATATAAAATAAAGAAACTACATACGTTGCTGTGGATATGTATATGATGATCCGTCTCAAACATCTTTCTGTTGCCTCTATTCCACAGGTTCTCCTCGTTCTCCGCAGTGAACTTTTAGAGTTTTTAGCCTAGTTTTGCAGATGACAACTTCTAGGAAGGTTCAAGTCTGTGCCAAGCTTCTTCTATTTCAAAATTATTTTGGTCATTGTGGAACTGAGAACACTAGGGCGGCACGGTGGCTTAGTGGGTAGCACTGTCGCCTCACAACAAGAAGGTCCTGGGTTCAATCCCCAGGTGGGGCGATCCGGGTCCTTTCTGTGCGGAGTTTGCATGTTCTCCCCGTGTCCGCGTGGGTTTCCTCCAGGTACTCCGGTTTCCTCCCACAGTCCAAAAACATGCCACCAGGTTAATTGGAAACACTGAATTGTCCTATAGATACCTAGCCGCTAGATGCACTAGTGCATTGTAGTGCCGGTCCCAAGCCCGGATAAATTAGGGAGGGTTGTGTCAGGAAGGGCATCCGGCGTAAAAATTGTGCCAAATCAATGAGCGATCATGAGGATGACTCGCTGTGGCGACCCCTGAAAAAAGGGAAAAAGCCGAAAGAAGAAGAAGAAGAAGAAGAAGTGGAACTGAGAACACTCATAGCTTTTGCCGCCCAATTAAAATTGAGTTCTAGACTCATCTCAAGGAAAATTAAAGCAAACAGGATTTTTAATGACATCTTTTATTATGATTGATAAAGTTTAGTAAATTATTGTTATAAAAAATCAAATTCACATCAATGAAGTGTGTAAAAAGTCAAGAGGGTCTGAATCATTTCTGAATAAAGTACCTTGTAATACTCACTAGTGACCACGGTTGTATAATCTGATTATTTTTATACACTGGACAGTAATAGCAGATGAAACATGAACTTTAAGGTAACATGCTGAACATTTGTGTTGACTTGTGGAGGTAAATGTGAAAGTTTGTACCTGTGAAAAGAGGTTTTGGTAGGAAAATCTTTTTAAATAATGCTCTGTAGGAGCTGATGCCTCCAGTATTTACTGAGATTTACATTACCATTTGTGGCATTTAGTGACTTACAATTATGATTAAATACAATTTGATAATGTACTGTAGGAGCCGAGTCCCTTATTCAATCACTGACTGGTCTGAACTCTGGAGCAGGTTTAGGAGTTTATATAAACCCTTCAGTATGTTGTCTGAGTAACATAATATGTTCAGTTTTTATATAGAATAAAGAAACTAAATGTTGCTGTGGATATGTACACGTTGATCCGTTCCAAACCCTTTTCTGTTGCCTCTATTCCACAGGTTCTCCATATTCTCTGCACTGAACTTCTAAAGCTCTTTAAGAGTTGTTAGCCTAGTTTTGCCAGACAGTCAGTTCTAGGAAAGTTCAAGTGTGTGCCAAGCTTCTTCCATTTCAAAATTATTAAGATCATTGTGGAACTCAGAACACTCACAGCTTTAGAAGTTTAGTTATTTATGCTTTATACCACAAATTGCCACCAAATTAAAACTAGACACATCTCAAGGAAAATTAAAGCAAAGCAGATTTTGATAAAATCTACATTATTATGATTGATAAATATTTTATTATATTAAAATTATATTAATTTAAAATCAGATTTACAACAAAAAAGTCAAGGGGTCTGAATACTTTGTGAATAATGTACCTTGATATACTCACTAGTTACCACAGTTGTATAATCTGATTATTTTTATACACTGCACTGTTTACAAACACTTGTGCAGGTAAATGTGAAAGCTTGTACCTGTGAAAGGTGACAGATGTTTTGGTAGGAAAATCTATTTAAATAATGTTCAGTAGAAGCTGAAGCCTCAAGTTATTTACTGAGATTTACATTAACATTTGTGGCATTTAGTGATTTACAATTATGATTAAACACAATTTGTGCAATTGATAATTAGGGACCTTGGTTAGCGGCCCAGTAGTGTCAATGTGGCAGCAATGGAACTTGATCTAGCAACCATCTGATTACTAGTCCAGTAATTAATGTCATTCACATTGTCCCATGCATGTAGAGTCTCCCTAAAGAGAGACTCTCATAAAGCAACTTGCATCATTTACCATTTAAATAAAAATGAATAATTTATTCCTTTTAACTTATTGCTTTATCCTGATCAGGGTTGTGGTGACTCTGTGTCAGCATACATTAGTGTTTTCATGGATTTTAAGTGGTCAGTAATTCCCTAGGACATGGAAATGGGAAGTGTCATTCCAAAACTATATTTTTGGGATGTGGGGAACGTCCAGAATTTTTGGTCACTACAACCTTTACTAAATCTCAGTATGTTTAAACTTGTGTGTGTTGTTTTATTAAGCTGGTAGGGCAAGGCAAGTTTATTTGTATAGCACCTTTCATACACAGTGGCAATTCAAAGTGCTTTACATAAGGAAAAATTTAAAGCATTAAAACATTCTGAGATCTAGAACCTCAGAACGACTTCTTGCAAACATTTAGTTACAATTTAGAGAATATGAAATTATAGAGATATAGAGATAAAAAATTAAGAACATGAAAAACTAAAAGAAAATATAGTAAAATGAGGGCCACACAGACCCAGAGCCACACAGACTCTCAGTAAATAATAATAAAAATAGGCCACACAGACCCTGGAGCCACACAGACTCCCCTTAAATAATAGCAAAAATGTGGAACTCAATAGGCACAAGAATAAAGAAAAGTTTTTAACCTGGATTTAAACATTTCTACATTTGAGGAACATCTAATATCTCCTGGCAGTCTGTTCCAGTTCTATGCAGCCCAACAACTAAATGCTGCTGGTGTCTTATATAATAATTTAATGAAGACCTGTTAAGCTATTGGTTATCCCACATCAACCTGTTTTTAAATGAAACCTTTAAAATAACCAAGTATTTAATGACTTTGTTTGATGAATTTGTCAGTAGTGTGCCAAGCTGCTGGGAGGAGCAAGAAGGGCGTCAAGTAACATGAAACAAGACAAATGACATGATGTATTATTAACTTCAAAACAGGGAAATTCAGCCAATGAATTTCTTAAAACAAACATCCATTATAATTAATATCATTAAACAATTTCCCTTGTGATTAATAAAGTTTTATCTATATATCTTATCTTAGTGTGTCAGAGCTTCTGTCTCCTGCTGCCATGGTGGCACTAGGTTTTGGTGCTTGGCAGGTTGTCAGGAGATGAGCAAGGGTACCACTTTCAGTTAATAGTCAATAATAATAATAATAATAATAATAATAATAATAATAATAAACACTTTCATTCCTAATACCTTAAAATGAATCTGCTAGCTCCCTACCTGATAAGTGGTCATAAACACTTTGGTTGCATTTTAAAGAAACCTATTTGGTGATGTCCACAGTCTAATGAGCTTTAGATCGTCATGGGCGTAAAGTCTACCATCCAAGGAAAAAGCTCTTGCCCCAAAGATATAATCCTAAATCTTTCATTGTATCCTCTAAGCCCATGCTGATGTAAAGCTCACTCCTACTTGAATGTCTGACTACCTGGACACATTGACAGTTTGGGTTTTCTTTTCAAACTTGGCAAAATACCACAGTTTAAAAAAATGAGTAAAATACATCAAACAACATCGTTTTAATTATTCAGGAAACAAAGCTGTCCAACACCCGTATCACTCCTTTATTGCAAGATATCTTAACCACTGTGTGCTCCTAACAGCAACTGAAACACAAGTGACTAAAAAGCCCAGTGTACCTGAGGTAATATATTAGATGTTTAATTAATTAATTATTTCATTTAACTTTATTCTTTTTTTATCCACAGATTCTCATCAGTCATGAAGCTGAATCTTTTATCAATCCTCATACTGAATGGTAAGAACATTGTAAAGAAATACTGTAGTAGATGTGATTTTTACATCACAACCAACCCAGCACAACTCATGTTTGTACAGCTCATGCAAACAGTTTATGTCTGAAAGTATGTAGACACACTAGGTTTAACAGAAATGGGGGAATACACTCTTCTGAAAAAGGCTGGCCACAAGATTATGGCATATTTCTGTAGATCTTTGTGTCCATTTGTTTAAAATCATCATGAGAAGGCCGTGATAGCAATAGACAATCCAATTTCTTCCAAATATTCAGTAGGGTTAAGTTTGAAGAAAGTGTCTTCACACACCATTTACTACAATGTTGGAAGAATATACTTTATAATTTCTGTGATGGACTGGCAACCTATCTGGGTTGTTCCTGTTCCTTTTACCAGATGAATGGGACCCACCGCAAGTGGTGGTGAAACAGACAATAAATGAATTAATGAGTAATTGACTTATCTACGTATATCTGTTAGAAATGTACATGACTTAATCACCAGGACTCAATAATTAACTCAATAATTAAGCGCTAGATTGTGTATCAGATCGCAGATTTATGTTCCCTACACAGTGCACTAGATTGTATATCAGATAACGGATTTAAAACGAGATCGGGAAAAAGTCTGTGTCGCCTGCGTGCGCGTTTGTGTGCATGAAGCTTGTCGTTACTGGCAACGCGTCAGCGGAGTAATACAGTTGTGGTGTGAAAAGGCCGTGCTGTTATCACCAATATCAGCACAGTTAGAACGCTTCTCAACCAATCAGATTGTAAGGTCAGAACTACCTGTTGTATAAATTGCATTATTAGTGGCCCACCAGCACAGTCAAACAAAAATAATAAATCATACAAATCCAACATGCAATTCCTCTTTTTACCAGATGGTGGCTGCAACACAGTGTAAGTACGCATTCATATGAGACGTACTTGACATGAAATGACGAGATAAAAATGACACAGGCTGTACAAACAACGATTAACGGAAACAAAATGTATCATGAGGTAGTGTACTCAGTGTTCCGGTGTCATTCTTTTAGTTCATGAAGCTACGTTAACCTTTTTTTTTTGTAAATGCGCTCTAACTGTCTTTCAGTCTTTGAGTTTCTGAAAGTTTTACATATCTGTTAGAAGTAGCTTGTTCTGTACATTTACTTCAAGCACCCTTTGATACAGTGAAGAATTCATAATGGATTCTATAATGGAGAACAGCCCCAAACCATGACACTTCCATGGGGAATGAGGTTCTTCTGCTCAAATGATGTGTTTGGTTTGCGCCAAACATGTCTTCTGTTACTGTGTTCAAATAATTCAACTTTGGATTCATCTGTCCAAAGCACATTGTTCCAGAAGTCCTGGTCTTCGTCTCATTGTTTCTCTGATAAACTTTAGTCTTGCCCTGATGTTCTTTTTTGACATCAACTGTGGCAGGAGCTCCTGTAGGTCCCGTGATGACATTGTAGATTTATTGGAGACTTCTTGACTCATCTTGCGGTCTGCTCTTGGGCTGAACTTGTTAGGACGGCCTGACCTGACCACGTAGACAGTTGTTTTAAACGTTCTCCACTTGTAAATGATTTTCCGGACAGTGGAACGGCTGATTTCTAAATGTTTTGAGGTCATTTTAAATCCCTTCCCAGACTCATATGCATTTACAACCTTCTGTCTGAAGGCCTCAGGGAGCTCTTTAGATCTCACCATGGTGATAACGCTCACTTCAACAATCAAGAGCAAACCAAACTGACGTCTGAGGTTTAAATAAAACTATAATGTCCTCTAATGATGCTCTAATCATTGCAGCTGATGTGGTGCACCGGATTCTAATTTTAGACATTTTAAGTAGTAATAAATGTGGGGTGTCCTAACTTTTTCCTAATTTTTGGTCATTACATTTTACAACTTGTGTTTACAAGTAATTTTGTAATTTTTGTTGTTTAGTTCTATAAGCTCAATCTCTCAGTACTGTTCAAATGAAGCTCAAATGTTCATATGTTTAAATATGTTCAAAAAGACAAAGGTTCTCATGGGGTGTCCTAACTTTTTCACCTGACTGTACTTCAAGGTTAAATGCAAAAAAATTGTGTTTACTTGTGGAGGTAATTGTAAAAGCTTGTACCTGTGAAAACCTACAGAGGTTTTGGTAGGAAAATCTATTTAAATAATGTTCTGTAGGAGCTGACGCCTCCAGTATTTGCTGAGATTTACATTTAGTGACTTACAACTATGATTAAATACAATTTGATAATGTACTGTAGGAGCTGAGTCCCTTATTCAATCACTGACTGGTCTGAACTCTGGAGCAGGTTTAGGAGTTTAGTATCAACAGTTCACTACAGTGGCGTATTGCTGCCAAACAAAAATATAATAAACCCTTCAGTTTGTCATCTGAGCAACATAATCTGTTCACGGCGAGTTCAGTTTATCATCACAGCCATGATCTATTGCTTTTATACAACAGTTTTTATATAGAATAAAGAAACGAATTGTTGCTGTGGATATGTATACGTATGTATAAACACTGCGCTGTTTAAAAGCAGATGAAACATGTACTTCAAGGTTAAATGCAAAAAATTTGTGTTAACTTGTGGAGGTAAATGTAAAAGCTTGTACCTACTAAAAGCAACAGACGTTTCGGTAGAAAAATCTATTTAAATAATGCTCTGTAGGAGCTGAAACCTCCAGTATTTGCTAAGATTTACATTAGCATTTGTGGCATGTAGTGACTTACAACTATGACTGAATACAGTTTGAGCAAGTGGTAATTAAGGGCCTTGGTCAGGGGCCCAGTTATTTGATTAGATGTGTATTGAATGTGTTAACAAAAATAAATATATGTTAAATATCCTACTGTGTTTTTTTGTTGTTGTTTTTTTGGCGATGGGTGCCCTTTTTTTTGCTTGAGCAACTGCCCCCAAAAATGTCTGTGCACGTGCTTGATGTAAAGTCTCTTGATTTACATTCAGTATTTGCATCAGTGGAAGTTGGATAAAGTTGGAGTTGAAGCAGGACGTGGTAACATTTAAGTACTCAGATACAGAGAGGAAAGTTCTGAAAAATCCATCATCCGTCAAGGAGACTTTTACCTTCATCCTTCAGATCTGCAGATCACAGGTATGTGTTCATGTTAAAGTCTTTATTACAGCTGAAGTCAAAAGTTACAGAAACCCACATGCTTTCATGGCTGTGCTGGAATTTTTTAAATACTGTATGTATAAATTATTATTTTTTTAAATGATACATATTTATTTTTGTTATATTTATACATATTATAAATATGTAGAAATTATTTAAAAACTTTGACTTGGTACACTCTGCGCTTGTTTGATGATTTGTTAGATCAAAAATATCCATACAGCAACATTTAAATAAAAAGGGAAAATCACTTTATCCTAATCAGGGTTGTGGTGGCTCGGTGTCTGGGTACATTAGTGTTTTCCTAAATTTTAAGAGGTCATTAATTCCCTAGGACATGGAAATGGGAAGAGTGTCATGAGTCGTGAGTTACAGAGAACATCAAGGATTTTATTGTCACTTCCACCTTTACTAAATCTCAACGTGTTTAAACTTCTGTGTGTTGTTTGATTAAGCTGGTGTCTTATATAATAGTTTAATTAAGACCTATTGAGCTATTGGTTATCCCACATCAACCTTATTAATTTTGTCAGTATGGTGCTAAGCTGGTGGGAGGATCAAGAAAGGCATCAAGTAACCTGAAACAATTTCCCGGGGATTGATGAAGTTTTATCTATATATCTTATTTAGTGTGTCAGCTTCAGAGCTTCTGTCTCCTGCTGCCATGGTGGCACTAGGTTTTGGTGCTTGGCAGGTTGTCAGGAGATGAGCAAGGGTACCAATTATTTCCAGTTAATAGTCAATAATAATAATAATAATAATGAACACTTTAATTCCTAATACCTTAAAATGAATCTGCTAGCTCCCTACCTGATAAGTGGTCATAAACACTTTGGTTGCATTTTAAAGAAACCTATTTGGTGATGTCCACAGTCTAATGAGCTTTAGATCGTCATGGGCGTAAAGTCTACCATCCAAGGAAAAAGCTCTTGCCCCAAAGATATAATCCTAAATCTTTCATTGTATCCTCTAAGCCCATGCTGATGTAAAGCTTGCCTGGGTGTTTTAGCCGCTCCTACTTCATATCAGACTTGTTTTTGAATGGTTCTTGTACATCTGACTATCTGGACACATTTCCTCCCAGCATAAGCTGACAATTTGGGTTTTCTTTTCAAACTTGGCAAAATACCACAGTTCAGAAAACAATGAGTAAAAATACATCAAACAACATCATTTTAATTATTCAGGAAACAAAGCTGTCCAACACCCGTATCACCCCTTTATTGCAATATATCTTTGGCACTCCTGGCCAACGTAAATTTCTTGTTGATTTTTAGATTTTCACATGATAATATTAAAACAAAGAGTAAGAAGAAATACCTAACAGCAACTGAAAGACTTAAAACACAACTGACTAAAAAGCCCAGTGTACCTGAGGTAATATATTAGATGTTTAATTAATTAATTATTTCATTTAACTTTATTCTTTTTTTATCCACAGATTCTCATCAGTCATGAAGCTGAATCTTTTATCAATCCTCATACTGAATGGTAAGAACATTGTAAAGAAATACTGTAGTAGATGTGATTTTTACATCACAACCAACCCAGCACAACTCATGTTTGTACAGCTCATGCAAACAGTTTATGTCTGAAAGTATGTAGACACACTAGGTTTAACAGAAATGGGGGAATACACTCTTCTGAAAAAGGCTGGCCACAAGATTATGGCATATTTCTGTAGATCTTTGTGTCCATTTGTTTAAAATCATTTCTTCCAAATATTCAGTAGGGTTAAGTTAGAAGAAAGTGTCTTCACACACCATTTACTACAATGTTGGAAGAATATACTTTATAATTTCTGTGATGGACTGGCAACCTATCTGGGTTGTTCCTGTTCCTTTTACCAGATGAATGGGACCCACTGCAAGTGGTGGTGAAACAGACAATAAATGAATTAATGAGTAATTGACTTTATTTAAATTATGTGTTTACACTAATTACAAATGTAATGTCTCCAATAGGTTTAAAAATTTGGGACAGGAGCATGTTTACCCCTCTTACATCACTTTTCCATTTAGCTACGCAGTAAATGTTCTCTGTTTAAAAATGTTGCCACCAGGTTTTGCTCCAGTCGTTCTGTCTGTCCAGTCAGTTGCTCCAACTCTGTATCTTATTAAGCAAGCCATGTCATGGCCAAATGCAAGAAGCTACTGCAAAGCAAAGTACACTGACTTGGCTCCAGTCAAGACCTACAATGACGTGTTGAAGATCAGAGATGAAGCTGCACGCCAAGGTGTGACATGGCCCATTTGGATTGGCCTGTACAATCAGATCAACAGCTGGCGCTGGTCCTATCATGACATCTCACTGTCTGCTATAACTCTCCAAAAATGGGCCACAGGAGAGCCTAATAATGGTAAGGGAGCTGAAGCATGTGGTGTAATAAACAGTTTAGGGATGTGGGCTGATTATCCATGCAGCAAATTGAAGCCCTTCATCTGCTACAATGGTGAGTTAAATTCTTTTGATCTCTTGATGATTCTGACATCATTTACCTGCCTTTGATTTTTCTGTCCTTACAATTTCCATAAATTTTACATTCACATACAGCAGTAACTGACTTGTTTTTCATGACTATAATCAGGTTTTTATTTCCTGTTTGATTTCACTGTTTCTTTTTCTGTGACTGAATGATTGGAACTCATCCACCACATGCCTAAATTCTTATTTATTTCTGTAAAATGATCACATGATTAAATACTTGTCGCTTTTTTACAGCTAAGTACCCTGGAGATAGCAGGTTTGTTGGCATCACCAGTCCTCAGTTGAACTGGGCCGATGCTCAGGTTTACTGCCGAAGTTTTCACACAGATTTGGCCACAGCGCTTGACGAAACAGAAAACAGCCTTTTACAGCAGGTGGCATCAGGTCAAGGCGACTCTTGGTTTGGACTTTACAGGGACGGTTGGACTTGGTCTGATCACACCAAAGCTCAGAACATCTACTGGACTCCTGGACAGCCTGATAATAATTATAAAGATGAGAACTGTGGAGAGTTTTATGGAGGATTGTTGGATGATACACGCTGCACATCTACACATTATTTCTTCTGTCACTACAGTGAGTTTTTTGTTTACTTGTTTATGTGTCAAAAGAAAATAGAGCATCTGCTCCTCATAATTCTCATGTTCTGTTTGGGGTCCCTGAGACCCCAGAGCCTTTCCAATAGCTTACAAAATATTCTAGGCATTTTTTAATCAGTTTTATATTAATATTGTGTTCCAAACATCCCCTAATTTATACATTTCTGTTTGTGGTTTCAGAGACACCCACAGTTAGAATACATGTTATAGATTAGCTATAGATTATTAACAGCAATATTTTATGTCTGGTGCAGCTCAGCAGAGGCAAGTTGGGGTGGTTCAGGGAGTCCACAAGACTGTCATCTAGTCATCTGCAACTACTGTTGTTTTAGGCATATTCTACCAGATGGAGAAATGATGTAGCCTCAGCATCCAATGATGGGATCACGTTCCAAAACTAGCTTTTCACACTGTTCAATTTTGTGGTGGAGAAATAAAAACATTTTAATAAAACCTTTACTGTACTGCTCAGTAAATTTCCTATCCTGGCTGAGTTGTGGATCCTCCAACTGGTTAATGAGCTTGCACTCCATGATGTTGTTGAAAACCCAAACAAAAGACATAAAGAAGAGTCACTGAATGCAGATGAGCCAGTGGCAGTTCAGGAAACTAATTGGAATGCCCAATTAGTCTCAACTAGAGATTACTCTTAAGATTACTAGGATAAGCCTTTATAAATAAGCTCTTTATGAATGGCTCAGTAATATTTCAATTCTTTTTCTGTTGTGTTGACCAGTCCCAGCCAATTTTCTAGTAGAATCTCCAGTACGTGTTACACTTTACATATGTATACTGTATTATACTACAGTTATATTCTGTCCTTGCAGCATGTTTAAAAAATACTGAATCATTTTGCCTTCCACAGTTCCACCAATAAAGAGAAAAATGGTGAAGCTGCAGGTGACGTCTGATCAGAATGTGTTTGATGCTGCTGTACAGTCATCAATTTTGACAAAGGTGAGTCTTATATTGGCTTTATTTTTTAATTATTTTAACAGCAAATTTGATTACATAAAAACACAATAAGTAAAAAATCACAGTCAATAAAAATGTGCATTTTAAGCCAAACTGCTTATTAAAGCAGATAATTATCAAGTCAAAGCCATGAATGGCATATTTAGCTGATTTGCTTAGTGCAGCACAATTTAAAACATTCTTTTTTTAATTGAATAACATTTATTTTTGGAGCAAGACAGCACTTTAAGCAATACATGCAAAATTGTCTGTAGTCAATTTCTGCTCTATTTCTTTAGATCATGCAGAAGCTGGAGGAACTGAGCATGTTGAAGAACATCACAGAGACATGGAGGGTTCAGCCTGATGGAAACATTTTCTACAAGAAAAATGATGATCTGTAACTTGTACATTTCTTTTTCAAAACCATGTTCATTGTGCCATTTTATTTAGTGCAGTGATTAAATTTATTTATTTATTTATTTATTTCATTTTTTACCACTACTTTATCCTGGTCAGGATTGCAGTGGATCGCTAATCCACTGTGCCAGTGATTGAAATGTCATTTTTAATAACACAAATAATAATACAAATCAGTAGAAATAAGAGTGTGATTTGTTAAATCTCTTAAACCTTTATTGAACTGACTTTATTTTTATTGTTATTGTTGTTATTATTATTTGAATTTAATTTAATGTCTTTAAGGCAGTGGTCCCCAACCACCGGGTCATGGACCGGTACCAGTCCGTGGGCTATTTATTACTGAGCTGCACAGAAAGAATAAATAATTAGAGATCGCTTTTGGATCTTTAGCTAATCATGGTCTGTTTCTTCCTGACACAAGCTGAAATGTGGACTCATCTGACCACAGTACATGTGTCCACTGTCTTTCTGTCCATTTGTGATGAGCTCGGGCCCATTTCTGCATAGAATAGATGTATTACTGACCTTCATTGTCTCATACTGCAGAAATCATTTGTAAATCACTGTGTAATGTGTTAGTAAATTGTTAAATAAAATAAAGCAATCAATTGAATTGTTTATTTAGTAATTTGTATGATAATGCAAATCAGAAAGTGTCGTCACTACCCGGTCTATATATTTTGGCTGATTTGTATTGCGCATGTCATTGGACTGTAGTGGAAAACCCACACAGATACGGGGAGATATATTACACAATATGCAAACTGAATGCAAAAAAATCCACACTACTCCACCTTGAATAAAGTATGAGTCTGGTTCCTCTCAGGTTTCTTCCTGTAATTTTAAGGGTGTTTTCCCTTGCCACTTTTTCACTTGGCTTGCTCAAAAGGGGTTTTTGAAATGTTGGACCTGGATGCTGTAAAGATTCTGTGAGACCATGTTTATTGTAAAATGCATTATTCAAGTACATTTGACTTGACCTGACTTGACTACAGTGCTACCCACCAAGCCACCATGCCACCTTATTGTGATTAATTACTCTTACTTACTATTGTTAATATATCTACAATTCCAAAGTTCG
This sequence comes from Trichomycterus rosablanca, assembly GCF_030014385.1. Classification (NCBI taxonomy): domain Eukaryota; kingdom Metazoa; phylum Chordata; class Actinopteri; order Siluriformes; family Trichomycteridae; genus Trichomycterus; species Trichomycterus rosablanca. The sequence continues at coordinate 2,264,832 of NC_086001.1, read as the reverse complement.
ACAAACAAGTAGGGCTTTTTGATGACCTTTTTACATTCATCACAGCCCTGGTCCATTACCTACTGGCTCTGCAATGGCTCTGCAATGGATTGGCATCCTGTCCAGGGTATTTCTATATAGATCGGGGCTATATGGTACATTTTGTGATGTTATGTGTGTGGGTTTTTTTTTTTATTTAAACTTTGTCACAAAAATGCTTTGTCCCATCACTACTATTTGAAAAAACCAGATACTTTTATAAAGTTAGGAGAAATGTGTACAGTCATTAAGAGATCGCGGATATGGTACATTTTGTGCTTCTGTGCTTCTTTTCTTTTATTTGTGTCAAAATGTTTTGTCTTTTCACTACTGTTTGCATAAACTACAAAATCTGGGGTTTTCAGATACTTATCATGGACTCTCAAATGTTTGCCTATGTAAATTGATCTCTAGTGCCTACTCATTTAAAATGTAAATGATTCTTTTGAAAGGAAAGCGGCAGATAGTTTGCATGATTCTTTGCTGCTTAATTTTCTTTGTTTGACTTTTGCAAAACAGCTGATGCATTTTGTAACTGGAGGACTGTGTAACTGATGAAGGATGGGAGTGATGTGTGCAGACTTCTTGGTGGATAGTAATACTCTGGTTGAAAAGTTTTGCATATGCTGTGTAGAGTTTTAGGCGGTAGACCATAGAACAAGGAATAACAGTAATCTAACCTGGATGTTTATTACTTAATCTTTATCAGTGAGTATAGAACAGACTAGCAATATTGGGGGATGGAAAAATGCAGACTTAGTCAGAGATTTCATATGTGGAATATATTAAGTGAGAGAGTTAAGAGTAAAGTTTCCTCATTTACATTCAGCATTTGCATGTTTTCTGGTTAAATGCCTCGTGACTTCAGGAGCTCAATTTCCCAAATAAAAATAAAGTTGGAGTGGAAGCAGGATGTGGTAACATAGATGCAGAGAGGAAGGATCTGAAAGGAGACACAACTTTTAACTTCATCCTTTAGATCTGCGGATCACAGGTATGTTTCCATGTTAAAGTCTTTATTACAGCTGTGAGTTTACAGACAGAGAACATCTGTGATTTTATGTTTACTATCAGCTTTAGTACAACTTAATGTGTTTAATTAATAAAAAAATTCTAATAAGCAACAATTTTGCTTTAGCTACAGTAAGAAATCTTCTATCCAGCCTGGTGTGTTTTATTAAATAAGAATTTATTGTTAAATAAATTGCAAATGTAAAAATACCACTGTTAAAAAAACGAGTAAAAATACATTAAAACCATATTTTTATTTATTTAAGAAACAAAGCTGTCCAACACCCATATCAGCCTTTTATTGAAACCTATTTTAGTTATAGTTTAAAGGTATAAAAAAAAGAGTGAAAAGAAATTCATGTAACAGAAACAGAAAGACTTGAAACAGTTGATTAAAAAAGTCTTTGCAAGGTGTGAAATCTTCCAGATGGGTTAAAATTTCAGACACTGAATAATTCAGCATCCAAAATTTTGCATACATATTTTTAATTAAAAAAATTACATTTGTAATTTTGCCTTTAACTGTATTAATGAGGGGAAAATTGCACATTTTAACATGCACATCGTTTAGCCAATCAGACAAGGGCAGCTCAACTTATTTGTAATTTTGTACAAGTAATAATAACAGTGAAAATCTGACTTGCTTTGCAAAAGAAGGAAGTAAAATTTCTAAATTGAGAAAATATTTGTTTTTAATAAGTGTTTCCTTTACAGTGTGTCAAATATAATGAGATTTAAAATAAGTAACAATAAAATACTGTGCTGTCAAATAAAAACTTTTAATTTCATTTAACTTTTTTTTATTCACAGCTTCTCATCAGTCATGAAGCTGAATCTTTTATTAGTCCTCGTACTGAACGGTAGGAACATAAAGAAATTCTGTAGATTTTTTGCATTTGTTTTGCATTTTTCCTTAATTTTCCTCCCAATCCAGTTGTATCCAATTACCTGATTGCATTACGCTCCTTTAATGTTGATCTCCACCCTAACTGAGGAAAGCCGAGACTTGCACACGTATCCAGTTCATATCAAATTACTCGATTGCATTATGCTCCCTCTCTTCTGATGTTGATCTCCACCCTGACTGAGAAAAACCGAGACACACTCGAGTGTATATGCAGATCAGCTTTGTGTGCGGAGAGCCAGTCAGCCAGCAGAGGTTGTAATTGCCTCAGTTATGAGGTTCCTTCTGGCACCATACTTTGAACAACAGCCAGTCGTTGTTTGTGTAGGCGCCCAGCCTGCTGGATGGCAGAGCTGAGTTTCGAACTGACGAGCTCTACATCACAACCAACCAAGCAATTTGTACAACTCATACAAACAGTCTATATCCAAAATTATATAGACACCTGCTTCATGTCATATCTTATTTTGTTTCAAACCATGAATACAATCACCTGCTGACATCACCTGTTTAAAATGACATCATTGTTGTCATCACTAGCCCTATATTTACCATGTGACAACTTTGAATGAATGTATATTAACAAATATAGAAGTTGTTTTCTGTTTTAAAATTTTGCCAACGGGTTTTGCTCCAGTCGTTCTGTCTGTCCAGCCGGTTGCTCCAACTCTGTATCTTATTAAGCAAACCATGTCATGGCCAAATGCAAGAAGCTACTGCAAAGCGATGTACACCGACTTGGCTCCAGTCAAGACCTACGATGATGTGTTGAAGATCAAGCAAATAGCTGCAAGCCAAGGTGTCTTATATCCCATTTGGATTGGCCTGTACGATGACGTCGAAAGCTGGCGCTGGTCCTTTCATGACCTCTCACTGTCTGCTATAACTCTCCGAAAATGGGCCACAGGTCAACCAAATAATTTAAAGGGAATTGAACAATGTGGTCATATAAGCAGTTTAGGGCTTTGGGGTGATTGGCCATGCAGCAAACTTGTGCCCTTCATCTGCTACAATGGTGAGTTAAATTCTTTTGATCTTATAATGATTCTGCCATAATTTAGCAGCCTTTGATTTTTTGGGTTTTACCATTTCTACAGCTTTTACACACCCAGGTTACCAGTATACACAGTTCAAGTCAAACATTGTTTTTCATGACATTGATCAGGTTTTTATTTCCTGTTTGATTCCACTGTTTCTTTTTCTGTGACTGAATGATTGGAACACATACCTAAATGATTATTTATTTCTATTAAATTATCACATGATTAAATACTTGTTGTTTTTTACAGCTGAGTACCCTGGAGATAGCAGGTTTGTTGGCATCGCCAGTCCTAAATTGAACTGGACCGATGCCCAGGCCTACTGCCGAAGATTTCACACAGATTTGGCCACAGCGCTCGACGAAACAGACAACAGCCTTTTACAGCAGGTGGCATCAGGTCAAGGCAACTCTTGGTTTGGACTTTACAGGGACGCTTGGACTTGGTCTGATCACACCAAAGCTTTGAAGGTCTACTGGATTGTTGGACAGCCTGATAATTATTATAAAGATGAGAACTGTGTAAGGTTTTGGCAAGGATTGTTTGATGACATGAGCTGCACACTTGAACATTATTTCGTCTGTCACTACAGTGAGTTTTTTTTTGCTGAAATTTTTTGTGGTGATGTGTATAGAGCAGCTAAAACGCTAAAATGTCTAAAATGTCTACAAAGCTAAATCTAATTTTGTTTATATACATTCTGGTTATGTAGGGAGCTTGTTAACCATATTTCAAAATTATGACAGCCAGTAAAGTTTGAGTAATCACTTATTTTATCTTTAAGTTCTGAAATTACAAAAACAAATCTTTAAAAAAAATTTAATAAAGATATAAAGAAATGAATAAAAGTAGAAAATATAGGTAAGTGCATAAGCTCAAGAAAGTAGATGAGTGTATGTAATTTGCCCAACACTAACTCTGTAGTTATATTATATTCTTATAGCAAACTTAAAAACACTGAATCATTTTACCTTCCTCAGCTCCACCAATAAAGAGACAAATGGTGAAGCTGCAGGTGACGTCTGATCAGAACGTGTTTGATGCTGCTGTACAGTCGTCACTTTTGATGAAGGTCAGTATTTGGTATTTTAGGTTCAGACTTGTGGATTTATGTATTTTGAAGTTCATGGTGTGTCTCCATTCTTTGTTCCAGCTTAGTCATGCTTATTTTGGAGCAAGACAAACCACATATTTCTGTTGTGACCACAGTATCAAATAAACACACAATTACTGTTTAACTTATTATTAATACATTTCTGCTCCTTTTCTTTAGATCATGCAGAAGCTGGAGGAACTCGGCATGTTGAAGGACACCACAGTGACATGGAGGGTTCAGCCTGATGGAAATATTTTCTACAAGAAAAATGATGATGTGTAACTCGTACATTTGGTAAATAATAGAGCTTTATGTAGAACATAGATATCATGCCATGTGGCTTTTTTATTTAGTACAGTGATATCCTTTTATAGGGTATTAAAATCTTAGTAAATGGTTAAATAAACGAAAGCTATCAATTGAAATGTTTATGTATTTATTATATTAGTAAATCGTTAAATAAAAGAAAGATATTAACTTAAAAGTGTTGTCACTACTCGGTCTACGTTCGTTGCCTGGTTCGTATTGCGCATGCGCGGATCAGGCACTTCATATGTAAACAGTACACAGGTGGGTGAGAACTCGGGATGAACTTAATATTTACGAATTTCAGTAACACACGATTTAACGTGTAACTTTGCGTATCTATATTGTATTGTCTATTACTAACAAACACAGTTATTTCTTTTCTTCTCCTGGTGTAATTCTGTCCACGTTCACAGTGATAATGTGTGACTGACCTGCCATGAGTCCATCAACATGATGCTGTTGGTCTGTTTACGTTTTTCACAGTACAGTAAAATGGGTTGTTGTTATATCCTGCAATGACTTCTTCTAGCCTAGGGGGGTTTAATCACTGACTGGTCTACTGGTGTATTACTGCAGGCTGTAAACCTCTGAACTGGAGAACAGAACTCAAGACTGGTTCTGTTTGGTTGCTGAGAGGTTTGGTGGATATTCCAGCCAATTATTTCATAGCCTTGAGATAACTGATAAAACACAACGTTTTGAATATATTTCTGGTATTTTAATGTTCACCACAGCATAAACAGTGAGGACTAATTGCTACCCTGGTTTATATAACTAACTGCAACACTAGATTTAATAAAATAACAAAAAAGCTAAAAGATTAATTGATTGATAGACCACTTCATTGATCCTCAAAGCAAAATTCCAGAAAAAAGCAAAATCACAAAATACAAAATAAAAATTTATCAATGACATACAAACATGATATTTACCACTAGCAGTTTATTCTTGTACACATTTAACTGTCAGTAGTGCCAGTCTGACAAGGTCTTCCACTTATTTCGGTTAAAAATGACCTCCTTAAACAAACATTGATTTATGTCTTCCTATAGTGGCACAATAACCTGAGAGAGGTTGCGTCAGAGAAACCAATAGTGGAAAGTTTGATGGGGTTTAAGTCTGGGCTATGCGGGGACACTGAAGCCACTCCTTGGGTCATTTATGAGTAGAACAGTAAACCCAGTCTCCCCAGTCTTATGTTGATCTAAAGGAGGTTTTGGACAGCAAAGAAGACCAACAAATAAATCCTCAAACAAATCAAACCTAACCTTGTAGCCCAGAGAGCCAAACTGAAGCTTTCTCATTGTGGACATCTTTTGAGAAGAGTTGAAGGTGAACAAGTCTGAAGACTCAAACAGAACCCAAACTAACCAATATGGTCACTAGGAGTCAGAATCAATTTGACACTTAATAAAAATTTGCAAGTTAAAGGGGCTTTAGATGTAGTTTAAATCCTTGCTCTGATCCGTGCCTGTTTAATGTTGAGTTCTGAACACATCTCAGGGAAAAATAAAGCAAACAGGATGACTCTGAAAACATGGTTTTACTTCAATATGATTGATTACGTGTAGATTGATGAGACAGAATTGTAATGATATCTTATTATACAAAAAGAGATGTTGTTCTACTCACTCATGACCACAGTTGTATAATCGGATTATTTTCATGCACTGCAGTTTAAAAGCTAATTAAAAATGTACTTTAAGGTTAAAACACATGCTGTGGAGAGAATTGTGAAAGCTTGCACCTGCTGAAAGCTACAGAGGTCTGAATCTATTTGAATATTTATTTAGTTTATGTAGGAGCTGATGCCTCAGGTATTACTGAGGGTATAGATTTACATCTGACCCATGCTCAGGGGCTTAACAGTGGCAATTTGGCAGCGATATGGGCTTGAGGTGACAACCTTCTGACTGCTAGTCCAGTACTGACTGCTACTACTGCCCTAGATCATGTCTTGTGTTTGCAGGTGTGACAGTGTCCTTCAGATTGTCTAAAGCACGTAAAGTCTCCTCATTTACATTCAGGTTTTGCATGTTTTCTTTAAACATTCAATGACATATGACCTGAGGCTTAAAATGAAGTTCGGGTTGAAGCAGGATGTGGCAGAGTTTAAGTGGTCAGATGCAGAGAGGAAGGATCTCTTTGGTCTCCAAAGCTTTCCAACACAAAAAAACCTGATTATGTTTTGGAAAAATCTGTAAGATGAATTATCTGTACTTTATAGTTTCATTATTTAATACATTTGTGCCTTTTTGGCTCTAAAGCTCAGTCAAACTCTGCAGTCTGGGAAAATGCAAACTGAATCACTCAATAAAATTGTTGGCATCACCAGTCCTCAGTTGAACTGGACCTGCAGAAGTTTTGACACAGATTTGGCCACAGTGCTCGACGTAACAGAAAACAACCTTTTACAGCAGGTGCAGGTCGCACATGCGTCCTAATTTCTCAATGGTGCGACTAAAAAAAATCTCAGGTCGCACCGGTGCGACCAGGCGTCCGAGGAAAAAAAAAAAAAACAACAGACACACATTAGGCCAATAACATGGTCTAAACCAATCAGAGATAGTGAAGGGCGGGACAATATTCTAGCGGTGATATGTAAGCAACATTCAGCTCAGCCAATCAGAATGCAGCACCAGGTTTATACATGTGCGTTCGGATGTTCTGCAGTTAGTTTAGTTTTGTATATGAGACTCGCCGGATGTCCCCAGAATGGAAGTTCGGGTTCTGGAGCTCGGCGGTGTAAAGTGTTGTAATGCTCACCGAAGTCCTGACTAAACAGTTAAAGTGACTCTACCCTGTCGTGTGCCTTTATTCCCACACCTCCACCACCGCACAGCAAAAGACCCGCAGCATCCCCACCAGACAGCGGCTTGGTGACCGACCCTCTAGTAGCAAGGGGCTAATGCTAGCGATAAAGTGCGACGATAGCGAAAGTAAAAACACGACAATATTTTCGTTAATAAAATATAAAAATAACTAAAAGACCATAATATATTAGAATACATGTAGTCAAAATACACAGTGAGTGCACCGCAAGCGATTTTGGGAATCTGTGTAAAAGATTCAGTAAAGCAGATAATATAATGCACTGCATTTAAGATTACACTAACACTCTAGAGCCCCATACACACACACACAAACATATATATATACATATAATTTTAAAGATACACACACATATAAATAGATATACACACATACATACACATTTACTCTATTATAATTTTTATAAAAAATAATTGCTATAATTAGACTATAATACTATAATTAACTGTAAAGAGCATGGGAAGACAGTGGCCGGCAATAGTGTATTTGTGACTGGTTCTAATACATTTTGAATTGAAAGGCTGAAAAAACCCAATGCATCTATAAAACACATTACATGCGGCGATAAATGCACTGCCCAAGTGTCCCCCTCTCCCCACTGCCTTTCAGCGGCAGGCAGTAGCAAACAGATCATCAGACGAGGCCATGTTGACCAGATTGTTAGTTAATTACAAGTCAATATTGCCTGTATGGACAGTGATTAAAAAAAAAAAAAAGTGAACCTGTAAAACTGCGGTGTTAAATGCGATGCGGTCGAAAATTTGGGTGCACCTAACTTTTGTGCTGGTGCACCTAAGAAAAAAAGTTAGGCGCACCAGTGCAAAAAGTTAGTCTAGAGCCCTGAGGTGGCATCAGGTCAAGGCGACTCTTGGTTTGGTCTTTACAGGGACGGTTGGACTTGGTCTGATCACACCAAAGCTCAGAACATCTACTGGGCATCTGGACAGCCTGATAATAATTATAAAATTGAAAACTGTGGATGGTTTGAGGATAGAAGATGCGCATCTGGACATTATTTCTACTGTCACTACAGTGAGTTTTTGTTCTTCTGCTGCAAATCCTGTGTAGAAAGCTAAATCCGGTTACATTTATACACATTCTGGTTATATAGGGAGCTTGACAACCAATTTCCAAAATATGACAGCCAGTAAAGTTCGAGTAATTATTTTTTTAACATTTAGGTCTGGAATTACAAAAACAAATCTTTAGACTTTTTTTTATTAGATATAGAAAACTAATAAAGATATTAAGAAACATATAAAGAAATAAAAGTGAAAAATATATGTTACTAAGTGCAAAAGCTCAAGTAGGTGAGTGAGATGTCACAAAAAGTGAAGTTGATTTCTGATAACCGTCCCAAGTTATTCAAGTTGATGTCACACATTCCTCACATTCACGTCCCTTTAACTAGAAGTCTAACTGCTAGGTCAGCTTGTTTTTTATCCCTTCATTTCTTTCAAAGTGAATCTGATTGGTGTACAAATCTTCTTAACAGTTTTGGAGAATATAGACCCTGAGATGATCACTCCTTTTGTTATCATCATGGCAAAATGAGTAAAAGATTTGATATAGTACATTAATTAGGTTGTGTACCTGTTGTGTTCTTTGTGTAACGTCTGCACACTTACATTATTCTTCATCTGCCAGCTACACGATCAGCCATTACATTAAAACCACTGAATCTACTGAACCTAGACTTTACAAAAGAAATGTGGTTTAATACTGATATGTAGATTACGCGATAGAGCATATATTTAAGGGTTAGATGTATTTTCAGTCTGCAGTTTTTAAACATGTTTATTTTTTAATGTAAATGCTCAAGTATGCTGCAAAATCTGTGATGTACAACCTTTACTATTTTGTTTACAATGGCTTGCAGTACATGAGGTTCATGATGTTCTCTTTAAGAAAAGCACAACCCAAGTTAGCCCAGCCTTTAAATCCACATGCAAATCAACTCATTATCATTAGAACATGAAATAATTCAATTCTTCAAAAGAGGATTAAAAGCTAAAACGTCTTGCCATACAAATGAAACATTGTGATTTTGAGCATGTCGTTGTTTTACCCTGCAATGACTCTTTGTGGCCACTAGAGGGGGATATCTAACTGCTGACTGGTCTACTGGCGTCTTACTGCAGACCGGAAACCTCTAAACTGGAGGGCAGAACTCGAGACTGCTTTTCTTTGGTTGTTGAGAAGTTCGGTGGGTATTTGAGACGCTGGGTTTGGTGTACCAGCTGTATTAACACAAAAATATATGTTTTTAAATAAAGAAAAGTGTTCAGTGTGCCACCCTTCCTCTTACTCTTATGCAAAATGAAGGAAATGATCTTAGATAGGCAACATCTCCTAAATACAAGCTAACAGCATGGAAGGTGAGAATGTTTCTGAAGGGTTTATAGCATAAAATAGATTTGTGTATCGTCAGCATAGCAATTTACAATTGGTTAAGTTTCCAAGGGGCAATACATAACAAACAAACAACAGTGAACCGAGAACAGATTCTTGTGGAACTCCCTAAATAAGCAAAACAGACATTGGTTTATGCCTTCCAGTAGAAGACGGTGTAAAGACGATGGAGTCAGAGAGACCAAAAGTGGAAAATCTGATGGTGGTTTGTACACTGTGCTGAGCTTTGATGGTACCGCAGCAGCACCAGCGCCATGTTGCACGTCTATATTGTTTCATTACGCTTCCTAATCACGGAGATCTTGGAATACTGTATTTCTTAGCGAGTTCAGTTAGACACTTTGTTTGCATGGCTTAGAATGTGAAGTAAGTGTTCAGTGAATGTGGAGGTTAGAATCGGGGCTCATTTAGTCTTACGTTGGACTTAATGAGATGTAGATACATCTAACTATTTTATTTCTGCTGTTTGCACTTTGCTTTGTGTATGGAACACCATAAACACGTGCTGCACTCTGTTTAATATGGAGCACTAGATAATTTGATAATATGGACATGAACCCTGTTTACATTTAGTTTTGTACCGAATTATTATGCCGTACAGTTTGTTGTTAAAATAAAAGAAGCGTAAATGAGATTCTGAATAAAATATTTTTGAAGAATTGTCGATTAATCGATAAAATACGTAGTCTAATCCAGTGTTTCCCAACCACTGTGCCGCGGCACATAAGTGTGCCGTGAGAAATCATCAGGTGTGCCATGGAAGATTATCCAATTTGGTACTCTAAGCGAGCGGTGTGTAGTGACAGGCAGAACAATTACATTCTCTTCCACTAGAGGGCAGTAAAACAATACTTTCTGTGACATTTTTGTTTTGTGGTGTGCCTTGTGATTTTTCTAATGTGAAATATGTGCCACGGGTCAAAAAGGTTGGGAAGCACTGGATTAATCGATAGAAAAATAGTCGTTAGTGGCAGCCCCGCTGAAACAGTAAGATGGTGGGATTTATATAATGGGTTGTTGTTGTTATATCCTGCAATGACTCTTTCTTGCCACCAGAGGGGGCGATTTAATCGCTGACTGATCTACTGGTGTATTACTGCAGGCTGGAAACCTCTACACTGGAGGGTAGAACTCAAGACTGCTTCTGTTTGGTTGTTGGGAAGTTTGGTGGATTTTTCAGCACGCTGGGTTCGGTGTACCAGCTGGTTTATATAGCCAACTACAACACTAGAATTAATAAAACAACAAATAAGCTAAAATATTAAATTATCAGTTTACTCATGCCAGTCTGACAGGTTTTGTAACATCATCCCAGAGATGCAAAGAGTGGACAGTAATGGAGTGCATGTTTGTTCCACTGCTTATTCAACACAAGACTTTCATTTTTATTTGTGCTTTCACTACTGTCTGCTTAAACTATGAAATCTCTGCGGTTTTCAGATTCTATTCAAGGATTCTCAGATGTTCACCGTGTAAATTCATCTCTAGTGCTTTCTTATTTCAAATGTAAATGTTTCTCCTGGAAGGAAAGAGCCAGATAGTCTGCATGCTGCTAATTTTTCTTTATATATCTTCTTTAGACTTTTGCAAAACAGAATGATTTACAGATCTGTAGATTTATACTACAACCCCAAATCAGAAAAAGTTGGGACAGCATGGAAAATGCAAATAATAAAATAAAAACAAAGATTTCTTACATCTACTGTGACTTTTATTTGATTTCAGACAGGATGAACCTGAGATTTCATTTCATTTATTAACAAACATCCATTCCTGCATTACAAGCCTGCACCACATTTCAAAAAAAGTTGGGACAGTAAAGCATTTACCACTTTGTAATGTTTGCCGTCTTAAGATGTGCAACAGAACGGGGTTGTTGTCGCATTTTTCGTTTCAAAATTCTCCACACGTTCTCTATTGGGGACAGGTCAGGACTGCAGGCAGGTCAGTCCAGTACCCATACCCTCTTCTTCCACAGCCACGTCTTTGTAATGTGTGCAGCAGGTGGTTTTGCATCGTCTTGTTGAAAAATGCTGGACGTCCCTGGAAAAGACGACGGCGTGAGTGGCGGTTCTTGATGCGGCGCCGTCTGAGGGATTGAAGATCACAGGCGTTCAGCTTGAGCTTGCACCTTCGGCATTTACGCACTGAAATTCCTCCCGATTCCTTGAATTGTTTAATGATATCATGTTCATCACTGTAGAAGAGAAATATGCAAATCCCCTCCAATCTTTCTTTGAGGTTTATTGTTTTTGTATTTGTTGACAGACTGGAGATCCTCTGGCTCTCAAAGTCCAGTACTGATGACTACCACTGCCCTAGGTCCTGTTTTGTGTTTGCTGTGGTGACAATGTCCTTCAAATTGTCATAAGCATGTAAAGTCTCCTCATTTACATTCAGCATTTGCATGTTTTTTGACCTGTGACAGGCTCTAAATTTCCCAGGTGAAGCAGGATGTAACATTTAAGTGGTTAAGATCTGCAGATCACATGTATGTGTCCATGTTAAAGTCTTTATTACAGCTGTGAGTTTATGATTACTACCATCTTTAAAAATACTTAACATGTTTAAAAAAATCATTTTACATGACCTTACATGAAAGGTGGGGCATTGTTTTAACCAGTTATGTACTTGGATGGCATCACTTTATACTCCCCAAAATTGGCTCTTTCCCACACTTGTGATGAGTTTGATTCACCTGCAGAAGGCCTCCTCAATTTGCAAATATTTCTATCAATTCTGCATATTTTTGCAGCATTTTAAAAATACTTAAATAATCTGTGGTAAATTATGGTCTGTTTTTATCTTGCTAATCTAGATTAAATAAAATTATCGTCTTTTTATTCAAACAATCAGGTATGTTGCCAAACAGCAACATTGTGCAACAATGGACTAACTAATTACACAAGTGACCTAGACAGATTGATATATGAATGGAATGATTACACGTGTGTTTTTGAAATTATACATTTATTTTTATGCTTGGAACCCATCAATGTCATAAAATAGGGCTGAAAATAGGGCACAGTGGCTATTCCTCCTGAAGAGTGAGTCTAGCTTGTTTGGCTTTAAGATAACTAACGCAGACTGCCTTACATGTCAAAATAAGAGGTACAGCAAACGTAAAGAGAGACCGTCTCAAAGCGTTGAGTTCTGTCTTAAGGAGAAGTGTAACAGATGACTAGCTGTGCCTGTTCCACAAAGCAGCACACGCCTGGACTGTACTGACCACTGGCCAGAGATGGTCGGAGCAAGAGTGAGATGCAAAAATCCTGCCTGCCAAGGCATCATCAGGGTGTATTGCTCTAAACGTAGAGTGAACCTCTCTGCCCTACCAAGGAGGAAAAACTGCTTCAAGAGCTTTAACACTGAGTGACATATGCATGCATGTACAGTGTATCACAAAAGTGAGTACACCCCTCACATTTCTGCAGATATTTAAGTATATCTTTTCATGGGACAACACTGACAAAATGACACTTTGACACAATGAAAAGTAGTCTGTGTGCAGCTTATATAACAGTGTAAATTTATTCTTCCCTCAAAATAACTCAATATACAGCCATTAATGTCTAAACCACCGGCAACAAAAGTGAGTACACCCCTTAGTGAAAGTTCCTGAAGTGTCAATATTTTGTGTGGCCACCATTATTTCCCAGAACTGCCTTAACTTTCCTGGGCATGGAGTTTACCAGAGCTTCACAGGTTGCCACTGAAATGCTTTTCCACTCCTCCATGACGACATCACGGAGCTGGCGGATATTCGAGACTTTGCGCTCCTCCACCTTCCGCTTGAGGATGCCCCAAAGATGTTCTATTGGGTTTAGGTCTGGAGACATGCTTGGCCAGTCCATCACCTTTACCCTCAGCCTCTTCAATAAAGCAGTGGTCGTCTTAGAGGTGTGTTTGGGGTCATTATCATGCTGGAACACTGCCCTGCGACCCAGTTTCCGGAGGGAGGGGATCATGCTCTGCTTCAGTATTTCACAGTACATATTGGAGTTCATGTGTCCCTCAATGAAATGTAACTCCCCAACACCTGCTGCACTCATGCAACCCCAGACCATGGCATTCCCACCACCATGCTTGACTGTAGGCATGACACACTTATCTTTGTACTCCTCACCTGATTGCCGCCACACATGCTTGAGACCATCTAAACCAAACAAATTAATCTTGGTCTCATCAGACCATAGGACATGGTTCCAGTAATCCATGTCCTTTGTTGACATGTCTTCAGCAAACTGTTTGCAGGCTTTCTTGTGTAGAGACTTCAGAAGAGGCTTCCTTCTGGGGTGACAGCCATGCAGACCAATTTGATGTAGTGTGCGGCGTATGGTCTGAGCACTGTCAGGCTGACCCCCCACCTTTTCAATCTCTGCAGCAATGCTGACAGCACTCCTGCGCCTATCTTTCAAAGACAGCAGTTGGATGTGACGCTGAGCACGTGCACTCAGCTTCTTTGGACGACCAACGCGAGGTCTGTTCTGAGTGGACCCTGCTCTTTTAAAACGCTGGATGATCTTGGCCACTGTGCTGCAGCTCAGTTTCAGGGTGTTGGCAATCTTCTTGTAGCCTTGGCCATCTTCATGTAGCGCAACAATTCGTCTTTTAAGATCCTCAGAGAGTTCTTTGCCATGAGGTGCCATGTTGGAACTTTCAGTGACCAGTATGAGAGAGTGTGAGAGCTGTACTACTAAATTGAACACACCTGCTCCCTATGCACACCTGAGACCTAGTAACACTAACAAATCACATGACATTTTGGAGGGAAAATGACAAGCAGTGCTCAATTTGGACATTTAGGGGTGTAGTCTCTTAGGGGTGTACTCACTTTTGTTGCCGGTGGTTTAGACATTAATGGCTGTATATTGGGTTATTTTGAGGGAAGAATAAATTTACACTGTTATATAAGCTGCACACAGACTACTTTTCATTGTGTCAAAGTGTCATTTTGTCAGTGTTGTCCCATGAAAAGATATACTTAAATATCTGCAGAAATGTGAGGGGTGTACTCACTTTTGTGATACACTGTACATACCCTCTTCTTCCACACCCATGTCTTTGTAATGTGTGCAGCAGGTGGGTTTGCGTCGTCTTGTTGAAAAATGCTGGACATCCCTGGAAAAGACGACGTCTTGAAGGCAGCACATGTTGCTCTAAGATCTCAATGTACTTTTCTGTATTCATGCTGCATCACAGTGTAAATGACCTTTACCAAGGGCACTGACACGCCCCCATATCATGACAGACCCTGCTACTGACACACCCCCATACCATGACAGACCCTGCTACTGACACACCCCCATACCATGACAGACCCTGCTACTGACACACTCCCATACCATGACAGACCCTGGTACTGGCACACTCCCATACCATGACAGACTTTGGTCCGAAGCACATGGTGTCCATTTTTTCCAAAAAAGACCTGGAACGCTGATTCATCTGATCACAATGCACTTCCACTGTGTAATGGTCCATCCTAGATGCCACTGAGCCCAGAGAAGTCGACGCCGCTTCTAGACATGGTTAACATGAGGCTTCTTTTTTTGCACAGTAAAGTGTTAAATATGATTTGTGCAGTAACTCTGTATTGTAGAGCTGATAAAGGTTTGATAAACTAATCCCTCACCCATGTGGTTATATTAGCTAGTGTTTAGTGGAGGTTCTTGATGCGCCGCAGTCTGACGGATGGAAGATCACGGACGTTCAGCTTAAGCTTGCGCTCTTGGCCTTTACGCACTAAAATTCCTCCTGATTCCTTGAATGGTTTAATGATATTCTGCACTGTAGATGGAGAAATGTGCAAATCCCATTCAATCTTTCTTCGAGGTTCATCGTTTTTAAACATTTAAATCATTTTCCCACACATTTGTGGACAAACTGGATCCTCTGGCTCTCAAAGTCAAAGTCTCTCAAAGTACTGATGACTACCACTGCCCTAGGTCGTGTTTTGTGTTTGCAGTGACAATGCCCTTCACAATCTCATAAGCATGTAAAGTCTCCTCATTTACATTCAGCATTTGCGTGTTTTCTTAAAAAATTGAATGACCTGTGACTTCAGGCTCTACATTACCCAGGTGAAAATGAAGTTGGAGTTGAAGCAGGATGTGGTAACATTTAAGTGGTCAGATGCAGAGAAGAAGGATCTGAAATAACCATCACTAGACAGACACAACTTTTATCTTCACACTTCAGATCTGCAGATCACAGGTATGTGTCTATGTTCAAGTCTTTATTACAGCTGTGAGTTTATGATTACTGCCATCTTTAGTAAAACTTCATGTGTTTAAAAAAGCTTTTTAATGAGCTTTAGATTGTCATGGGTTTAAAGGCTACTGCCTAAGGAAGAAGCTCCTGCCCCAAAAATAGCACCATAAATCCTGACAGTTAGTTACTGGTCTCAGGAGCAGCGGTTTTATTTTTTGCATGGTTTCCTCTAAGCCCACGCTGATGTAAAGCTTGCTTGATTGTTCACAGTGACACTTGTGTTCCAGCTTCTCCAAATCTATGGCAGACTTGATTTTTTGATAGTTCTTGAACATTTGACTCTCTGGACACGTTTCCTCTCAGCATAAGTTGACAATTTGGGTTGAGTAAAAATACATCAAACAACATAATTTTAATATTTCAGGAAACAATGTTGTCCGACACCCATATCACCGCTTTATTGCAACATATCTCAGTGTACATTTTAGTACAATAAAGTTTGAAGATAGAAAAGAAAGAGTGGAATGAAATTCATGTAACAGAAACAGCTGATTATAGCCTTTGCAAGGTGTGAGCTCCTAAATTGATTAATTTTTGAGATACTGAATTAATTCGGCAACTTTTAAATACATATAAGATAACTATTTTTAATTTAAAAATGTTTTCATTTGGGATTTTGCCAGGGGTACCCAAACTTTGCCTGTAAGTGCACTGATGGGGGGGGGGGGGGGGGACTTGCAGATTTTACCATTTAGAAAATGTAGCTGTTGAAAAATGCATGTCGTTTAGCCAATCGGACGAGGGCAGTACTACTTATTTGTAATACAAGTAATTGACTAATAAGATGACAGTAATATTCTGGCTTGCTTTGCGAAATTAAAATTCCTTAATTCAGAACATGAGTTTTGAGGCTCTAGACAGTTTGGCTATAAGTGAAAACCAACAGTCCTGAATTTATTGTGTTTATTTACAGTGTGACAAATATAATGAGATTTAAAATAAGTAACATTAAATGACTGTGCTGACAAATTTTAATTTAAACACTTTTAATTTCATTTAACTTTATTCTTTTTATCCACAGCCATGAAGCTGAATCTTTTATTTCTCCTCATACTAAATGGTAAGAACATTAGAAAGAAATACTGTAGTAAAAGTGATTTAACATCACAGCAAACCCCTACAATTTATATCCAGAATTATATAGACACCCATCACTAAGCTTTATGGATATTGTATTCTTAATCCTTGGGAAGGTTTTCCACAAGATTGTTGCATTTTTCTGAGGATATTTAGTTAAAACGTTCTTTAGAAGGTTTATTCTGATTTACATTTAGCAGATGCTCTTTTCCAGAGTGACGTACAGAAGTGCTTCCATAGTGAACATTACCTTACTCTAGTTTAAGTAAACAACAGTCCAAGAACACAAATCTGCTGTTAGAACCATTTTTGTTTTTGCAAGAAGTGAATTAGTATTAGTGAGTGTTAGTAAGTAAGTACATGTCAGCTTAAGTGCTCAGTAAAGAGGTGATGAAGGTTTTTAATCATTTTTTAAAGACAGCAAAAACATACTTAGATGTTCGGACAGACAGAGGAAGTTCGTTCCACCACTTGGGTGCCAGTACAGCACGATCTTGTCATGTTGGCTACATGAGAAGAGAAGGTCAGCTGGTTATTCAGGACGACACCAAGGCTCCTTACATTATCAGATGGTTTAATCTGGGAGTCATCAAGAGAAATGACTAGGTCCTGGGTTGGAGATTGATCTCCAGGAATAAGTAACATCTCTGTCTTGCTGGGATTGAGGTTTAGATGATGAGCTGACATCCATTGTGAGATATCTCGCAGACATGCTGAGATGCGAGCTGAGACTTGTGTGTCTGAAGGAGGACACACAATTTATTTCATATGTGATTTATTTCATATGTGTTCAGTAGAGTTGAGCTTAGACTCTTTACTTCTCAAACCACGTCTTTATGGACCTCAGTTTGCGAAGAGAACAAGAGAGTCTCTTCCCAAGCCTTTTTCTACAATGTTGGAAGCAAATACAATCACAAATCAGAAAATGCTGGGACAGGATATATAAAAACTAACCTCAGTGTTTTTACATGTACTTTGACTTTTCTTTTTATTGCAGACAGAATGAACCCAACGTATTTCATGTTTCATGTCTTATTAACTTCATTTCATTTGTCAGCCTTTCGTTGATTATTACAATCACCTGTTTAAAATTATGTCATTATTTAGTTTTTTTTACCTCATTACTAGCCTAAAATTGCCCCAGTACTAACGTTTTTTGGAATGTGTTACAGATATGAATGCAGAAATAAATGTATATTACCAAATAAAATGAAATATCGTGGGTTCATTACTTTCTGCAATGAAATAAAAGGAACCACTGTGTTTTCCATACTGTCTGAACGGTGTTCTGATTTTGGGGTTGTAATCTAGGAGGAAGACGAGCATCAAGGCTCTTCTCTGTACTTGCACCCAAATGGTGGAAGAAACTTCCTCTGTCTGACTGAACATCTGAGTCTCTTGCTGTCTTTAAAAAACGATTAAAAACCTTCATCACCTTTTTACTGAGCACTTAAGCTGACATGTACTTACTTACTAACACACTTTTCCATTTCTTAAAAAAAAAACACCTTAGTTCTAACAGGTTTTAGCAGATTTGTGTTGTTGGACTGTTGTTTACTTAAACTAGAGTAATGAAATGTTCACTATGGAAGCACTACTGTGAGTCCCTTTGGATAAGAGCGTCTGCCAAATGCCGAAAATGTAAATGTAAATGTATTTATATTATTTTTAAAAACCTGCTGATGACTAGAACACCAATTCTCAGTAATTAGGAGGGGGGGGTTCATATACTTTTGGGCATGTTGTCAAGTGATGATTTTCCTTAACCAGCAATTGACAAACATTAATTCCAGAAATGTTAGGACAAGATATAAAATGATAATAAAAACTGAGAGCAGCTATTTATAAATGATCTGTATTTACGGTAATTGGGACAGGGGCGTGTTTACATCACTTTTCCATTTAGCTACACAGTAAATGTTTTTTGTTTATAAATGTTGCCACCAGGTTTTGCTCCAGTCGTTCTCAGTCTCCAGTCGGTTGCTCCAACTCTGTATCTTATTAAGCAAGCCATGTCATGGCCAAATGCAAACAGCTACTGCAAAGCAAAGTACACCGACTTGGCTCCAGTCAAGACCTACAATGACTTGTTGAAGATCAAGGATGAAGCTGCACGCCAAGGTGTGACATCCTACATTTGGATTGGCCTGTACAATCAGATCGACAGCTGGCGCTGGTCCTATCATGACCTCTCACTGTCTGCTATGAATTTTCTAAAATGGGCCACATGGGAGCCTAATAATGCTAATGGATGTGAAGCATGTGGTGTAATAAACAGTTTGGGGGGTTGGTGTGATTTCTCATGCAGCACACTTAAGCCCTTCATCTGCTACAATGGTGAGTCAAATTCTTTTGATCTTATTATGATTCTGACATCATTTACCTGCCTTTGGGGCGGCATGGTGGCTCGGTGGGTAGCACTGTCGCCTCACAGCAAGAAGGTCCTGGGTCCGATCCCCAGGTGGGGCGGTCCGGGTCCTTTCTGTGTGCAGTTTGCATGTTCTCCCCGTGCCTGCGTGGGTTTACTCCGGGTGCTCCGGTTTCCTCCCACAGTCCAAAGACATGCAAGTGAGGTGAATTGGAGACACAAAATTGTCCATGACTGTGTTCAATATAACCTTGAGAAGTGATGAACCTTGTGTAACGATGAACTACCGTGTGTCTGTCATGAATGTAACCAAAGAGTGTAAAACATGACTTTAATAAATAAATAAATACCTGCCTTTGATTTTTCGGCTCTTACAATTTCTACAGATATTTTATGCCCAGGTTCAAGTCATTTGAAATTGTACATTTAAATACAGCAGTAACTGACTTGTTTTTTCATGACTATAATCAGGTTTTTATTTCCTGTTTGATTTCACTGTTTCTTTTTCTGTGACTAAAGGATTGGAACACGTCCACCACATGCCTAAATTATTATTTATTTCTGTAAAATGATCACATGATTAAATACTTGTTGGTTTTTTACAGCTGAGTACCCTGGAGATAGCAGGTTTGTTGGCATCGCCAGTCCTCAGTTGAACTGGACCGATGCTCAGACCTACTGCAGAAGTTTTCACACGGATTTGGCCTCAGCACTCAACGTTACAGACAACAATCTTTTACAGCAGGTGGCATCAGGTCAAGGCGACTCTTGGTTTGGTCTTTACAGGGACACCTGGACTTGGTCTGATCACACCAAAGCTCAGAACATCTACTGGGCACCTGGACAGCCTGATAATTATTATAAAGATGAGAACTGTGGAATATTTTTGGGAGGATTGTTCGAGGATATGGGTTGCACATCTGACCACTATTTCTTCTGTTACCACAGTGAGTTTTTATTTTTGCTGCAAATTAAAATAAAATAAATGTCTACAAAGCTTACTCCGATTTTGTTTGTACACAGAGATTGACGACCATGTTATAAAACTGAAGTAATCACTTTTTTTAACATTTAGGTCTGAAATTACAAAAACTAATCCTTAGGGATTTTAATAAGACAGAAAAAAACCGTCTAAAATAATAAAGAAATAAAAATATATGTAGTATGTAAATTAGGGTAGGTGCATGAGCTCAAGAAAGTAAGTGAGTGATGTGTCACAGAAACTTGTGCTAACAGGAATCTATTTTAATCTGCAGAATATGGAGTTGATTCCTGATAACCATCTCAAGTTCTTTAACTTGTTGTCACACATTTCCCACATCCATTACCAACCTTCATTTTGCACAAATATCTCTAAATCAGATCCAAATCAGTAACAACATGTACATTATTGAGATCCGGGAATATGAGTGAAACCAATTCTGTTGTATTTTATTTTTAATTATATTTAAAGGATAGTTAATAATTAAATTGATAATAAATAAAGAATGATGTAAATGCAGTTGGTTTTGCTCTAATTTGGCTTGATTTGACATCCATTGTGTATTTGTTTTTTGGAGTAAAACATAAAAAACAAGAACGTGTGACTCTTGAGCCTTTATTTGACTGACAAAAGTCCTAATTTGACTAACCAAAGCAAAGAATGACTTTTTTTTTTTTTTTTACCCCTTTTTCTCCCCTTCTAGCGCATCCAATTGTTCAATTAGCATCGTGCTTCCTCTCTGTCTATGCCAAACCCCGCCCTGACGGAGGTGATTGAAGCTAACTCGTATCCCCTCCGAAACACGAGCAGCAGCCAGATGCATCTTTGCCACCCACACATCGACGAGTTTGGCGCCACCTAGCGTTGCATGCGGAGAGACACACCCTAAGGGCACCCTCTCCCATCTCTGTGTAAGCGCCTCCAATCAGCCGGCAGAGAACGCAACCGCATTCTGACAGAGAGAGACCCACATCCGGTTCTTTGTCCCACCCCCCACATGAGCAACCGGCCAATCGTTGCTCATATAGCCACTCAGCTTCGAACCGGTAAAGCAAGGCTGGATTTGATACCACGCTCTCAGAATCCAGCCCTGGTTGCAGCGCGTTTCTTTTTACCGCTGCGCCACCTGAGCGGCTGCAAAGAATGACTTTTAATGCTTTGACTGAGCAAGTTGTCCCGGATTGGAAAGACATTTTCTTTTCATTATTCCATCATTATACATGAATTAGTTTGTGTACCAGTTTTGTGTCTTGTTAAGTATTATTTGATGTAGTTTTGTAAGTTATTTAAAACGAATGTCTGCACACGTACATCATTCTTCATCTGGCAGTTGTGCTACACTTGCACACTTGTCATTTGCCCAACACTGGTGACTGTACTGTAGTTATATTATATTTTTATAACATGTTTAAAAACACTGAATTATTTTACCTTCCTCAGATCCAATACAAAGAAATATCTTGAAGCTGCAGGTGACGTCTGATCAGAACGTGTTTGATGCTGCTGTACAGTCACTTTTGATGAAAGTCAGTATTTGGTATTTTAGATTCATTTGTAGATTTATGGATTGAATTGATTTCTGTTGTGACCACATTATAAAGCAAACACACAATTACGGGTTAGCTTATTAGTAATACAGTTCTGCTCCTGTTCTTTAGATTGTGCAGAAGCTGGAGGAACTCGGCATGTTGAAGGACACCACAGTGACATGGAGGGTTCAGCCTGATGGAAAGATTTTCTACAAGAAAAAATGATGATCTGTAACTTGTAAATGTGGTAAATAATAGAGTTTTATTTAGAACATAGTCATCATGCCATGTGGCTTTTAATTTAGTACAGTTATATCCTCCTATAGGATATAAAAACATTAGTAAATGGTTAAATAAAGGAGAGCTATCGATTACAATGTTTAAATATTATTATAGTAGTAGATGGTTTTTATAAATAAAAGCTATCAGCTAGTAGATTGGTAAATAAAAGAAAGATATCAACTGAAATGTTGATGTATTTATATGATAATGCAAATCAGAAAGTGTCGTCACTACCCGGGCTACAACTGGTTCGTATTGCGCATGCACGGATCAGGTACTCCAGGTGTATACAGCACACAGGTCGGTATGTGAGAACTCGGGCTGAACACAATATTTACACATTTCACTAACACACGATTTAACGTGTAACTTTGCGGATTATTTACTGGACTGTAATATCTATATTGTGTTTTTATTGTCTAGTTTTAATGGAGCTTTCTGGCCACGTTCAGAGTGATAATGTGTGACTGACCTGCATGAATCTATCAACACATGATGCTGTTGGTCTGTTTGTGTTTTTCAGATGTTGATTATTTGTTTATTTTATCTACTGGTGATTCTGCATAGTGACACAAAAAGAAAGTTTGTTGGATGTTAATATAAAGGGTTGTTCCTATATCCTGCAATATCTATTTCCAGCCACCAGACTAATCCCTGACTGTTCT
Source organism: Trichomycterus rosablanca (assembly GCF_030014385.1). Taxonomy (NCBI): domain Eukaryota; kingdom Metazoa; phylum Chordata; class Actinopteri; order Siluriformes; family Trichomycteridae; genus Trichomycterus; species Trichomycterus rosablanca. The sequence goes on along the minus strand of NC_086001.1, from coordinate 2,242,034 downwards.
AGTAGTGTAATACTGCGAGCTGGAAACATTTACATTACATTTACATTTTCAGCATTTAGCAGACGCTTTTATCCAAAGCGACTTACACAATGAGCAATTGAGGGTTAAGGGCCTTGCTCAGGGACCCAACAGTGGCAACTTGGTGGTGGCGAGGCTTGAACCGGCAACCTTCTGTTTACTAGTCCAGTACCTTAACCACTGAGCTATCACTGGCCCCTATCACTGGCCCCTATCACTGGCCCCTATCACTGGCCCCTATCACTGGAAACCTCTAAATTGAAGTAAAACACTGAAGACTGCTTCTTTTTGGTTGTTGAGTAGTATTCCAGGACGCTGGATTAGGTGTACTGACTCTATTAACGTTAACATAACCATCCTGATGATAAATGTAAACATCTTATAAAAGAAATGGCTTCAGTGTGCCACCCTTTTTCTTACTCTGTTATGCAAAATGCAGATTGTTGTCCATGCAAGGACTGACCAGTTCCTTCAACTTTCCAACAGGAAAGTTCTGTAGACCCTCTCTGACAGTTTTTCTTTTCTTCTTGTCCTTGATTTTTAGATTATTTTTTTTACAAATAAACATCACTTTTACTTTTAATTTGGTCACAAAGATGGAAAAAGATCTGATGTGACTAAGTTGTGGTTTTACATCAGAAAAATACTGCAATTCCAACAATGTAGACATCTGACACCTGCTTTATATCAAATATTTAGCTCGAATATATTTTACAGAACTGAGATGAAAACAGAAGCTTTGGATAATATTTAGATAAATAGTGAAAACTAATTGCTACCCTGGTTTATAAAGCCAAATGCAACACTACAATTAATATAATCACAAATAAGGTAAAAGATGTTAAAAAATTAATTGATTGCTTTATTGATCCCCAAAGGGAAATTGCAGAAATATCGAAAGCACAAAATACAAAATAAATATTTATCTATGACTTCTAAACATGATATTTACCACCAACAGTTTATTCTTGTACACATTTTACTGTGTCAAGCCAGTCAACTTTTAATTGGAGACACCAAATTGTCCAAGACTGTGTTCGATAGGGCCGCTCAGGGGGTGCAGCGGTAAAGTACGCTAGCGCACCAGAGTTGGGGTTTCGAATACATCGTATCGAATCTCAGCTCTGCCTTTCCGACTGGGCTGGGCGGCAGCATGAACAACGTTTGGCTGTTGTTCAGGGTTAGAGGGTAAAAAGTCGGATCATAGGTCCTCATAACTGGTGCGACTGCGGCCCCTGCTGGCTGACTGATGGCGCCTGCACAGGGCTGAGGAATAATGCTGATGGGGGTGTGGCCCTCCGTACACAGTGCCCGTCAAGTATATGAACTCGACTCGTGCAGGTGAAAAATGCAGTCTGTACTGACTGTACGTGCCGGAGGGGGCGTATGTCGGTTGAGAGGCGTCCTCAGTCAGCGGTGAAGGGTCGAATCAGTATGGAGGTCGCAGTCAGGGGAATTGGACACGACTAGATTAGGGGAGAAATATAAATAACCTTGTAAACTGATGAATCTTGTGTAATAAGTAACTACCGTTCATGTCATGAGTGTAACCAAAGTGTAAAACATGACGTTAAAATTCTAATAAACAAACAAACAAATTATTGTTATTAAAATATACTTGTTGTCAATTTGTATACTTTCAAAATAAATATTTTCTTTTTTCTCATTTGAGTGTTGTTTGAATTAGGCCTACATTTAAGGCAAGGAGGCAAAATTTACATGATTGTTCATCATTGATGTTAATATCAGGGCTGCCTCCCGCTGGCTGAAATAAAGAACGAAGAGAGATTTTTTTTGAACGGCTCTTTACAAGGAACAGAGCCAAAAGATCCGGCTCCCTTCAAAGAGCCATAATTCCCATCACTACCAGTGAGACGAGCCTGTGGACAGCAGCAGTACATCACGTTCATGAGTTGTTACAGAGATAGTGATAAGTACAAGTACATGATTTTAAAGATGTGACTATTAATGAAGTGATCATTTGTAAAAATGTGAGAAAGATGTTTACAAAAATATCAGGGATGTGATAGCTCTGACTTTCAAATATTGAAACAGATGGAGATGTTTAAATATATCTGGTTTTCCACCATGGTAATTCATTGCAAGCTGTAGCCTAGTGGTTAAGATACTAGACTAGTAATCAAAAGGTCACTGGTTCAAGCCCACCACTGCCAGGTTGTCACTGTTGGGCCCTTAAGCAAGGCCCTTAACCCTCAATTGCTTAGACCAGTTTATAGCAAACAGTCAAATTGCCACCCAATTAAAGCTGAGTACTAGAGTCATCTCAAGGAGTTTTAAAGCAAACATGATGTTTTATTCCATGATCTTCCAATTCTGATTGACAAAGTGTAAATTAATGGGTAAAAATTGCAATAATATTTATTTAAGATCAAATTCACAACAAAAAGTGTGTAAAAGGTCAAGGGGTCTGAATACTGTGTGAATAAAGTACCTTGTTATACTCACTAGTGAGCACAGTTGTATAATCTGATTATTTTTATACGCTGCACTGTTTAAAAGCAGATAAAACATGAACTTTAAGGTAACATGCTGAACATTTGTGTTGACTTGTGGAGGAAAGTGTGAAAGCTTGTACTTACAGAGGCTCAGCTAGTAAAATCAATGTAAATAATGTTTGTAGAAGCTGGTGCCTGAAGTATTTGCTGAGAGTATAGATTTACATTTCCAGCACCTAGCAACTTAGGGCTCAATACAAACTGCACAACTGAGGGTTAAGGGCCTTCCTCAGGGGCCTAACAGTGGCAGCTTGGCAGTGATAGGCTTGAACCAACAACCTTCTGATTGCTAGTTCAGTACCTTAATCACTGAGCTACCACGGCTATAGATCACGTCTTGGGTTCACGGGGGTGATCATTTATTTACATTGTCTCATGCATGTGAAGTCTCCTCATTTACATTCAGTATTTGCATGTTTTCTGGTTAAATGCTTCAGGACTTCAGGATCTCAATTTCCCAGGTAAAAAATAAAGTTGGAGTTGAAGCAGGACGTGGTAACATTTAAGTGCTGAGATACAGAGAGGAAGGATCTGAAACATCCAGCATTAAGGAGACACAACTTTTACCTTCACTCTTCAGATCTGCGGATCACAGGTATGTTTCAGTGTTAAAGTCTTTATTACAGCTGTGATTTAATTGAAGACTGTTGTGTTCTATTAAATACTAATTTATTGTTAAATAAATTGCAAAATATCACTGTTCAGAAAAAAATGAGTAAAAATACATCAAAAAGCATCATTTTAATTATTCAAAAAACAAAGCTGTCCACCCGTATCACCACCCACCTTCACTGAAGCATATCTCAATATATTTTTAAGTACAATAAAGTTTGAAGGTATAAAAGAGAAGTAATTCCTCTAACAGATTCAGCATCAAAACTTTTGCCTACAAACTATTTTTAATAAAAACAAATGACATGGTCGACCAAACCTTTGCCTGTAAGTGTAAACATGAGGGAACATTTCAGCCAATCAGACAAAAGCATAAACACTTATTTGTAATTTTGTACAATTAATTAATTAATAAAATTACAGTGGCTCACTTTGCAAAGAAGGAATTTAAATGTTTGTTTTTAAGCTCTAGACAATTTGGCAATAAGTGAACCAACTGAGTTTATCGTGATTCTTTACTGTGCTGTCAAATAAATACTTTTTATTAGGGCAGCTGTAGCCTAGTGGTTGGATTAGGTACTGGATTACTAAGCAAAAGGTTGCTGGTTCAAGCCCCCAACACTGCCAGGTTGCCACTGTTGGGCCCTTGAGCAAGGCTCTCAACCCTCAATTGCTTAAACCAGTTTATAGCAAACAGTTTATATCCAACACCTGGTGTATCGGTGCTTTCTGACCACGTGAGTCCATCAACACATGATGCTGTTGTTTTGTTTGTGTTTTTCAGATTTTGATTATTTGTTTATTTTATTTACCAGTGATTTTGCAAATTGAAAAAGATCTTTGGGAGTTTTTATTATGCCCTTTTCCACCACACACATAGTTTCTCTCACTGATAGCTTCATTTCCTTTTAGGATTCCCCGTTTCTTGGTTAACAAATGTGTAAATCATCTAACAACATAATTAAAATCCTAACAGGACAGACGTTTATTTTTGTTAAATAGCCCTGTAGGTGAATGGGTGTGTGTATGTTTGTGTGTGTGTGTGTATGTGTGTCTGCCCTGCAATAGACTGGCGCCCAGTCCAGGGTGTTACTGCGTGCCTTGCGCCCATTGAAAAGCTGGGACAGATGCATGACGGGAGGGGCACGTCTGACTGGCGGAGAAATGAAGCGTGGAACCAATGTTTTAACGTCGGAATCTTTTTCACAGTGGACAATAAACAAACTGTGCTTTCAGGTTGGCAGGATTCATCCTGACAGAGAGTCTAGATCAGGGGAGCACGATACATCGATAGCACAGTACACAGCTCAGCGTGACTGATATGAAATGTGGCCACTGTTTGTTTAATTAGCGGTTTGTTACCATAACTACACCTCATCCCGCATAGAGCACCACCAATCTAGAACGTTTTCTGATGGAGAAATTTAAACCTACAATCTGACATGTATATAAAGTCAAAGGCCTCTGCTGGACAATTTGGAACTTCCACATATCTGACAGCTTTTTTGGATCAACCTACTTGTGTGAATCGACCTTTTCCCACATAAAAATAATGAAGTCTAAATATGGGTCCATCATTACTGATATCAGCAGCTCCTGTCCAGATACATAAACCAGACCGATACTGTTTAGAGCAAATCATCAGAATAAGGTCAGTGTGAATTTTTAGTCACTTGCTCTGTGAAGCTGAACATCAATACATGAACTGAAGCGCATTTAAAACAGCTTCAAAGCTTTTTTGAAAAATGATGAGGCCAACCTTAAAAAGTAGATGGTGATGACCTGTAGGCTGAAAGAGTAGATCTCAAGCCACAAAAGTGTGGGCACTCCTGGTCTAGATTTACAGAATGGAGAGGCAATGAAGAAAAACAGCCACTAATACAGTGATAAGACTTGAAATGTCACAAATTACTATTTTTTTGGCACAGATTAAACTCAGATTGAACTCTTTTTTGTAAAGTGTGACAGAAAACGTTTGAGAACCACTGGATTAGAAAATATAAACCCAGTAGATCTCTTAGATCCATGGACTCGGGTCAGGTCAGCTAGTCGAGCCCAGAGTCCAAACTAAACATGGTTAGATTTATCTGTTACGCTGCATAGAACTGGAACAGACTGCCAGGAGATATTAGATGTGCCCCAAATGTGGAAATGTTTAAATCCGGGTTAAAAACTTACATTTTGCACTCTAATAGTACTGCTTTGTTTCAAAATCAATATTTTCATGTTTCTTATTGCACTTTGTATTTTATTTTTACTCCCTCTGCTTTTAATTTAATGTTCTTTGAATTGTAACTATATTTGCAAAAGCCTTTTTGAAGTTCTAGATCTCAGGAATGTTTAAATGCTTTTAATTTTTACTCATGTAAATCCTACAGAAGACCCACCCTGGCATTATCTGGCAACCACGATCTCACCAGTGAAAGAGAAAGTAAACGGCCTGTGTCTGCATGTTTGAACGTGTCTGCATTTTACACGATTAATCCTTTCCATCTTTAGCTAATATTTTTAAAATTTAAGACAAAAACATTGTAAACGAGCTCATCTGAGGACATCATGCGTGTAATAGAGGGTAAGAGGACAGATGTGGTGGATTATAGTTACAGCCTGTTTGTGTGAGGAACAAAGGAATGACGTATTTGAAGAATTAATGTTGTAATGATGTGATTTCTGATGCACTTTAGTGTTTTTAACAGGTTTTTATTATTAAATGATGTATTTTTTTATTCCCAGGAATATTAATGTGGTGTTTTGTGGTGCTGTGTTATGAATCGAGGCTTACAGACGCATCAGGTAAGATTATTAACGTTTACATTTCTTTATGTACCAGACACTTTTATTCAGGATATCATTTTACAAACCGTTTGGTTATTGCAATTTATTTAAACGTATTAAATCAGTATTTTCCATTGTTTGTGTGAGGAGGTTGGGTGTTCGGCCACTTTTGTTTTCGCTATTTAAAAATGATCCAATAGGCGAGGCGCGCTTAGTCACGTGACACTACAATTAAACGCCTTTCGTCTAGTGGTGTGCGATACTGCTAAATTTGGTATATACCAAGTACATACAGGGCCGGTATCGTCGATATCAGTCCGATACCGATACTCTTTAATAATTAAGGTAGATGCATCATCAATCTGAATGAATTTTCATGACCTTTAGGTCAGTGGCGGAGCCAGACAATTTCCATAGGGGTGGCCAGACTGAGACCATTGCTCACACAGGGGTGGCACAGAAACTGATACCTTTTTTTATGTGGTCACTCACTCATTTACCTATACAGGCAGTAAGTGCCATGTAGAATTACATCACGAAGAATAATAAGCTTTTTTTCTCTCTTCATTTTCCCTGACAAGTGAAAAACCAGAATATAGCCTATAACCTTAACGTTATGAGGAAGAATTTCAAAGATATTCCTTTGCAATACATTATCATTTGGCTGCCAACTTGTGTGTAATGATGAGACTCATTTGAACCCCAGAACATGCTAGTGTGAATGCATGGAAAACAAATTTAAATTTTCTTTCAACAATATGATACAGACTGACCAACACTATTAAGCCAAATCAGCATTAAAAAGTCTTTACTTTTAACAGCCTTCTACAATGCTGGAGCTTCTTAAAACGGAATATATTCTTTTAAATAGAAGTGTTATTTAACTGCTATTAAATTGTTTTCAAACAAAATCCGCCCAATTAGGCGGATAACCGCCCAATCTGGCAACACTGGAACGCGCAGAGCCCGGTTGCGCCTTTATTCGTAGCTCGCCACAAATACTACTAAATAGTAATAGTAGTACTAGTAGCACTATGTAGTACTACTTCTGTAATTGTGTTGGTGGTTGACCTTTATGTCGTGTATTACTGCACGGTTTTGGGGGAGAACTACTTCTTTGAGGTGCGCTGTTGAATTGCGTCCCTGTGAGAACACCTGCGTGCAGAAATGCTTCCGCAAAAAAAGTTGCCGGCAAAGCGGTGATGGGGGGGCCGGAGGGGTGGCCGAAGATTTATTTATGGTGGCCATGGCCACCACTGGCCACCCCCTGGCTCCGCCCCTGCTTTAGGTGTATTATTGTAGCTGCTCTCAGTAGGGTTGTAAATAAATTCAGTTGTATAAAGCGGTTCCGATTTCTTGTTTCTGGTGCTTTACTTTCTCACGTTACTATCATGGCGTATCACCACAAAGCAGCTAACTCATACCTCATATATACCACATAGTTGTGTTTGCTGGGTGAATACATTTACATTTTTAATAGCATCCAAAAACACGTGTCCTTGTTAATTTAAAATTAAAAATCTAAGCTATTCTGTTTACATTTATAAGCACAAAGTCAAAAGAAAAGAGCTCTCATTCACCCAAACACGGAATAAGAGCCTCACTACATGATACGATTCATGTGCGTAGGCTGGTCAAAGTGCGTAAGGAGTGTCTGTACATTACGTATGTATAGTTTACACTATTATTTCCATAAAATTGACCCTATTTCTGTATCTGCAAAGCAAAGTATTCAAAACTTAAATATTTCAATGCCTACCAACGTACTGATGTCTGTTAGGATTTTAACAACATAACAACATGACGGAACCACAGGCAGATCAGGAGAGGAGGAGCGAGGTGAACATGTAAGATGTGAGAGGAGCGAGTGTGTACACACATGATCTTTACTTTCTGATGAAACAGGAGAAACGTGCTGAATGTAGCGGAGAAAAAGTCAAACTAAAGTATCGATCCCATCAACACTAGTATCGATCCGATACCAATACCAACGTTGGTATCGATAATATCGATATTTGGATCGATCCACTCACCACTACTTTTGTCTGATTTTCCTATTCCGTTTTGAATAGTCGTAATGACACCCCGATCTTATTTATTTCTTGCATATACAGCGGTACCTTAAAACTCCATGTCAGTTGGTTCTGGGAGTGGCGTTGAGTTTTAAAGACGTTGAGTTTCAAGGTATTTTTTCCCATAAGGATGTTTGGGAAACCTGTTAATGCGTTCCATGGTCCCAGAACTAAACTAAGTACCATGGGTGATCGGGCTTTCTGTTCTGCTGCTCCTCGTCTATGGCGTCTAGACGATTTAGAGTTTTAAAAAGGGTCTAAAAACTTTTCTTTTTAACAGATGTTATGACTCTTAAATAACCGCTGATTTTATTATGTATGTCTCATGATGCTATGATGTTTAAATTTGTTTTATATTTCATGATTTTTTATATTACTCTTTTTCTGTAGCACTTTGAGATTTTCAAATGTAAAGTGCATTATACATAAAATGTATTATTATTATTATTGTTTCCCTACACTTCTTAATCGTAGAGATACTTGATCTTGGAATACCGTATTCTGTTCAGTAAAGGCGCATTCACATGAGAAGCGGCACAGAACTTAGCTTTCACGCTATCTGTCATTGTTAATTGTGATAGCTTAGAAACAGCAGATGAGAAAATAGATTTTAAATGACACAAACACCTCTTCTTCTGTCTCTCTCAAGAGTCTTTCAAAGTATCAAGCTCTACAGGTGTCATCAGAGCAAGATATGGTTCTTCCGTTGTTCTCCCGTGTTGGCTCACCCCTCAGCTTGATGCTGAGAGCATGGAGATCCGTTGGTACCGCCCAGAGAAGTACCAAACCCCAGTGCTCTTTTACCAGAATCGCAAGCTTAACTATGATGTTCAGGAGGACATCTACAGGAACCGGAGCTCTCTGACCTCTAGAGACGCTCAGTCTACTGGGCTGAAACAGGGAGACATCTCCTTACAGCTGGAAAACCTTAATTTTCAGGATAACGGCATTTTTCACTGTTATATAAGTGGAGACAGATCATACGACAGCAGCACTGTGAATCTCCTCGTAACTGGTAAGGAACTCTACAGTTAAAGTCAAATGTTCCTGAAAACCCCCAAACAACATATTATTCTCTCTCTCTCTCTCTCTCTCTCTCTCTCTCTCTCTCTCTCTCTCTCTCAGCTCTAGGTTCTCCTCCTCTCATCTCTCTGCAGGACCTCAATAATAATGCAGTAAATGTTACCTGTTCTTCATGTGGCTGGTTTCCTAAACCACAGCTTTTGTGGCAAACAAAGGATGCAGATGCTCCACTTCCTCCTGGATCACTGGTGTACAGAGAAGAAATGAATAGACAATTCTGCATTGAAAGCTGGATCATCTATACATCCACTGATTTAATCTCCTGCTCTATCTCTCTGTCTGAGGAGGAAAAAAGAGACGTCAGGTTGGACGTTGGGGCCCTCGTTCTCTCCTCAGGTGACTTACCTAAAGAAACGATATTCAAAAACTTTAGGTGTTTGATAAATAATGTTGGTGTTTGATGATGAGTGTTGGTGTTTGATAAGTGTTGATGTTGTTAGTAATCGTTGGTGTTTGAATTGTTTTAGATTATAAATACAGAGTGTTGGTGAGTATGTTCGCTGTAGCGTTCCTTATTACAGCCGTCATGCTCGGCGTTGCTCTCTTCTACTACAAAAAGTATAAAACAGGTAACTTTCGTCTTATAGTTCATATATTTTATTTACATTACCGTACTGCTTTATTTAATCTGGTGTTTTCTGTGTTGCAGAATACATACTGATCAGAAACGGTGCGTTCCTTTTTATTAAGGTTATTAGGATAAGGTTATTAAGGTTTAATACTAAATTATTATTATTATTGTTAGAACCAGTTCTGTATGATATTTACATTCATTTACATTTTTCTGAATTGTTTGATATTCTCAGATGAAGAAGAAGGTACGTACACTAATCAATCTCTGATTGGAATAGTCACATATGATGATGATTATTATTATTATTAATTCATTTTGTTGTTTACCTTCATTAACATTTTTCAAAAAACTTTACAGGTATCTTAGAAATGGATGATCTGAGAAAAGGAACATGTAAGTCTCCTACAGTTTATTAATATAATATAATATAATAGTGAAACTGTGTTAGTAGATTTGTGGTTTTGAAATCTCTCATAGTCTGACTAAATGAATCAATCAAAAAAACGTACAGGCAAAAATAAATACGTACACAGCTAAAGAGCTCCGTTTAAATAGGACTACTGTGATTCTGCCTATATTAAAGTTTACACTGAACACTGGTCTCCTAGTGTTTTTTGCTAATCTGATTTTCAGAAAGACCCCCTTACAAAAAGAGAAACATCTGTTTTCATTAATTCAGTTATTTCAAGTAATTTATAAAGTGTACAAATATTTAAATGTTTTTTATGTCTTTTTCTCCACAGTGCACATTACTCTGGATCAGAACAAGGTCCATGAAAATGTAGTTTTGCATAATGACATGATAAGGGATGAGGACCCTGAGAAAATCACTAGTACTGGATTTCCTTATGAATTATGTGTGAGTGGAAAAGACCCCATCAAAGAAGGTCGTGCATATTGGGAGGTCGGACTTGCAGCACCTAACATACCAGTGAAGAAGTCATGGCTTATTGGAGTTGCCAAGGCTTCGTACGAATTAGGAAATGATCCGAAACATTTTACTGTTTTAAACGGGTTTTGGTTTCTGCGATCAGATCCACAAAATGGCCTCTCTGTTAACACTACACCAAAAACCTTCCTACCAGTGAAAGCTCCAGAAAGTGTTGGTGTTCTGTTGGATTACGATAAGGGTGAGCTTTCATTTTACAACGCTAAAGAGAATGTGCGTCTCTGTACCATAAAAACAGATTTCCCTAAAAATGGGGTCGTGCCTCTCTTTAACCCAGGTAGAGGCGATAAAGCCCCACTAAAAATCAACTGTAACTTAGCAGAAAATATGAGGGGAGAACACTAGTACTGAAGCTAACAATGAAAACTAAAACGTGTAATACAGCAGAGGTCAGAAGTTTACATGCACTTGAAATGGACGTGTGTGCCACGGGAATGTTGGCATTCTAATTATGTCTGTGATAAACACTGTTTCATAAGTACAGATTACATGGAACAGTGGTCTGTTGTCAGGGTCAGGAAGAAAACCCAAAACTTTCACTTTATGCTTGGATGGAATTTGAAAACAGAACTACAACGAACTAGAAGCTGATTGGCCGTATCACAGTCCACAGTTAAAAGAGCTTAACGCTGCTACTGTGGGGTTCAGAAGTCTTTGCATGAGCTCATGGAAAATTTTATTCATCTCGATGATCAGACGTTCCGTTCAAACCCAACAACAATGTACTTACTGTCAAGTGTGAGGTGGACAGAATTATGAAGCAAGCTAAAATTAAGCTGACCCCATGCTGACCCTTGTCCAATGCCAGAAGTGCTCAAAATGGCCACGTGAGCATCAGAACTGGAACATGGAGCACTGGAAGGAGGTAACCTGGCCTGATGGATCACATTTTGTTTTTACATTGCGTGCACGATCGTGACTGTGTGAGATGCACCACAATGCAGGAGACAGGACAGTGAAGGCAGTGTGATGCTCCTGGAAATCTTTGGGTCCTGGCTTTTATGTGGGGCCACCTCACCACTTACAGGACATACAGGAAATCTGCTGCTAATGACTTAGTGTCAAATACTACAGGACACTCTCAGAGCTCGTGGTGGACTATACAATATTAGGTCCTTACCTAGACCCCACTGAACATCGTTTAGCTGAATTGGGACGACGATTGCAAGCGGCTGATCTTAAAAATGTTCTTTAGACTGAACTTGCTCTTGAGGAAATCCTTAACAGATGAGTGAAGGTGGTAACTGCGATGGGTTGGGCAGCTCCAAAATGAAACCCTATAAATTTTATAGAAACTGTTGAGCTCATGGTCAGACAAGCTCATGGTAAGGTGTTCACATTCACATGTAGTGTTTGTCTATTTTTGTCCTATTTTAAAAAAAAACCCACAATAAACATTCACAATTCTTTAATTTTTTAATACCAAATGCCTTGGCGAACACGTCTCCCACAAGTGCATGTAAACGTTTGACTTTGGTTCTGTGTTCAGTGCTGGTTTTCACACCATACATCATATGTTTCTATTGGTTCCTCCCTCACTATCACTAATGGTTACTGACTGTGTGTGTTTGTGTATATATATATATATACTGTATATATACAGTATATACGTATATACAGTGTATCACAAAAGTGAGTACACCCCTCACATTTCTGCAGATATTTAAGTATATCTTTTCATGGGACAACACTGACAAAATGACACTTTGACACAATGAAAAGTATTCTGTGTGCAGCTTATATAACAGTGTAAATTTATTCTTCCCTCAAAATAACTCAATATACAGCCATTAATGTCTAAGCCACCGGCAACAAAAGTGAGTACACCCCTAAGAGACTACACCCCTAAATGTCCAAATTGAGCACTGCTTGTCATCTTCCCTCCAAAATGTCATGTGATTTGTTAGTGTTACTAGGTCTCAGGTGTGCATAGGGAGCAGGTGTGTTCAATTTAGTAGTACAGCTCTCACACTCTCTCATACTGGTCACTGAAAGTTCCAACATGGCACCTCATGGCAAAGAACTCTGAGAATCTTAAAAGACGAATTGTTGCGCTACATGAAGATGGCCAAGGCTACAAGAAGATTGCCAACACCCTGAAACTGAGCTGCAGCACAGTGGCCAAGATCATCCAGCGTTTTAAAAGAGCAGGGTGCACTCAGAACAGACCTCGCATTGGTCTTCCAAAGAAGCTGAGTGCACGTGCTCAGCGTCACATCCAACTACTGTCTTTGAAAGATAGGCGCAGGAGTGCTGTCAGCATTGCTGCAGAGATTGAAAAGGTGGGGGGTCAGCCTGTCAGTGCTCAGACCATACGCCGCAGACTACATCAAATTGGTCTGCATGGCTGTCACCCCAGAAGGAAGCCTCTTCTGAAGTCTCTACACAAGAAAGCCCGCAAACAGTTTGCTGAAGACCTGTCAACAAAGGACATGGATTACTGGAACCATGTCCTATAGTCTGATGAGACCAAGATTAATTTGTTTGGTTCAGATGGTCTCAAGCATGTGTGGTGGCAATCAGGTGAGGAGTACAAAGATAAGTGTGTCATGCCTACAGTCAAGCATGGTGGTGGGAATGCCATGATCTGGGGCTGCATGGGTGCAGCAGGTGTTGGGAAGTTACATTTCATTGAGGGACACATGAACTCCAATATGTACTGTGAAATACTGAAGCAGAGCATGATCCCCTCCCTCCGGAAACTGGGTCGCAGGGCAGTGTTCCAGCATGATAATGACCCCAAACACACCTCTAAGACGACCACTGCTTTATTGAAGAGGCTGAGGGTAAAGGTGATGGACTGGCCAAGCATGTCTCCAGACCTAAACCCAATAGAACATCTTTGGGGCATCCTCAAGCAAAAGGTGGAGGAGCGCAAAGTCTCGAATATCCGCCAGCTCCGTGATTTCGTCATGGAGGAGTGGAAAAGCATTCCAGTGGCAACCTGTGAAGCTCTGGTAAACTCCATGCCCAGGAGAGTTAAGGCAGTTCTGGGAAATAATGGTGGCCACACAAAATATTGACACTTCAGGAACTTTCACTAAGGGGTGTACTCACTTTTGTTGCCGGTGGTTTAGACATTAATGGCTGTATATTGAGTTATTTTGAGGGAAGAATAAATTTACACTGTTATATAAGCTGCACACAGACTACTTTTCATTGTGTCAAAGTGTCATTTTGTCAGTGTTGTCCCATGAAAAGATATACTTAAATATCTGCAGAAATGTGAGGGGTGTACTCACTTTTGTGATACACTGTATATATATACATGCCATTTGTTCATTTATCAACACTGTAATCCATTTGTCTTACATTGTTGGGTGAAACAGAGTATTGTGAAAAAGTAATTGCCCCTCTCCCCTTTTGATTGTGTCTGTTATTGCATACTTGTCAAAAAGCCCGTGTTTGTTAAAAGTCGTGTTTAGACTGTCATATTGTAGTCAGATGTTCCGTGTGATGTAAAATATTGGGTTAAACTATCTAAAATTGCTACACCAGAAGCAATTGAGAAAGTAGCCGTTACACAGTTGTACTTTATTACATGTAGTTTGCTGGGCTGTAAGGCACCTAATAGTCATTATGACTCTAAACTACTAAATTACACGGTTTCCAGTGAACATATTTCAGTTAAACTGAAACTAAGTGTTATATATAATTAATAAATAATAAACAGTGGTAAATTACTTCAGCCCAGTAATGACCTGTAGGGCGTTATACATACAGACATGATTGGCTATGTCTGGGGCATATGGATGGCTGAAGCCCTGCGATGGGTTGGCGTCCTGTCCGGGGTGTGTTACTGCATCAGGCCCAGTGATTCCGGTACAGCCGGACCCACCACGACCCTGTCCAGGATAAAGTGGTGCTATAACTTCAAATGAAGTGAAAAATAGAAGCTGCCTGAAACTCTGTTCCCTAAAACCACTAAAGGTTAAATGTTCTACCTATGATACAGTGTGATTAGTATTAGCTTGGTGGTGCACGTATAACGTCTGCAGAGATGTCCCAGATGATAATCAGGTCAGAGATCACAGTTGACCCCACCAAGACCAGTTTATATTGCTTATGTTGAGTGAACAGAGCATCGTCCAGCTCCCTTGTACAGATAGTTAGTCTATAAGCAGTACAAACATTGGTCTCTTTGTTAGAATGTATTTTTTTACAGAAGCTAAACTAGTTTCACAAACGAATAATTAAAGAACCAGTCTAAGCTTTTTGTTCTTTCTACTGCCTCGAAGATTTCATAATAATTACAATTCAGTGATATTTATTTTCTTTTGCAGCTAATTAGTTAGATTTTTACATTTCTCCTGGTATTTGTGTTTTATTATTTTTATTCCAGACATTTTTACATATATTTAATTTTATCCTGATTTTTTTACATATACGAATATTCAGTTAATTAATTTTTTATTTTACAAGTTAATGTTTCTTTACAGTAATTATCTGTAAACAATGCTTCATGTAAATACAAACTTTTACCAATAACTTAATAGGTCTTAAAGGTTTGTCTGCAGTCAGTTGATCATTTCATCAGCGCTGCACAAAATAAACAGCCGCCAAAATCAGCACCTTAAAGTCGTATTAAAAAAAAGCAGCTACCTGAGCAGCACCTTCTGGCTTCTATTTTAGTCAATAATAATATAAAATAATTATAATAAATAAAACCAACAGTTCCCTTTTCCTCGATTCCTAAAAATGAAGTGTGGGGGGTCTTTTAAAACGCCATTTTCATTATGGTTTTTTACTGGTCTATTATGCTAGTCCACCACAACTGAGATCCAGGTTAGAACCTCAGAGCTGCTGTCAGCTGTCCGGGCATCTAAACAGACATGATTGGCTATATCCGGAGGAAATGTTTGGCCGTAGCCCTGCGACAGATTAGTGCCCCGCCCAGGGTATTCCTGCCTTGCCCACAATATTTCCCGATGAAACAAGATCCATTGTGACACTGACCAGAATAAACGATTGAAGATGAATGTTGATGAAGGTTGAAATAAATAAAATGAAACATAAAAACTTTTTTTTTTTTTTTATTATTTGATTTTGTATTTTTTATTGATTTTAACTGCACTGAGGAAGAGAGATTCATAATGTTTCTGCAAGTCAAGCATTTCATAAAAATATCTACAATACCCATCATAAAACACTGTGTAAGATGACTTATTTAGAAGTTCTGTTTGTGCTTTTTTTTTAATGTTTTAAGCCTGTATATATGTTGTATAATTATTTACCGGCAGCTTTTTGCTTTATTAGTTTTGTAATTATGTCTGTAAACACACTAATGCATGATGAACTCATTTAACCAATGTATAAATATAACTTTTATAGAGACAGAAACTGTGAATGTAGATTTTGTGGCTTCTTTCTTTTTTTGCATTTAATCACTGATACTAAGTGTTGTGTTCATAGCCGTGTAATCACCGTGTGTTGTAAGGATTTATTAATTATAATAAACAATTATTAATGCACTAATTGTTTAATGTTGGAAGCATTATTTCAGTCTCTATTCTGAGTTTATTAGTGTTTTGAATATATTTCCAGTGATTAGATCAACTTCACATTCACACACAATGCATTTTAACTTTACAAAGAAGTGTTTATAAGCATTAAAGAAAATATGTACAAAAATAACTACATGATGGGGGTTTCAGACATGGACAGAATCCATCACTCATTCATCTTCAGTAACCACGCCATCCTGATCGTTCTGGTTGTGGTGGAGCTGGAGTCCATCATGAAAACACTAGTCACAGTTCAGAAATAAAGCCCGTCCACTGCAGCAGACCATCACAGGACATCACATTCATTTATTCATTCATTCATCACATGTAGATCACGAGTCCACCTTGATCAGGGGAGAACTTGTGAAATTTTATATCCAGAGCTCAACTTTGGAAAATGCTAGAAGTATAAAAACAGCACCGTCGTGTTCATCCTGATCTCAGTAACTCAGGGTGTGAATATAAAGAAGATCAGAAGAGGTCAATAATTTTGCTCCAAAAAAAACAAAGGGGTAACTATTTTTTGGGGTGAAAATCTCGACTTTCTCTGATCTTCTTCAGATTTGCACCACAGTTTACTGATGTAATGATGTAAACAAACCTGCAGTTTTATATTTCTATCATGTTCCAGAGCTGAGATCTGAGCTTCTCACATCCAACACAAACCAGTGTTTAAATAGGATCATATGGGGGGTCCAGATCGAGACTTTAAAACATGATAAAAGAACCAGAAACTGCCCCCTGTCCTCTGTTAGGCCCCATAAGCTCATGGTGTGAATTTGGGGGGGATCTAAAATCATCAAAAATTCCACCTTAAAAAACACAAAGGGGTAACACTTACTATTTACTTACACTTACTGAGATCTGAGCTTCTCACATCCAACATGTTCCAGTGTTTTAATAAGATCACATGGGGTGTCCAGATCGAGACTCTAGAACGTGATAAAAAAAACAAAAACTGCTCCCCTGTCCTCTGTTAGACCTCGGTAACTCATGGTGTGAATGGTGGGGGATCTAAATAAGCTAAAACTGCTCATATTAAATGATAAACTGATCACTTTTCACTTATTTGGTGCAAACAGTTAATCACTTTCTTATTAAGGATGTACAACTGTGGTGCTTAAATTAATGAATGATTTTATTTCTTTTAATTTCATTTTCATGTCCTTACCGTCGCTTTCTCCTGGTCAGGGTAGAGGTGGATCCAGTTTCACCGGAATCACTGGATGAAATGCAATAACACACCTTGATCAGGACACCGATCCTGTTTGCTTCATGACTTGAAATGTTTATATGCACTGTATGTAAACTGCAGTGTTGGATTACGTTTAAATACTTTCACAAAGTAAAAGCGTTCCATAAAAAAAACACTGGGTTATGAATGCAGTTGAAAATTCATCTCAGCTGTCAGGAACAAAACGTGACGTTTTCTTTATGTGGTTTGTGATTAAATCACTAGAAACTAGTCAGTTAGTCCAGTCTAAGGTGAAGACTAAAAATGGAGGAGCGCTGAAACCAGTTGAAGGAGAAATTTAATGTATTTATAGAGCAGGGGTGTCTAACTCATTTTCTCCGAGGGCCACATCTGCATTATGGTGTCCCTCAAAGGGCAGATTGTAATGTTTCCAACATCACTTGTTGGAAAACCGCCTCAGTGCAACGCTGATGTGAAAACACTGGGATGCGGTCACTTTGCGGGTCACAAAATCGGCATGCATTGTGGGAGATGTAGTTTATGTACAGTTTTACAGTGTATTTTAAGACCATCATACGTTTTGAGCCGCTCAGTTTAAAACTGCTGCCTTTTCATTTTGTAACGGCCTTTTTTATTTGATTTATTCTCTTTTAAATTTATTGTTTTAATCACATTTTATTTTATATTATTGTTATTTTATATATTTTAAACATTATTACCTCTGTATGTTATCATTTGTGAAGTACTTTGAATAACCGCTGTGTATAAACGCTGCTGTATAGATAAACCTGCTATAAATTGGCCTAAAACTGCATTTCCATCGACAGCAGTTAGTGGAAGCTCATGTTTAGCCCAGCTAACATCAGTGCTGGGTGTCACACAATTTACAAGTGAAATCAACACACACACACACACACACACACACACACACACACACACACACACACACACACACACACACACACACACACACACACACACACACACACACCTGCAAAACACACATTTGCATATAAATGAGCTTTTCAAGCTGCTGCACAAAACCAGAAACCAAACAGCTCCTGCTTTCTCTTTATTTACATGATTAACAGCGATGTCTCCACGGCCTGTAAAGCATGATGGAAATTTGTTGCAGAAGTACTGGATAAGTGTTTAGCGGGTTGCTAGTTCAATCCCCCCACCACCAGCATGATACCAATGCCTTTAGCCTACGTTTAACTGCGTCGTGTTCTGCCACAACCGCAAGTCCTCTGATCTTTACTGTAACAAACGTGCGGTTTTATATTTATATCATGTTCTACAGCTGAGATCTGAGCTTCTCACATCCAATATCTTCCAGTCGTTGAATGAGATCAAATGAGGTGTCCAGATTGCTATTTTAAAACATAAAAGAACCAAAACTGACCCCTTGTGTTTTGTAAATATAATTTAAAAAAACGACTAAGAAAGGGAAACAACTTAACAGTTTTGCTATTAAACACTATCAAGATCATTCTGATTGTGGGAGAGCTGGAGTCCATCATGAGTGATCATAAGGTTGTTGTTCAATCACCACCACCACCGCCAAGATACCAACAACGTCTTTAACTCACACTTGCTTGCACTGTATTTGATCACAACTGCAAACACCTGATATGGAACCAACTTTACAGCAGAGACTTCTTCTTTTCAAAGCTTGTCGGTGGACAATTTTACCCACGATTCATCTTTAATTCCTGGCAGATTGGTTATTATGTGGTAAAGAGGTTATATCTGACCATCGGAACAAATTTGCTCTCAATATAAGGTGAAAGTTTAGATTTACACCGACCAGGCATAACATTATGAGCACTGACAGGTGAAGTGAATAACACTGATTATCTCTTCATCACGGTACCTGTTCGTGGGTGCAAAACTGCAGCCCTTGTGGGGTGTGTCCCGGTCTGCAGTGGTCAGTATCTATCAAAAGTGCGCCAAGGAAAGAACAGTGGTAAACCGGCGACAGGGTCATGGGCGGCCAAGGCTCATCGATGCACGTGGGGAGCGAAGGCTGGCCTGTGTGGTCCGATCCAACAGACGAGCTCCTGTAGATCAAACTGCTGAAGAAGTTCATGCTGGTTCTGACAGAAAGGTGTCAGAATACACAGAGCATCACAGTTACAGGGCTGTTTTGGAAGCAAAAGGAGGACCAACACAATATTAGGAAAATGGTCATAATGTTGTGCCTGATCGGTGTACTTCCCAACACTTGTATGTGCCTGACTAAGCAGAGGAATCCTCATGAGCAGATAGTGAGGAAACAGCATGCTCATCCTCCTCTGGTTCTGAACTGTGGGAGTTTAACCATACGTGTGTAAACCAGCACAAAAACAACCAAATAAAACACACACGACACTAAAAACAAATGCAAATAAAGTTGTTATTTCTTGCAGTGACGTACATGAACCTGTGTGTCTAAACAGCTTCCATCTAAAATCTTTACAATGTCACGAAAGGAAACGAACAAACTAACAAAAGGACCAAAAACAAAACACTTTTATAGACGTGGATATTTACAGAATGTACAGCTTCACGATGATAGCTAGCATGCTAACAGAAGTTCGTTATTTATACTATAAATTCATATACAGTCGATGGTCCAGGAACGATTATAAAATAAAAAAAACAGACTATTGAGACTAAAATGAAATGATGCAGAAATGAGGTTCAAGTGTTTAAAAATAAAGTAGCTGGTGTTGACACACGGAAAAAGTGACTTTAAAACGTCTTCAAACAGGAAGTTTAGCTTATATAAAATACTGCTGATATTTACCTTTAAAAATAAGTTCATTATTGGTCTGTATAGTGGGAGGAAGTGGGGAAAAAAACTAGCGTAGAGGCAAGACTAGTCGAAGGCCGAAGGGGAGAGAGTTTGTACTACAGGGGATACTGCTATATACACCGATCAGCCATAACATTAAAACCAGCTCCTTGTTTTATCAGCTCCACTTACCATACAGAAGCACTTTGTAGTTCTACAATTACTGACTGTAGTCCATCTGTTTCTCTACATGCTTTTTTACCCCCCTTTCATGCTGTTCTTTAAATGGTCAGGACCCCCACAGAGCAGGTATTATTTAGGTGGTGGATGATTATCAGCACTGCAGTGACACTGACATGGTGGTGGTGTGTTAGTGTGTGTTGTGCTGGTATGAGTGGATCGGACACAGCAATGCTTACTGTCACTGCTGGACTGAGAATAGTCCACCAACCAAAAATATCCAGCCAACAGCGCCCCGTGGGCAGCGTCCTGTGACCACTGATGAAGGTCTAGAAGATGACCGACTCAAACAGCAGCAATAGATGAGCGATCGTCTCTGACTTTACATCTACAAGGTGGACCAACTAGGTAGGAGTGTCTAATAGAGTGGACAGTGAGTGGACACAGTGTTTAAAAACTCCAGCAGCGCTGTGGTGGTCCTGACCATTGAAGAACAGGGTGAAAGGGGGTAACAAAGCATGCAGAAAAACAGATGGACTACAGTCAGTAATAACTACAAAGTGGACAGTGAGTGTAGAAACAAGAAGGTGGTTTTAATGTTATGGCTGATCAGTGTATGTTTTGCCTTTATGTTGAAACGATCCGTACTTGTGGACACCCACTACGTCCAAACATTCAGCACCTTTAGTAGCTGCCAAAATCCTCAGACGATTCCGAAAGATCTCCTTCAGATCTAGCTTTAAAACTGAACTTCCCCTGCTCCAGAGTCTGATGTAACTGTGCTTTATACCACTTCCGCTCGGGCCTGGGATCGGGTTTGGCGAGTACAGGCTTGCGTTAGGCAGCTCGGCAATAACAACTCGATCCATTGAGCCATAGAAGAGTTCTTGTGCTAACGTGGGCGTTCAGGTGCATGGGAGCTTGTGAGGCTTCACGGCTGAGCTGTTCTCGCTCCTAGACTTTTCCACTTCCCATCATGCACAATGCACCAACTAAACACTTTCCTGCCGACGTTTACTGTCTATGAAGACGGCGCAACTGAATGAGTGAATGAATCTGATGTTGGATGGTATCCACACACACACACACACACACACACACAGTTGCCCATGAAGTCGTGTTGAACTGGTGCCACATTCATGCTACAAAAAAGCTGGAAAAACCCAAATTATAAACCCCACTGATTGAGCGCAGCAGATTTACCGTGTATAAACTCGATGATAACGTGGTCCCGGGGTAAAACACTGATCTGTACAGGCCGAGAGGATCGAGACGTCCAGTCTTTATATAGAAATCTATCACAATGAGTCCAACAGCGACACTCCACTGAACAAACGGGTTCGTATTACTGTAGAAAAGGACACGAGGGGCTGTACAGGGGGTGTAAACATCCTCGGATGTACTCGAGCTGCATCGTTAGTCTGTGAAACGTCAGTAATGTGCGTTCGTTCAGTTCAGTTCAGTTCAGGTGTATGTCCATAGGCATTTAATAATCCTCACACTGAGTGTGTGTGTGTGTGTGTGTGTGTGTGTGGTCAGTAGAAATACTGAACCAAGCATAAAGCTGCGTTCACACGGCAGGATTTTCTGCTCGTTTCGTTTCCCGGTTCTGTTATTTTTACTGTGCTTGATATCCGACACCAATCGAAACTACAAATCTGCACGAACAGAACAGAATCCAAACTAAAATTCTCACTACCGAGTTCCAGAAGAACAGCAGCGTTTTCATAAGTTGCCCAAATATTTTCTGAAACGTTCGGTCGAATGATTCTTCAGGATCAGGGCTTGAAATGAACGCGGCTTTTGATCACAATTATTTGCGTCGTCGTTTCACATGTCGATACTTAAATCGAACGATAATTTAGCATTTTATTTATGCATTTTTTCCTGATTTAGTGTAGTAAATCTGTCTTCCGCTGCTGGTGGATCCTTGATTGCAGTCGAGGTGGGTTAAGTTGCTGCTCACGCCTCCTCCGACCCATGTGCAGCCCTTAGCGGAACCCTTTTGCACCCATGCATTCTGCACAAGCGCCTCTCTTTCTGCCAATCAGTCCGGTCATCCCACCCTGGCAGAAACGTGTCTACTGCAGGCACTGCCAATTATGCCCGCCACCTGGGCTCCACATGGTCATTTTTAACCAAAGCTAATTCAGATGCTTCTGACTCGTTGGGGCTTAAAATAATTTTTTTGCGTCGTCGTTTCACATACTGATACTTATACTGATACCGAACGATAATTTAGCATCAAGATTCATACAAGCTTCATAACGAGCTTCGGTTGAAAATGACCACGTGTAACGATGCTAAATTATTGTTCGAGCAATGTGTAAGTATCAATATTTGAAACGACGACGCAAATAATTGCATATTCATTAAAAGTAGCGTTTTAGGATATTCCGCTAGCACACCAGTGCCGAGATTCGGAACTCTAGCGGGCATAATTGGCAGTGCCTGCAGGGAAGGATGACCGGACTATGTGGGTGGGGTCTTCAAACGCTGTGTAAGGACCCTGATTAGCAGATAGAGAGGCGCCTGTGCAGAGCGCATGTGTGGAAAAGGGTTCCGTTAAAGGCTGCGCGCGGGTCGGAGGAGGCGTGAGCATCAATATACCCACCTCGACTGCTAAATAATCGGGATCGCCAGCAGCGGAAGACAAACTGACTAGAGAAAATGGGAGAAAAACACATAAAATATATCAAAAAAAAGAAAAAAAAAAAGAACAACGATTGGCTGTTGTACATAAGCCGGACAGGGACTCCTCATAAGCGAGTCGAGAAATAATGAGGATCAGGGTGCGTCTCTCCATGCACAAGGCTGATCCGCATACGAACCCGCCTCGTGCAGGTGAAAAGATGCAGTCGGCTACCGCTCACGTGTCGGAGGGGGCGTGCGACAGTCTCAGCTCTCCTCAATTGGGGCGGGGGTCAGCACCAGTAGAGAGGAAGCGTAACCCAATTGGGTAAAATTGGAGGCGATAAAATCGGTAGAAAAGGGGAAGTAGCGTTTATTATAAGTCCTGATCCTCGAAGGGTCATTCGGCCAAAGGTCCCGGAGACGGAACTATTCGGGACGGAGCAGATTTACATACGATGGACTTTTACGCACAGAGAGCAGCAAAGAACGTCCAGCGGAACACAAATCACACACCGTCTCCTTCTCGTCTCCCTACAGCTGTTTGAATGAGTTCCTCACGGTTGCATGAACGTCAAGATCCAGATCTGAACGCTGACGAGACTGGAACTGAAAACGTTCGATTGAGTCCGAGTGCTGAGGTTCACTGACGGGGGTCACTTTTACCTGCAGTGTGAACGCAGCCTCAGCGTGTGTGTTCAGTCTTAATCAGACGACCACACGTGTGCACGTTACTGTGTGTGTGTGTGTGTGTGTGTGTGTGTGTGCGTGTGTAGCTAACACACTGCCGCGCCGCCGCGTCCCTGCTTCTTCAGTAGTTGGATCCGGTTGTGGCAGTAGAATTTTATGGCTCTCCAGTCGCGCTGGTTGCTCACCAGCAGGGGGCAGTGCTGTAAACATCGCTCGCAGTCGGCCTTGGCGGGGACGCGCAGCTCCACGATGTTGCGCTTCAGGTGGGTCTCCACGGCGACGCGCTCCGCCTCCGACCACGGCCGCTTCAGCACGCCGCGCTTACCTGAAACCACATGGCAGGTGGAACGACCTTTTTACTTTTACTCACTATTAAATAAACAATAAATAATAATCCTTGTTTACGTTGTGCCAACAGTTTGGGGATTGCCCTTTCCTGGTCTGGCATGACTGACAGAGACATGGTTTGACATGGCTGGAATGGAAGTACTCCAGTACTCTGCACAAACCCCACTGAACACCTCTGGGAGAAATTGGAACATCGACTGTGAGCCAAGCCTTCCTGCCCAACATCAGTCTGACCTCATTAACGGTCTTTAACTGAATGGGGGCACAAATTCCCACACACACACTGGGACACTTTCTGTAGCTCTACATTTAAAATAAGGGGGTGTGTTTATTTTTGCTTAATTTCTGCTTAATATCACACAGAAATGAGTCACTGAAGTGGGTGCCGCACAGCAACATGGGACCTGGGAACCTGGGTTCAATGCTCATCTCTGGAGATCACATGTTAATGTTAGTGAGAGAGTGTTAGCCTAGTGGATAGAGATTCGGGCCATCAATCAAAAGGTTGAGCGTTCGAATCCCAGCTCTGCCATGCAGTCACTGTTGGGCCCTTGAGCAAGGCCCTTAACCCTACAATGGCTGGCCCCGTGCTCTGAACCCAGCTTCCACTGTACTCTACACCTGTATGTGTATATATGACAAATAAAGGCTTTATTATTATTAATATTATTATTGCTACTATTTTCACTATTATTAATATATTTACTATCATTATAAAATTACTATCATTATTAGTAACTGTTATTATTTTTATTTAATTCCTGTTATTATTGCTATTATTAATGTAATTACTATTAGAATAGAACTATTACTACTAATATTATTATTAATAATATTTATATTATAATTTATTATTACTCCTATAATAATAATAATAAAATTATAGTAATAATATAATAGTATAAATAAATAATTAATATAATAATTAATTAATGATAATAAATAAGTATTAATGATAAAACTACAAATATGATTATTGTTATTAATACTACTGTTACACTCTGAACCCAGTTTCCATTGTACTCTACAGCTCTATGTGTATATATGACAAATAAAGGTGTTCTATTCTATTAAAACATGCAGAAGGTGGAGTGGCCTGCTCTAAATTGTCCTTGGGTTGCTGTCCTGAGATGACCTGGCACCCTGACCACACAGGCTGCCACATGAAGTGCTTGACTAAAGAACTCACATTAAAAGCTCTGATTTGTGTTTAACAGAACATGTAGAGACGTAATGAGGACTGACGATCCCTAAATTACCTGATTTGCCCTGTGAGCCCCTCCTCTTGTAGTTAGCAGACGTGGAGGGGGTGGTGGGTGAGGTCACAGGACTGGCGCTGGTTTTGGGAGCTGCAGCTCGCCCGTTCAGTTTGGCCTTCTTCGCCGACTCCGGTCTCTCGTTACTCTTCTTCTCTTCCTCTGCCTCAGACTCATCGGAGAACGAATCGGCCGAATTCCCCGACATGACTGACAGAAAAAAAATAAAACATAAAATAAACATATAAATTACATCACATTTAAAACCCTCAGGATTAGTGCAGGGCTGAATGTTTAAAACATGCTGTATAAATAATACAATAATTACCATGTGGTATCCTTACTAATTTGTATGCTAAATATAATTATTCCTATTACTTATTACTATTAATATTATTACTATTACTTTATTATTATTTCTATAATTGCTATTATTATTATTTAACTATTTTTATTACTACTATAATTGTTATTATTTTATTACTATTATTATTTTATTATCGTTACCTTTATTAGTATTATTTTACTATTATTTTATTACTACTATTATTACTACTGTTATTTCACTTATTTTATTACTATTATTGTTATTATTATTATTTTACTATTATTTAATTTCTATTATTATTATTTTATTACTATTACTGTTATTATTTTATTACTATTATTATTATTGTTATTATTATTTAACTATTATTTTACTATTATTACTGTTATTATTTTACTATTATTTAATTTTTATTATTATTATTATTAGTAGTAGTAGTAGTAGTATTATTTTACCATTATTATTATTATTATTTTATTATTATTTTACTATTATTTTATTACTATTATTGTTATTATTTTTGTTATTACTGTTATTATTATTATTTTACTATTATTTAATTATTATTATTATTTTATTACCATTATAATTATTGTTATTTTACTATTATTTTATTATTATTATTGTTATTGTTATTTTATTACTATTATATTATTACTATTATTATTATTATTTTACTATTATTTTATTACTATTATTGTTATTAATATTTTATTACTATTATTTTATTACTGTTATTGTTATTTTATTACTATTATTTTATTACTATTATTATTATTTTACTATTATTTTATTACTATTATTGTTATTGATATTTTATTACTATTATTTTATTACTATTATTGTTATGACCATCAATGTTTTTATTGTTTTATATTTCGCTTCTATTTTCTTTGCGGTGCCACTTTTGTAATCCTCACCATCCAGTTCGAGGCAGATGTGTTTGAGACTCATCCCTCGGAACAGCACCCCGTCCTTCTCCCCGTACAGCACCACCCGACCCACCCTGCCCATCAGCGCCGGGTCCTGACCGATCTGGGCGCAGTTCTGGGTCACGTGGTACTCGCTGTGCAGGAAGCGCTCCAGCCGCACCCGCTCGTCCTCGTCCATCAGCAGGAGCTGGGTGAGAATGGCCACTTGTCTCCGGTTGCGGGGCGAGGTCAGAGCCGTGGGGTTCTTGGCCCCGCTGGAACGCGCCAGTCCTCTCAGCAGGTCGGTGCCCCGCAGCGGCGTGGCGGGGGAATGATACGGTCGAGAGAAGACGAACGGGCTCTCGGGATCCACGTTCACGTCCGAGGAGGTTTTCAGGAGCAGATCCAGACAGGATTCCGAGTGAGGGGGAAGAATGAGGGTCTGAACGCGCCCTCGCTTCCCTAAAACGCCCACACGGGGCCGGTGGCACAGCACCTGCCGCTCGAAGGGCGACAAGGATGCCTCGAGGGATGAGGTAGAGTTGGAGGACGGGGCGACGCGGGCGCGGTAGTCGCTGATGGTGAGCTTGGCCATCTCGCACTCGCGATGCCGGTTGTACAGGATGAGCAGCGCCAGGCTGGAGTGGCACAGCAGGCGCCAGGACTCGGCCGAGCCGCTGGAGCGAGACAGGGACATGAAGGACGAGTGCTGCTGCCGCCGGAGATACAAAACCAGAGTGGAGAGAGAGGAGAGCAGCGGCGACACGTGAGAGCTGGAGGAGATAAATAAGGAGAATGTTTATTAAATAAATACGCTGCAAGATACGTTTCTACAACGTGGTTCAAAAAAATAGTTGCTTTTATACACAGTAAATAATAAATTTAAATAAAGAGTGGAATCATAAAGGGAACAACAAAGGCAGCACAAATAACCACAGAAAGGTTTACTGGTCGCAGCAGCTCGGATCCGATTGGCTAGGCGCCCCCTAGTGGGCACAACTGGCAGTGCCTGCAGCAGACAAAATCAGCCACTAGTCTGCTAGATGTATTTATTAGGATTTTAACGTCATGTTTTACACACTGTGGTTACATTCATGACAGGAACGGTAGTTACTGGACAATTTAGTGTCTCCAATTAACCTGACTGCATGTTTTTGGACTGTGGGAGGAAACCGGCGCTCCCGGAGGAAACCCACGCAGACACGGCGAGAACATGCAAACTCCGCACAGAAAGGACCCGCCTGGGGATCAAACCCAGGACCTTCCTGCTGTGAGGAAACAGCACAACCCGCCGAGCCACCCTGCTGGCCCCTGCTAGGTTGGAAAAGACAGGACTAAACAGTGGGACCCTGTGTAAGGACCCTGGTTAGAAGCCCGAGGCGCCTGTACAGAAGTGGAGGAACGTGCCGATCCACTGAAGTACGGGCGGGAGGGCGTGTCAGAACACACATTTTTACTTTTTCAGCATTTCAGCAGACGCCTTTATCCAACGTGACTTACAGTACAGTACACAATATGAGCAATTGAGGGTTAAGGGCCTCGCTCAAGTGCCCAATAGTGGCAGAAATTAACCAAGCAACCTTCTGATTACTAGTCCAGTACCTTAACCACTAGGCTACATATATGTCGAGGCCCTATATGTCACGCTCTTCCTGGCTTGCCCTATATATACACTTTCTAGGACGTGATTGGCATCTCCAGCAGCGTAAGTGTATAATAAAATAGTAAAAAAAATAACCACGACCCTGATGGCTTGTATAACCCCAAATCAAAAGCTGTAAGAAATGTAACTGCGGTAAATGTTAAGCTCAACTACTTTACACACACACACACACACTATATGGACGAAAGTATTTGGACGCCCCTTCTAACTTTTTAATTCATGCATGTCAGTCACAACAGTCGCTAACAGCTGTAATAAATCAATCATATAAAGGAAATTATGTGCTTCTGACTCTTTAGCAACAGTTTAGGGAAGGCTCCAGCATGTTCCAGCATGACTTAAAGCAAGCTCTATAGCTGTAGCTGAAGA
The DNA here is from genome assembly GCF_030014385.1 of Trichomycterus rosablanca. Classification (NCBI taxonomy): domain Eukaryota; kingdom Metazoa; phylum Chordata; class Actinopteri; order Siluriformes; family Trichomycteridae; genus Trichomycterus; species Trichomycterus rosablanca. The sequence continues at coordinate 2,213,581 of NC_086001.1, read as the reverse complement.
CTGAGGGTCCTAATGTAGCCATGTGTGTACGTACTTGTATGCACATGCATGTGCAAACGTATATATACAGTGTATCACAAAAGTGAGTACACCCCTCACATTTCTGCAGATATTTCATTATATCTTTTCATGGGACAACACTATAGAAATAAAACTTGGATATAACTTAGAGTAGTCAGTGTACAGCTTGTATAGCAGTGTAGATTTACTGTCTTCTGAAAATAACTCAACACACAGCCATTAATGTCTAAATAGCTGCAACATAAGTGAGTACACCCCACAGTGAACATGTCCAAATTGTGCCCAAATGTGTCGTTGTCCCTCCCTGGTGTCATGTGTCAAGGTCCCAGGTGTAAATGGGGAGCAGGGCTGTTAAATTTGGTGTTTTGGGTACAATTCTCTCATACTGGCCACTGGATATTTAACATGGCACCTCATGGCAAAGAACTCTCTGAGGATGTGAGAAATAGAATTGTTGCTCTCCACAAAGATGGCCTGGGCTATAAGAAGATTGCTAACACCCTGAAACTGAGCTACAGCATGGTGGCCAAGGTCATACAGCGGTTTTCCAGGACAGGTTCCACTCGGAACAGGCTTCGCCAGGGTCGACCAAAGAAGTCGAGTCCACGTGTTCGGCGTCAGATCCAGAGGTTGGCTTTAAAAAATAGACACATGAGTGCTGCCAGCATTGCTGCAGAGGTTGAAGACGTGGGAGGTCAGCCTGTCAGTGCTCAGACCATACGCCGCACACTGCATCAACTCGGTCTGCATGGTCGTCATCAAGATGATGTATGTTTGCATGTTTGCGGCACAAGAAAGCCAGCAAACAGTTTGCTGAAGACAAGCAGTCCAAGAACATGGATTACTGGAATTCCCTGTGGTCTGACGAGACCAAGATAAACTTGTTTGGCTCAGATGGTGTCCAGCATGTGTGGCGGCGCCCTGGTGAGAAGTACCAAGACAACTGTATCTTGCCTACAGTCACGCATGGTGGTGGTAGCATCATGGTCTTGGGCTGCATGAGTGTTGCTGGCACTGGGGAGCTGCAGTTCATTGAGGGAAACATGAATTCCAACATGTACTGTGAAATTCTGAAACAGAGCATGATCCCCTCCCTTCGAAAACTGGGCCTCATAGCAGTTTTCCAACAGGATAACGACCCCAAACACAACCTCCAAGATGACAACTGCCTTGCTGAGGAAGCTGAAGGTAAAGGTGATGGACTAAACCCAATTGAGCACCTGTGGCGCATCCTCAAGTGGAAGGTGGAGGAGTTCAAGGTGTCTAACATCCACCAGCTCCGTGATGTCATCATGGAGGAGTGGAAGAGGATTCCAGTAGCAACCTGTGCAGCTCTGGTGAATTCCATTCCCAGGAGGGTTAAGGCAGTGCTGGATAATAATGGTGGTCACACAAAATATTGACACTTTGGGCACAATTTGGACATGTTCACTGTGGGGTGTACTCACTTATGTTGCAGCTATTTAGACATTAATGGCTGTGTGTTGAGTTATTTTCAGAAGACAGTAAATCTACACTGCTATACAAGCTGTACACTGACTACTCTAAGTTATATCCAAGTTTCATGTCTATAGTGTTGTCCCATGAAAAGATATAATGAAATATTTGCAGAAATGTGAGGGGTGTACTCACTTTTGTGATACACTGTATATATACAGTATATATATGTGTGTGTGTGTGTGTGTATGTATGTGCATATGAGTACATGAGTATATATGTGTACGTATTTGCATGTGTGTATATGTATGTATATGGGTATATATCTGTATGTATATATATACAGTATATGGCTATATTGGCCTTATTGTGCAATATTGTCACGTCACTTTACTATATAATAATTTAATTACTATTCAATCTTTACACTGAAACTAAACCTCATGCATGATTACAGTTACCAGTTATTCATTTTATGTAAATTACAAGAACTACTCAGTTCTAGTTTTTCTGTTTGCTTTCGTTTTGTACTGTTAATTATTTGTTGTATTATGCTACTTTAATTTCCTTTGGGATCAATAATCGATCGATCTATCTATCTATCTAATCTAATCTATCTATCTATCAACTTATATCTGAGCGTGTAGGACTGAAGGGTTTTCTCATTGCTGGTGCAATTGCGGCCTCTGCTGGCTGGTTAAGGTGCTGCACAGAGACCGCAATTACAGGGCGTCACTCTCTGTACATGAGCCTGATCCCACCTGTCAGAAAGGGTGGGTGTTAGGTTCGAACCACCCTAATCGAGGTAGGGGGTCTGGAGCAACGAGGAGCGATATGTCTGGGTAACTGGATACGACAAAATAATTTAAAAATTTGTTTCTTTATTAATACCCACGGTTTTAGAATTGGATTATTAGGTGTCCAAATACTTTTGGCCCGATGACTGGTTACATACCTCGCTCCGTTCTTGTCCTCACCGCTCTCGTTCTCTTTGGTTTCCTTCACCTCCAGCTCCTCGTCCTCCTCCCGCTCCTTCTCCTCGTTCCCTTTGGGAGTGGGCGGAGCTTCCTCTTTCCCTCGCTCCGGTTCCTCCTGCTTCTTCGGCTTCTCTTCCTTCTCTCTCTTGGGCCGGCGCCCCCTTTTGGCCGGAGGGCCGGGAGACTTCTTCGCAGCGGCCGGGGCGGACGACGCGGCCTTCCTGGGGGAGGCGACGGGGGGTGCGGGGCTCTTTTCGGAGGCCGTGCGGAGCGTGGGAGGGGACAGGGACAGGGAGAAGGACATGGCTGGCGGGGCGGAGCCGGACGAGTCTCGGGAGAAGAGAGAGGGCACGGCCGAGGAAGAGGACGAGGACGAAGGCTGCGGCGAGGTGAACGAGTGTGCGCTGTGCGTGTGTGTGGAGTTGGAGGTGTGTGTGCCGCGCGGCGCGTGCGACAGTTCCATGGCGTGACGTATTTCCGGCTGGTGCTCGTGGTGCTTCTCGAGGTGCCGCGCCAGCGAGCGGAAGTGGCGGCCGCAGTGGGGGCAGTGCTGCTTCCTGCTGGCGGCGCCGCCGCTGCTGATGTTTATGTTGATGTTGTTGTTGATGTTGGTGCTGGGCGGGGCCAGCGGAGGCTGGAAGTGAGAGGACGGCGGCGGGAAGGACAGCGGACTCGGCTTCTTCTTCGCAGCGCTGTCGGGCGTTTTCCGTTTCTTGCGCCGCCGCATCATGCACCCCCTCAGGCCCTCGAGTTCCTCCTCCTCCTCCTCGTCCTCATCTTCGTCATCTTCCTCCTCGTCCTCCTCCTCCTCTTCATCCTCCCGGTCAGAGTCGCTGGCCTCGGAGCGGGAGAGCGGAGAGGAGGAAGGAGACAGAGACCAGGAGGGCGTGAGGTAGTCCGACACGGTCAGGGACAGAGGGAGAGACGGAGCAACGTCTTCTTCCTACCAAAAAACAAAGACAGGCATTATGGGACACTTTACAAAAGTATTGGGACACAAGTTCCTGCCACAAGTAACAATCGTGGCAAAGTAGCGTCCAGAAGTCCTCAGGGACAAAATGATGAACCAAAACTGATGAACCAGAACCACAAAGCCACAACAAACAGATTAAATATTCCAGTCACTCGATAAGAGCTGCATGACATCTCAGCTCTGCCCTGGACCAGGAGAGCCTCTGACCATCATGCGCCCTGCCACCGGCCTCTTCTCTTCATCTGCCGGAGTCCCACAGAGAGCCGTAACACGTACGGAGGGACACGCTCTATTCAATGACTCATCCACCCTACGTGCAGGAGCCTGGATCAGTCAGGCGAGGCCGCGGTTACTGCGGTGGGGGACGACAAATCCACACTTTCGACCAAGTTGCGCCCTTTAATACCAGTAAAGAGGGGATTTAATGTTTAACTAATCATCTTCAAGTCAAGTCAACTTTATTTATATAGCGCTTTTTACAATAGACATTGTCTCAAAGCAACTTTACAGAATCCAGGACCAACAGATACAAAAACCCCTTGATGGTTTTATTGAGGCTCAGTGCTGTACAGTATGCTGTGAAGTATGATGGAGGAGGAAGAACAACGGTTCGGACTGTTTTTATTGCTCTGCGCCCTTTAATACCAGTGAAGAGGGGTCTTAATATTACACTAACCACCATGATGGTTTTAAAAATCCAAGTTTCTGAATTACAGGCTCAGTGCTGTACATTGAGCTGTGAAGTATGGTGGAGGGTGTATAATGGTCTGTACTGTTTTTATTGCTCTGCGCCCTTTAATACCAGTAAAAAGGGGATTTAGTGTTTAACTAACCACCTTGATGGTTTTATTGAGGCTTATTGCTGTACAGTATGCTGTGAAGTATGATGGAGGATGAAGAATAACGGTTTGAACTGTTCACACCCTTTAACACCAGTAAAAATGGGTCTTGATGTTTAATTAGTGGTTAAGGTACTGGACTAGTAATCAGAAGGTTGCCAGTTCAAGCCCCACCACCGCCAAGTTGCCACTGTTGGGCCCCTGAGCAAGGCCCTTAACCCTCAATTGCTCAAAACTGTGTCATAATTGTAAGTCGCTTTGGATAAAGGCGTCTGCTAAATGCTGAAAATGTAAATGTAAATATAATTAACCATTATAATGGTTTTAAAAATCCAGGTTTCTGAATGAGAGGCTCAGGGCTGTACAGTGAGCTGTGAAGTATGGTGGAGGGTGTATAATGGTCTGTACTGTTTTTATTGCTCTGCGCCCTTTAATACCAGTAAAAAGGGGGTTTAATGTTTAACTAACCACCTTGATGGTTTTATTGAGGCTTATTGCTGTACAGTACGCTGTGAAGTATGGTGGAGGATGAAGAATAACGGTTTGAACTGTTAGTAATGGTTTGCGCCCTTTAATGCCAGTGAATGCCGGCATTAAATCTTGATGCTACAAGGACTTCCTAGATAACTGTGTGCTACAACTCGACAGTTTAGGGAAGGCCACGTTCCGTTTCAGAATGGTTGCGCAAAGCTATCTCCAGCGGAGAGACGGATTGGGATCGGACGCATATGGGATGAATTAGAAAGTCAACGAAGGGTCGGGGCTCATCACAATCATTCAACATCTGTTCTCAGCTGTAATGAAGCTCTCATGGTTGATAACGTTAGTGTTAGACGGTGAACGCACCTTTTTAATACTGCTGTCTGGATTGAAGGCGCATTCGAACCCCCGCGGTGACACGGCGCGATGAAAAGCCTGATTTAATCATAACAAACAATAATTATAAACCGTGTAAATAAAAACAGGGGGTTTAGGGGTTGGTTCCCCCAAAAATAAACGTAAGGGTTCACTTTACTCACCAGGGCGTTCTCTCCCCATTCAGCCAGGTTGTAGTCCACCGTTATCTCCTCTCCCTTCCCGATGTCTCTTATCGCGACGACCACCAGCCGGACCTGATTCCCACAATGCACCTCTCTGATCCTGCAGTTTGGAGGTGGCGGGAAGAGGACGGGGCCACGAACGCCGCCGGCGTCATCCTCGTCCAGCTCTGGCACACTGCAACACACACACACACACTTTAGTGAGGTGGACGTTTCAAGAGATGCAAAACTACACCAATGAACCTCAGCTCTGCTATCGGCCTGCAGGGCGCCTACACAGACACACGACTGTCCGTCGGTGGCTGAAACGGGGGTTCCTCGTCGCTGGTGTAAGTGCGGCCGCTGCTGACCGATTGACGAGCCAGCTGACCACGGATGCAATACTATGACGGGTGAAATGAAGCGATCGGCGACTGCATGCATGACTTCAGGGGGGCGTGTGACATCCTCAACCCTAGTCGATTGGGCCTGGGGTGGCAGCAGCAACAAGAGACAAGTTTTTAAATACCGTGTCCACTCACTGTCCACTCTATTAGACACTCCTACCTAGTTAGTCGGTCCACCTTGTAGATGTAAAGTCAGAGACGATCGCTCATCTATTGCTGCTGTTTGAGTCGCTCATCTTCTAGACCTTCATCAGTGGTCACATGACGCTGCACACGGGGCGCTGTTGGCTGGATATATTTTGGTTGGTGGACTATTCTCAGTCCAGCAGTGACAGTGAGGTGTTTAAAAATTCCAGCAGCGCTGCTGTGTCTGATCCACTCATACCAGCACAACACACTCTAACACACCACCACCATGTCAGTGTCACTGCAGTGCTGAGAATCATCCACCACCTAAATAATACCTGCTCTGTGGGGGTCCTGACCATTGAAGAACAGCATGAAAGGGGGGTAACAAAGCATGCAGAGAAACAGATGGACTACAGTCAGTAATTGTAGAACTACAAAGTGCTTCTATATGGTAAGTGGAGCTGATAAAATGGACAGTGAGTGTAGAAACAAGGAGGTGGTCATAATGTTATGGCTGATCGGTGTATATATATATATTATTACGCATTTATATCATTTCAGTGATGAACGACGGAACGATGAAGCTGTTCGGTGTCACTGATCGAGTGCTCTGGAGCTACAGCTCGAGCGACCGCGTGCTCCTAAATTTATTCCTCGGCTTCTATTTTGGTGCTTCGGTGAACTTTCTGACCCCCCATCGGGCCCTGACAGACAAATAAACCAGAAAGACGTACCAGAGCTGGGAGGGATCGGCAAGGTAGTAGGGACTGTCGGGTGGAGGGAGTCGATCCTCTGCTCCGTCGGGGTACTGCCCTTCACCTGAGGAACACACGTACGACAGAGAGGTGAGGGGGCAGACGGGTGATCCTACACCTTCAGTACTGTGATTTTAAGAGGAAACTTTGGGTTACGTGGAGACGACTTCTGCCTTACGAATTACTGTCATTACAGAAAAGGATTCGTAGAAGATGAATAATAAATGAGACGCTCGGGTGGCTCGGTAGTCCAAAGTGCTGTGATTTATCTTAGTTAATTTAATTAAGTTAGTTAATTTCATCCCTGTTATAATTTGTTTCTTTAATTATTATTATTTTTCTCTGCGACCCACCCAAAGGTAATTATAAGTCGCCACAGTGGTTTGGGACAGTTTACACGCCGGATGCCCCTCCTGGCGCAACCCTTGTAAATATTTGGGCTTGGGACCAACACTAACGGTGCACTGATGGTGTCCCTGCCCCCCAATGACATGCACTTTTTGTATTTGTGAGCCCAGCCTGGGATTCAAACCCGTTACCAGCAGCGTGGCTCTTATCATCACACCACACAAGCTTTTTAGTATTATTGTTATTAGAATTAATTTGATGATGGTTTTATTGTGCACAAGGGAATTATGGAATTATAGAATTATAGGTGTGTGTGTGTGTGTGTGTGTGTGTGTGTGTGTGTGTGTGTGCGTGTGTGCGTGTGTGTGCGTGTGTGTGCGTGTGTGCGTGTGTATACGTACCTGGGCTGTAACTGTGTTCGGACAGACTTTCCTCCTCATCTTCAGTCACATATGGACGATCACATACCTTCACCGGAGTGCCTTTCCTCTTCCTCCCACACACCCGCCTGCAACACAAACACCAACAAAACAGATTGAATAAAATTTCTATCATATAATTTACATTTAAATAGATCCTAATTTTATTTATGTATTTTAGAGATCGTCATTCCAATAAATATGAGCTGTACATTGCGCTATTCTACTACTGCTGGGATCCAGAGATTGAATCCCCAGCGGTGATCTCTAAAAGATCTCTGTAAGATCTCTAAAAGATCTCTAAAAGATTTCTATAAGATCTCTATAAGATCTCTATAAGATCTCTATAACATCTCTGTATGATCTCTATATGATCTGTATAAGATCTTTGTAAGATCTCTGTATGATCTCTGTATGATCTCTGTATGATCTCTATAAGATCTCTGTAAGATCTCTGTATGATCTCTGTATGATCTCTATAAGATCTCTATAAGATCTCTATATGACCTTTGTATGATCTCTACAAGATCTCTGTATGATCTCTATAAGATCTCTATAAGATCTCTGTATGATCTCTGTATGATCTGTATAAGATCTTTGTAAGATCTCTGTATGATCTCTGTATGATCTCTATAAGATCTCTGTATGATCTCTATAAGATCTCTGTAAGATCTCTGTATGATCTCTGTATGATCTCTATAAGATCTCTGTATGATCTCTGTATGATCTCTATAAGATCTCTGTATGACCTCTATAAGATCTCTATATGATCTCTGTATGATCTGTATAAGATCACTGTAAGATCTCTGTATGATCTCTATAAGATCTCTGTATGATCTCTATACGATCACTGTAAGATCTCTGTATGATCTCTATATGATCTCTATAAGATCTCTGTATGATCTCTATAAGATCACTGTAAGATCTCTATAAGATCTCTATAAGATCTCTATAAGATCTCTGTATGATCTCTATAAGATCTCGCTCTTATCTTCTCTACAAGAACAAACATCTGATGCTCTTTTCCCTGATAGATGAAATAAATGAAGAACATCATTAATCACAAAGCTACAACCAGCAATTACACTCAGTCCACTTGATTAATGACGGTCGGTTTAGATCATAATAGTGCATTAGGTGTGTGTGTGTGTGTGTGTGTGTGTGTGTGTGTGTGTGTGTGTGTGTGTGTGTGTGTGTGTGTGTTGCAAGAACTGCTGCACAGCTGCATGCACTACTGCTAACTTAGATACAGGAAACCACATCCATATGATTGTATACACTGATAATCTGATACAGTGATACTCTGATTCATCAATACAACTGATACTCTGATACACTGTTACACTGAATCAGTACTATAATATTCTGATACACTGTTACACTGATACAACGTTACTCTGATACACTGTTACACTGAATCAGTACTATAATATTCTGATACACTGTTACACTGATACAACGTTACTCTGATGCACTGTTACACTGAATCAGTACTATAATATTCTGATACACTGTTACACTGATACAACGTTACTCTGATACACTGTTACACTGAATCAGTACTATAATATTCTGATACACTGTTACACTGATACAACGTTACTCTGATACACTGTTACACTGAATCAATACTATAATATTCTGATACACTGATACACTGAATCAATACTACAGTATTCTAATACACTGTTCCTCTGATACAACGTTACTTTGACACAGTGTTACTCTGATACTGTTACAGTGAATCAATACTACAATACTCTGATACACTGTTACACTGAATCAATACTATAATATTCTGATACACTGTTACACTGAATCAGTACTATAATATTCTGATACACTGTTACAACGTTACTCTGATACACTGTTACACTGAATCAATACTACAATATTCTGATACACTGTTCCTCTGATACAACGTTACTTTGACACAGTGTTACTCTGATACTGTTACAGTGAATAAATACTATATTATTCTGATACACTGTTACACAGAATCAATACTATAATATTCTGATACACTGTTCCTGATACACTGTTACTTTGATACAATGTTTCTATGACATAATGATACAATGTTACTCTGATATACTAATACACTGTTACTCTGATACAATGTTCCTAGGACATAATGATATATCGATACAATGTTACTCTGAAACACTGTTACACTAATATACTGATACACTGCTGCACTGTTACTCTGATACAATGTTCCTATGACATGATGATGTATCGATACACTGTTACTCTTATAGTGATACACTGATGCACTGTTACTCACTAATACAATGTAACACTAATATACTGATACACTGTTACTTTGATACAATCTTCCTGACAATGATATATAGATACAATGTTACTCTGATAGTGATACACTGATGCACTGTTACTCACCAATACAATGTAACACTAATATACTGATACACTGTTACTGTAATATACTGATACACTGTTACTGTAATATACTGATACACTGTTACTTTGATACAATGTTACTGTATTATACTGATACACTGTTACTGATACAATGTTACTGTAATATACTGATACACTGTTACTTTAATACAATCTTCCTATGACATAATGATATATAGATACAATGTTACTCCGATAGTGATACACTGATGCACTGTTACTCACCAATACAATGTAACACTAATATACTGATACACTGTTACTGTAATATACTGATACACTGTTACTTTGATACAATGTTACTGTATTATACTGATACACTGTTACTGATACAATGTTACTGTAATATACTGATACACTGTTACTTTAATACAATCTTCCTATGACATAATGATATATAGATACAATGTTACTCCGATAGTGATACACTGATGCACTGTTACTCACCAATACAATGTAACACTAATATACTGATACACTGTTACTGTAATATACTGATACACTGTTACTTTGATACAATGTTACTGTAATATACTGATACACTGTTATTGATACAATGTTACTGTAATATACTGATACACTGTTACTTTGATATATTGATACACTGTTACTTTAATACAATCTTCCTATGACATAATGATATATAGATACAATGTTACTCTGATAGTGATACACTGATACACTGATGCACTGTTACTCACTAATACAATGTAACACTAATATACTGATACAATGTTACTCTGATATACTAATACACTGTTACTCTGATACAATGTTCCTATGACATAATGATATAGATACAATGTTACTCTGAAACACTGTTACATTAATATACTAATACACTGCTGCACTGTTACTCTGATACAATGTTCCTATGACATGACGATGTATCGATACACTGTTACTCTGATAGTGATACACTGATACACTGATGCACTGTTACTCACTAATACAATGTAACACTAATATACTGATACACTGTTACTCTGATACAATGTTACTGTAATATACTGATACACTGTTACTTTGATACAATCTTCCTATGACATAATGATGTATAGATACAATGTTACTCTGATAGTGATACACTGACGCACTGTTACTCTGATACAATGTTCCTATGACATGATGTATCGATACACTGTTACTCTGATAGTGATACACTGATGCACTGTTACTCACTAATACAATGTAACACTAATATACTGATACACTGTTACTTTGATACAATCTTCCTATGACATAATGATATATAGATACAATGTTACTGTAATATACTGATACACTGTTACTTTGATACAATCTTCCTATGACATAATGATATATAGATACAATGTTACTCTGATAGTGATACACTGACGCACTGTTACTCTGATACAATGTTCCTATGACATGACGATGTATCGATACACTGTTACTCTGATAGTGATACACTGATGCACTGTTACTCACTAATACAATGTAACACTAATATACTGATACTGTTACTTTGATACAATCTTCCTATGACATAATGATGTATAGATACAATGTTACTCTGATAGTGATACACTGATGCACTGTTACTAGGATGTACTGATGTATCGATACACTCCTACTCTGATACAGTGTTACTAGGATATATTGATATATCGATACACTATTACTGATACTGCAACACACACACACACACACTAGCGCAACATGCTAACTGTGCACCTAAACACCTGCTTCCATAAACAAAGCCCCGCGCTGATGATGCATTTGCTTGTCTCTGACCGATGTGATGAGTGGGTTGAATCGCACTCACCCCCGGGGAGGAGCGGGTTTCCCTCCGTCTCCATCACTGTCCAGAGTCGGAGGATCCCGATACTCAAAAGGAGAACGAACATTCTCCGCCATTAGTGCTCCCGTACAGACGCCACTGCGCATGCGCTAGTGCCGCCACAAGCACCCGCTACGCATGCGTCTTCTGCAGGATTCTCCTTTATTCCATTAAGCACCAGCACGTTATTAAATCATGTTTATTCTGGTGTTTCTCATTACCTGGCGCATGGATGGTCAGAGTCGCGGTGTGTGTGGCAAACTGGTTTGATCAAAATATATATAGTGCCATTCATCTGCAGAAACGGCTTTATCCTGAGCAGGGTCGCGGTGAACACACCATGCATTAATGCACCATGTACGTTTACTCACTCACATCTAACTAACTTCAAGTAGCTACTCACCTTCTGCATAGTGCTGGGAGAACATACCAAACTTCACACTTCATATTTACCTGAGGTGAAGATCGAACCCTGGTGCAGAGGTCCCTTAAACTGTGCACCACTCACTTATCACAAAATATCACGTTACACACCACATTTCCAGAAAAGTCGGGACATTTTGTAAAATGCAGTGCAAACAAGAATCTGTAATTCCTCAATTCTCTTAAACCTTTATTTCATTTTATTTCATTTCAATGTTTTACCAGCACGCTATCCTGGTCAGGGTCACGGTGGGTGCAGTTTTTAAACACCTCACTGTCACTGCTTGACTGAGAATAGTCCACCAACCAAAAATATCCAGCCAACAGCGCCGTGACCTCTGATGAAGGTCTAGAAGATGACTGATTCAAACAGCAGCAATAGATGAGCGATCGTTTCTGACTTTACATCTACAAGGTGGACCAACTAGGTAGGAGTGTCTAATAGAGTGGACAGTGAGTGGACACAGGATTTAAAAACTCCAGCAGCGCTGCTGTGTCTGATCCACTCATACCAGCACAACACACACTAACACACCACCACCATGTCAGTGTCACTGCAGTGCTGAGAATGATCCACCACCTAAATAATACCTGCTCTGTGGTGGTCCTGTGGGGGTCCTGACCATTGAAGAACAGGGTGAAAGCAGGTTAAAACAGTATGTAGAGAAACAGATGGACTACAGTCAGTAATTGTAGAACTACAAAGTGCTTCTATATGGTAAGTGGAGCTGATAAAATGGACAGTGAGTGTAGAAACAAGGAGGTGGTTTTAATGTTATGGCTGATCAGTGTATGTATATCTACATTTATATTGTCCTCCTTTACCACAGACACGGCCTCATAACACAAGAGACGCACCGTTTTCTCTTTTAGAAGCACAACCTTGTTTTCACTTTCACATCTTTCATTAAATTTCCTCCTTCTGCTTCAATTTTCTCTTCTTGTACATTTTGGGATTATTTGTAAATATTTCTCAGCATCACTTGTTGGAAAACCGCCTCAGTTAAACGCTGATGTAGAAACTCTGCCATCTAGTGGTGGGATGCGTCACGTTGCGGGTCACAAAATCGGCATGCATTGTGGGAGATGAAGTTTATGTACGATTTTACAGTGTATTTTAAGACAATCATACGTCTTTTAAGCTCTCGCGGGCCACATAAAATGACGTTTGACACGTGAGCTAGAGTAATTAATCGCTGCACCACCAGAGCACCCAATAAAACTACAATTATAAGAGTTTTGCTTTTTTGGTTGTACTTTATGTATGTGTGTGTGTGTGTGTGTGTGTGTGACAACATACCATGAAGCATAACTACAGGTTTTGTTGGTTGTAATGATTTATTGATCTGTGGTCACATCGTAACTCTAATAAATACAAAAACAAAGAAGCGATCAGTGTAACCGTCGCTCGAACATTCTCAGGTCCTCACAATACTCTAGAGAAGCAGCTACAATTAGTGTTTCTGAAAATAACCTGTGTGTGTGTGTGTGAGGTGTGTGTGTGTGTGAGTGTGTGTGTGTGAGGTGTGTGTGTGTGTGTGTGAGGTGTGCAAGACGATATTTAAAGCAGCAACACAATGCAGTACACTGTGCAACGATTATTCAGGATTAGATCTTCACAGCATTTCTATTTATGGTTAGTTATCAGTTATTAGTACATACACTATAGGGCCAAAAGTATCCGGACACCTTACAGTGAGCTCGTTGGATGCATTTTCTCCACGTTTTCCTCCCGATTTAGTGCACTCAATTTGTCTTCCGCTTCTGAGGGATACCCGAATGTGTCCGAGGAGGGCATGTTGCTGTACACGCCTCTTCTCGTCCCTGCATTCTGCACAGGCGTCTCTTCCACCAATCAGGGTCCTTACACAGCATATGAAGACCCACCGAACCCACCCACCCACACATAGTCCGGCCCCCAACCTGCAGATACGGTGTGTCCAATTAGTATCTGCTGCAGGCACTGCCAATTATGCCCGCTAGATGGCGCCCAGCCGACCGGTGGCAATGCCGAGTTTCGAACCAGGGAAGTCACAATCTCGGCGCTGGTGTGCCACCTGGGTGCCCTCATTTACTCATTTGGGAAAGCTTTTTACAATATTTTGGAGTGTGCCCGTGGGAATTCAATCAAAAGTCTGTGTAGTCAAAAGAATGCTTGTGAGGTCAGACCAGCAATCAAGGTCCCGAATCATCCCAGTGGTTTTCAACAAGGATTACGGTCAACCAAACCATGCCAAGCCAAACCACAGGGGGGCAGTCATGCTGAAGGAGTGAGAAATGGCCCTTCCCAAACTGTTACCACATATTTTAAAGCATATAATTAATGATTGGTGATTTGGTGGGTAGCACTGTCGCCTCACAGCAAGAAGGTCCTGAGTTTGATCCCCAGGCGGGGCGGTCTATGCGGAGTTTGCATGTTCTCCCTGTGTCTGCGTGGGTTTCCTCCAGAAGCTCTGGTTTCTTCCCACAGTCCAAAAACATGCAGTCAGGTTAATTGGAGACACTGACCTGACCTATAGGTGAATGGGTGTGTGTATGCCCTGTCCAGGGTGTTACTGTGAGCCTTGCGCCCATTGAAAAGCTGGGATAGGCTCAATATCTGAACTCAGGATGTCTCAGGGTGTCCCGTTACTTTTGGCCATATAGTGCAGCTGCTCTATTACAGATTCATCACAGATTTAGTACAAATCTAGTCATTTAATAAATTATTAAAAACATAAAAATAAACCTTTAATGTTTGAAATGTAATGATTTCTAGTTGTTCTATTTAAAGCAGTGACGTTACCATTGTTTACAATCAACACCTTTATATATTTATATAGATTTCACAGTCACAGAGAAATGCTAAACACAAGCATTCATTATTATTGTTATTATTATGATGATGATGTTATAATGGAGTGTGTTGTTTAGCATAGTGCTGTAAACGTGCCCTTGTCCACTTTCCATCCTTACAGCTCCTCACCTCTCATCTAACCTTCATCTGACCTCCAACCATCGACCAGACCTTCTCACTCTAAATAAAACTGTTCAGAACAGCGCTTCTAAATGTTGAATCCATGTTTCAGCCACAGCAGTTGCTCACAGCTGTAATAAATCACTTATACAGAGGAAATGATGTGCTTCAGACTTTGCAGCAACAGTTTAGGGAAGGACCTTTCCTGTTCCAGCATGAGCGAGCTCTATAAAGACATGAAGAAAAGCTCCAGCGTCCTGCACAGATCCCTGACCTCAGCCCCGCTCAACAGCTCTGGGATGAACCGGAACATCGACGGAGGCTTTTTTGACCAGCATTAGTGCTCAGCCGTACTGACTGAATGGGCACAAATTCCCACAGAGAAGCCTCCTCAGAAGAGCGGCTTGTCCTAGTTGAAAAGATCACGTAGAGGTCACTCAGGCGTCCGGATACTTTTGGCCATGTAGTGTAACATTATTAGCAATCCAGATGTAAACAATGCAGCTGTGCTGACCGTGAGCTTGTCGGACGCCCCAGCGTGACCTCTGTGTGATCTTTTCAGCTAGAACAACATCCGCTCTTCTGAGAAGCTTCTCTGTGGGAATTTGTGCCCACTCAGTCAGTACAGCTAAGCACTGATGTCGGTCAAGAAAGCCTCAGTCGATGTTCCGGTTCATCCCAGAGCTGTTGAGTGGAGCTGAGGTCAGCGATCTGTGCAGGACGCTGGAGCTTTTCTTCACGTCTTTATAGAGCTCGCTCATGCTGGAACAGGACAGAGCCTTCCCTAAACTGTTGCTGCACAGTTGGAAGCACATCATTTCCTTTATATAATTGATTTATTACACCTGTTAGCGACTGATGTGGCTGAAAAACATGAATTCAATTATTAGAAGGGGCGTCCCAATACTTGTGTCCACATAGTGTTATGGATGCGATATGCGTTCTCACCAGCAGGTGGCGCACATTAAAACAGCGTGTTACAGAAGCACTAAAGTGCCGGACTTTACTGGTTTCCTGTCAGTAATGGTTCTGTACCAGAGCATTTTAATTCGGATTATCCATCATTTACATTCTGTTACACCTCAGGGAACAAACCTCATACACTATATGGTCAAAAGTATCGGGACGCCGCTTCTAATTACTGAATTCATGTGTTTCAGCCACAGCAGATGCTCACAGGTGTAATAAATCACTTATATAAAGGAGATCATGTGCTTCCAACTTTGCAGCAACAGTTTAGGGAAGGACCTTCCCTGTTTCGGCATGAGCAACATCTATAAAGACTGACCTCAGCCCCACTCAACAGCTCTGGAACGAACCGGAACATCATCTGATGCTTTCTTGACCGACATCAGTGCTCGGCCGTAGTGACTGAATGGGCACAAATTCCTACAGACGTACTCCAAAGACTCATGAGAAGCCTTCTCAGAAGAGCGGCTGCTGTTCTAGCTGAAAAGATCACATAGTGGTAATTTGTTTTTTTAATGGGACGTCCGACAAGCTTATAGTCGAGTGTCCAAATACTTTTGGCTGTATAGTGAACATACAAACAGCCAGATTTATCACCGTGAGCTTGCTGGACGTCCCATTTTAATAACAACGGTATTATGTGATCTTTTCAGCTAGAACAACAGCCGCTCTTCTGAGAAGGCTTGTCACAAGACTTTGAAGTATGACTGTGGGAATTTGTGCCCATTCGGTCAGTACGGCTGAGCACCGATGTCGGTCAAGAAAGCCACAGTTGATGTTCCAGTTAATTCCAGAGCTGTTAAATGGGGCTGAGGTCAGAGCTCTGTGCAGGACACTGGAGTGCTGGAACAGGAAAGGACCTTCCCTAAACTTTTGCTGCCAGGTTGGAAGCACATAATCTGATTCATATAAGTGATTTATTAAGTATAATTAGAAGTGGCGTCCCAATACTTTGCAGTACGTGTGTAGTATTCAGCGCTCCGTACAGATGCCAGCGCGTGACGGGTTTAGCCGAAGCGTCCGTCTGTGTGAGGGCGTCTCCGAGTCTGGATCCCAGCCGTCACAGCTCAGTGAGGCTCGACTGATAAACCGAATCATAAACGCAGAGTTAGTCGCTACATATTTAATCTGACCTTGGAGTTACTGAGCTCTGTCTGACTCCCATTTGGTCAGAGTAACTCCTTCATGGAGGGAGAACATGTAAAAGCACTGAAATGTTCAGGACTGTGGACAGTTCTAATGTACTATAATGTAATGATTTATAAATGAATGGAAATACCTGCACGTCTTCAGGAGCTGGACTGGTCAGAGCTCTATAATTTGGAGGTGTTTTTAATACAGTGAGAGTTTAGAACGGAGTGTGGAGGTGAAATCAGTATCTACACTTCCTCTTCCTGTTCCTCTTCCTCTTCCTGTGGTTGGTTCTGTCTCTCGGAGTGAAGCAGGTGAAGAGCTCGAGCGGCCGAGTCGCTCCAGTGGATCAGCTCCAGCAGAACCCTGTAGGTCCAGAGTTTAGCTGCGAAGCTGCCTGAGCCCTCCACCTCGTCCAAACCCTGAAAATAAAACGACAATAATATAATCAGATCATTTTAACGGCTTGTTTGACGACAGCGGGTCAGAAGACGCTGTAAGGTGATCGTTTCCAGGCGCCGTGCACCGCACTGTTGTTTAAATATGAAAAAAGTTACACTGGTTATATCCAACGACCCAACTAATCATGTCACACTCATTCCAAAAGAAAACAGACCTGCAAATGTAGAAAAAAAGAAATCAAAACACCGCCAGTAACCCAGTAACGAGTCTGTAACAAGGAATCGTTTATACATGAAAAGGAAGTAATTTACGTTGTTAACGAGTAAAGTCTGAAGCAGGGATGCTTTGTTTTAGAAATAAACTTTAAGTCGTGCCGCTATTTTTCAGTTTTATAAAAACCGCTTGAACCGTTTGAACTGCGCTCTCACTTAAAACAAATCTAAAACATTAACGTCACACCTACATTAACGTTCCCCAGTTTATGAATAAACGTGGCGGCTCCAGAGAAGCGAAAACTAGACGCCGAGCGCAGAAGATTTCAGGCGCGCTGGGAAAGTGGGTATGTTTCATTTAAAGCGGTATAATAATCTTCCCGTTAGGATTACAAACTGGTGAGTGAAATCACGACACTGTGGACGATAGATCAATCACTCACATAAAGTTATATTTATTTCTTTTACTACTGAAAACTCCTGTGGCCCTGTTGTTCTGTATTTTTTACTCAATCTGGCCCCCAACAAGACTCCCCTGATCTAAAGCATTTAAATCTCACATTGTAAGCACTAAAAGAGCAGACGTATGTGGACACCCGACTCAAACATCCCAAATTACCAACCTGTGGGCTTTTTCGTTTGTTTGTTTATTAGGATTTTAACGTCATGTTTCACACTTTGGTTACATTCATGACAGGAACGGTAGTTACTCATTACACAAGATTCATCAGTTCACAAGTTTATATCGAACACAGTCATGGACAATTTAGTGTCTCTAATTCACCTCACTTGCACGTCTTTGGACTGTGGGAGGAAACCGGAGCACCCGGAGTAAACCCACGCAGACACGGGGAGAACATGCAAACTCCACACAGAAAGGACCCGGACCACCTCACCTGGGGATCGAACCCAGGACCTTCTTGCTGTGAGGCGACAGTGCTACCCACTTAGCCACCGTGCCGTTTAACCTGTGGGCAATAATACAGAGTCGTTAGCAGTGGGTGCAGCTGAAACGCCTAAGCTGTGTCCACTAGGGCTGCAACTATCGATTATTTTTGTAATCGAGTATTCTATCGATTATTCCAGTGATTAATCGAGTATTCTATCGATTATTCCAGTGATTAATCGAGTAATCGGACAAGAAATACTTTTGCTTTAATGAAGAGCAAAAATAAATACATATAAGATTAAATAAGACGCGTCTCTTAAAACAAACTGTACATTTTTATTCCTTGTGTACAGGACAGTTTAAAGAGAACACTTTTGGTTGACTGTCCTTTTAAATGTGCTTTATCAATAAATTTTACTTACTTACTTTTTACTTACTTTTGAAATGCAAAAACAAATACATAAAATAAATCAAATTACCTTTAAAATGTAAACAGGCGACCTAAAACTAAGGCATAAATAATAATAAACAATAATACATGAACATTGCCTCGAATTTGTCCACCTTTCAGAACTAAAAGTTTCAGCTCCAGCTCACGCAGAACATAAAGCTTTAATATTTAGTCGGGAGGCTTTGTGGTGTTTGTAGGAGGTTCTGTCAGGATTGTATCTCCTAGAAGAGGTAGATGTGGTGTATGTGTGTGTGTATGTGTGTGTTTGCCTGACCCTTCAAAAAAGCCTGTGTTGGTTGTAATGTAGAAAAGTCAGAGTATCAACACGGCGCTCTGATAGTGTGGATGTTGTTCTGAGTTTTCCTTTTTTTAAAATGATCTCAAACTTTCTGTGGTTTTCTCTTCTCTTGTCCGGCTGCGTCCTAAATCGCTACGTCCACACTGAACAGTACGCAGGAGCGGCGAGCGTGTCCAACTACGTAGTGTTCGTTAAACTGTACGCAAAAAGTACCCGGTTTAAGTCCTGTCAAGTGCTGTTTAAGTATGAGATTTGGGACGCAGCCCTCGGCTTCTTCACGTCACCTGCACACAGCGTGAACACGTCGTGCAAAAGTGAAAGTCGTCCGTGTGAAACACCGTGAGCTGTGTATAGTTGTATGGATTAAACGATGCCTCGATGCAAAAAATTTGAATCGATGATTTTTAGTCATTCTTTCTCGAGGAATCGTTTCAGCCCTAGTGTCCACATACTTTTTGTAGACTATATGCAGCTTCATTTACGTTTATGGCGTTTCGCAAATGCTTTTATTTAAAGCGACAATTGTGACTGAATACAATTTGTATTCAATTTGTAAAAAGCGTTTACGAAGGGCCTTGCTCAGGGGCCCAACAGTAGCAACGTCACAGTGGTGAGGCTTGAACCAGCGACCTTTTGATTATGAGTCCAGTACCTTAACCAGCGACCTACCACTACCATTACCTCTCGTGGTAAAACATATGGAGAAGAAGTAAAGCTTCGTTTCTGCTTCCATCTCAACAGACCTTGTGTAATATTATGGGGAGCTTTTGTGGTGCAGTGGTAAATTACAGAAGCCCCAGGTGCTATCAGCCAGACATGATTACCTATGTCAGGGAAAAAGAGTTAGGAGGTGGGCACGGCCCCGCGACGGATTGGTGCCCTGTCCAGGTCTCGTTACTGCACTGTGACCAAGGACTCCGGGGAAAACGATGATAATAATAATAATAGTATAACATTTTTTTTCATCTATTTCTGACTGTTCTGATGGACCATGAACATGCCAAACCTCCAGACTACTGGCTGTGAGGAAGCAGATTTAGAGCGGCGTCAGGAGGTGTGTTGGTGAGAATGTGTGAGAATGACGACAGGGACAAAAAGTCCGGTGTGTGAGAGGTGTGTGTGAGAAAGTGTGTGTGTGAGGGTGTGTGAGAGGTGTGTGTGTGTGTGAGAGAGAGAGAGAGAGAGAGAGAGAGAGTGTGTGTGTGAGAGAGAGAGAGAGAGAGAGAGTGTGTGTGTGTGTGTGTGTGTGAGAGAGAGAGAGAGAGTGTGTGTGTGTGTGTGTGTGTGTGTAAGGTCACATGCAGCTCAGTGAGTCTCAGTCCGATTTTCCAGTCGGTTGCTCATATTAAAAAGGCGCCCGAGGTTCTGCAGCGTGAGTGAACGCTGCACCTACACGAGCGCATCTGCACGTTTCACATCTGGTCACTCGCGCTGGTCAGAGTTCGAACGTTTAGTGACCAGTCACGCTGTGTCACTGTGATTAACAACAGCCAATGAGAGAGCAGGAAAAACTGGGAATCAGCTTAACCAGTAGCAAAAGCATCAGGCAGGATGTGACGAGGGTCACGGGGGCCCTGGAGAAAAAAACAGGCCAGGAGCCACTGACCCAGTCTGGCCACCACGTGATCCACAGGCAGCTGGTGTATCAGGTTTTTGGGAGTGTGTGTGTGTGTGTGTGTGTGTGTGTGTGTGTGTATGTGTGTGTGTGTGTGTGTGTGTGTGTGTGTGTGTGTGTGTGTGTGTGTGTGTGTGTGTGTGTGGGAGGGAGGGAGGGAGGGAGGTGCCACTTTACCGTAAAGAAGGATTTACTGACACAGGCTGGCAAAGCTCCAATCCTGGATTGACGTTCAGTAACCCTGAACACCAACACCACTGCAGACCAACACTAACATCAGCACCAACACTAACACCAACATCAACACTATCAATAACACAAACACCAACAATAACATCAACATCAACACCAACGATAACACTGGCAATAACACCAATACCAGCAATAACACCAACACCACTGCACTGCACACCAACACTAACATCAGCACCAACACTAACACCAACTTCAACACTATCAATAACACCAACACCAACAATAACATCAACACCAACGATAACACTGGCAATAACACCAATACCAGCAATAACACCAACACCACTGCACTGCACACCAACACTAACATCAGCACCAACACTAACACCAACATCAACACTATCAATAACACAAACACCAACAATAACATCAACACCAACGATAACACTGGCAATAACACCAATACCAGCAATAACACCAATACCAGCAATAACACCAACACCACTGCAGACCAACACTAACATCAGCACCAACACTAACACCATCAACACCAACGATAACACCAACACCACTGCACTGCACACCAACACTAACATCAGCACCAACACTAACATCAGCACCAACATCAACACTATCAATAACACCAACACCAACGATAACACCAACACCACTGCACTGCACACCAACACTAACATCAGCACCAACACTAACACCATCAACACCAACAATAACACCACTGCACTGCACACCAACACTAACATCAGCACCAACACTAACACCAGCACCAACATCAACACTATCAATAACACCAACACCAACAATAACACCAACATCAACACCAACATCAACAATAACATCACCAACAGTAACACCAACACCAACAATAACAACAACAGTAACACCAACACCAACAATAACACCAACATCAACAATAACATCACCAACAGTAACATCAACACCAACAATAACACCAACGCCAACAATAACACCAACGCCAACGATAACGCCAACGATAACACCAACGCCAACGATAACACCAACGGCAACAATAACACCAACAATAACATCAACACCAACAATAACACCAATGCCAACATCAACACGAACACCAACAGTAACATCAACACTGACAATAACATCAACACTGACAATAACATCAACACCAACAGTAACATCAACACTAACAATAACACCAGCAATAACATCAACACTAACAATAACACCAACAATAACATCAACACCAACAATAACACCAATGCCAACATCAACACTAACACCAACAGTAACATCAACACTGACAATAACATCAACACTAACAATAACACCAGCAATAACACCAACAATAACACCAATATCAACATCAGCAATAATACCAACAATAACGCTCTCACACTTCTAAATGCGGTCATCTTTTAACTAAATGGGCACAAATTCCTGTACACAGATAAATCATTCAAAATCTTGTGAGAAGCTTTCTTAGAAGAGCGTCTGTTCTAGCTGAACACACAGCGGTCACTAAATGGGACGTCCAACAAGCTTGTGGTCAGGTGTCCAAATACTTTTGTCTATCAGTGTGTATGGGAGTTTCAGGGCTGCTGCTACTGGAGAGAAATTCTTCAGCGTCAGCATAAGGAATTTAAAGCAGACGATTCACCCTGCATGTGTGTTTAAACAATGAGGGAAACTGAACCTATTCCAAACTGTACTGCTGGAGCCTGCGCCCCTCTCTCTCCTCTCACTTACCTGTGCACACTTAAACTCGGGCGGTGGCGGACACTCGCCCTGCCCGTTATCCAGCAGCGCCCCCGTGGTGTAAAGCAGGTGCCCGATTCGGTCCTTCACAGTTTTCCTCACAGTTTCGTACTCGCCTTCCAGTTCCTCCCCCATCTCCACCACCTCCCGGCTAATGAGGCACTCCAGCATCTCACCGCATTGCTTCAGCGCCGAGTGGGCGTGGCTCACCTGATCCGTCATGGTCACATCGTTAGCACAGAGGGCGAAGATCACCAGGCGCTCGCCCTCTGGGACGTGATGGGTCAGGAAGCTCTCTCTCTCTTTCTGTATCAGTGAAAACAGCAAACAGGGGGGAAGGAGGGAAGAAACAAAGGAAAGAAAAAAAGAACAGCAAGAAATAAGGAACAGCAAGAAAGAAAGAACAGCAAGAAAGAACAGCAAGAAAGAAAGAACAGCGAGAAAGAACAGCAAGAAAAAAAGAACAGCAAGAAAGAACAGCAAGAAAAAAAGAAAGAAAGAAAGAAAGAAAGAAAGAAAGAAAGAAAGAAAGAAATGTAAATGATATTAGTGGATCTCCTGGGTTAGAGCAGTGCTTCTGAAACTGGTGTACGAGCACCACTGTTGGTACTTAAATTCACCCACATCCGCCAGGCTGCCACTGTTGGGCCCTTGAGCAAGGCCCTTAACTCTACATAGCTTGGACTGTATGCAGTCACGATTATAAGTTGATTTGAATAAAAGAAAGCCGGTTAAC